>NC_045145.1:6123314-6480593 GCF_008831285.2 Nymphaea colorata
ATGAAGATCTCTTCCAATTAAATCAATGTCCTATTAAGCATTACTGATATGGATTGCCTTCAAGAGAGTGATTTGTTTATTTCTTTTCAAATGTATCATGTTTATAGTGATTATTGTTGTGATTTTTGTTATTATTAGATGAAGTTGATTCCTCGACCGAAAGACAGCCTATCAACAAATTTGTAGCTCTTATTGCATCCCAGACTTTTCAGTTGGGCTCTGGAGCATCTCAGTCTAATGAATCAGTGCGATATTGTGATCCTGACAGCATGATTTATATTGTGAAGAACTGGGCAGTTGTCCATGCCAGGTGCATAAATAGGCTGGTTGTTCTCTGTTATGAGCTGTTGAAATCAAGGCAGCTGAATGAAGAACAGTTTGATGATTTGCCAGCGTTACCAAGATTATCTTTTGTTATAAGAGTCCTTAGATTGCTCGGAAATCTTGTAAATGAAATGCCTTTTGTTGGATCTGATGTGGAGTTATTGCATGCTGTAGCTAGCATTGCTAACGCACTGCCAAGCTTGTTCCTTGGAAAGCTCGACACTCTTAGCTGTGAACATCCTGCATTGGAAAATAGCCTTGAGAATGTCTTAGTGCTTCTCCTGGAAGGGTTTTTTCAATTCATACGAAGCCTCTACTCAGATGGTAATGTGTTTCAGAATATCCAGGCATGCATTATTGCTTCGCTTTTTAGCATTCTGGAGGCCAAGATATGGAGGAACGACAAAACTAGCGCTACACAAAAGCCTCCTTTAGTTTATTGCCCGAAGATAGCGATGTATATTCTGAAGCTTCTTAAGCAATTCAAGGGTTCATTATCTGGTGTACAGAGTTTGGGTAACTGTTTTGATATGGGTCTTGACTGGTGCTCACCTCCTGATGGTCCTCCAGCTTTTCTTGTTCATGCTAAGAATGTCAAACTGCTCCAAACATATGCATGTGATGAACATCTGGAATTGATGTTTCCAGTATCAGGTGATTGTCTGGACAATTTGGTACATCTTACTAGTTATCTATATTTAGAAGGTATGAAGTCAAGACCAAAAGCTGACAGGTCAGAGCAAACTTGTGCTATGATTGTTAGTTCCTCTGATGATACAACAGCTAACAATGATGATGAAGCACTGTTTGGAGACCTCTTCTCTGAGGCTACTAGGCAGGTAGCATTGCCTGATGGACATAACCAGTCTACTATTGCAGCTAATAGCATTTCACACTCCTATGCACCACTTCAGGCTGTTGTGGAGTTGCTAAACTTTTTAAAAGATTTCATGCTCTCGCCTGAATGGCTATGTGTTACTTCTAGAAATGCTTGTTTGAAGCTTAATGAGATCCATATCAGCACATTAATTTCTATGCTTTGTGGTGAAGTCCAATCTGATGAGAGTTGTTCTGATGGTGGTGCACTTTCAGGATTTCAGAAACAGATTGAAAAAATTAGAGAGGCATGCTTTGATTTATTACGTGGTCTTATTACCCATCACAAGTTACATGGTTGTCTGGAAGAGCTCCTTGTTGATCAAGTCTTGAAGGTTGAGAATGGTAATTTTGTCTACAATGACTACACTCTTGCTCTGGTATCTTATACACTTATTTCTGGTGCTGGTTCATCCCAGATCCAGCTAAGAAGAAAAACTTTTGAGGGATACATTACATTTGTTCTGGATAAGGTGAAGCTTGCATTCAATGAAAGTATTGGTTTGAAGGAGATATCTGAAAGCATGCCGTCTATATACCATACGGAAATTCTTCTGATGGCTTTCCACTTATCAACTGAGGCTGAAAAAGTTGTGTTTGCCAATCTTGTGCTTGCTGGCATAAGGACCATACATGATCCTCCTGCAGAGTTTAGTGGCAAACAAATATCATTGTGGTCCTTAGTTGTTTCAAGGCTACTTGTGGTGCTTCGCCATATGGTATTTTACTCATCAAAATGCCCTTCTTGGCTCCTTCTGCACTTAAGATCCAAGTTGATGGCAATTGCATCAAAGCCATCCGTTTATCAGACCATCAATGATCATTCCTTATCATGGGCATCAGTTGTTGTGCATAATATTCTGTGTGAATCAGCCAAAGAAGCTTCTATGATTGGTATCCTCAATCATCAATTGTTTGACACAGTTCCTGTTCCCACTACTGTTCACATAGATGACCACACTTTACAAAACTTGGGGTTGTCTGTTGATGAGCTATTTAGTACCATCTCAAGGTTTGTAGGTTTCTGGAGGAGTAAGAAACCAGAGGCTGTGGAAGAACTTGTGCTCGAAAGGTACTTCTTTATCATCTGCTGGGACACTGTTGCTAGTGTTGCTTCCATCAGTGACATTTCAGATTCTATCTCACTAAGGTTAGACATAGAAGACCCTAGTTATTTTATTTTTTTCAGTCATTTACTTCTTAGTGGTGCTATTAGGAATATTGGTGTGCAGAAGCTTGCAGATTTCACATTTGGGGTACTCCTACATGCTGCACATGAAACATTTAAGATGCAGCTTGAGGGATGGGATTTTTTGAGGAATGGAGCATGGATATCGCTTTTACTTTCCTTGCTTCAACTTGGAGTTTGGAAAGTTTCCATGGAAAAGGGAGTTGCTGGTGTGAAGCTATTTCAGGCTGATTGGAGAGGGAAGGAACAAATCTTGTCCGTTGCAGAAAGCTTAGTTGTCAATATAATCAAGGGTGGACAACTAGATTTGTTGTTTAAGTTGCTTTCTTCATTGTTGATGGGTAATGTCCAAGCTCTCCAAGAATCTTTTATCCATTCCCTTGATACTAGGGGAGATGCTAGGGACGCACTTTTGCCTCTTCTGAAACATACTGGCCTTGGCAAACACATAGGTGATGGTCTTCTGAGCAAGATTGAAGCTGGCCCAGACATTTTGGATTCCTTCTGCAGCCTTGCGACAAAGCTTATTGATCTTAATTCAGATGAGAACTTGGAAAATGCAAATCATATACTTCTTCGATGCTTGCTGTATGGTTTTCCATCAAACACCAAAGTTTCAAGTGGAGCTCTTGTTTCTTGTGTTCTTTCTGTAGAATCAATAATATTGACATTGGATGGCCTTCTAAAGATAAAAAATGCAGTAACAGATGTCTATGAACTTGATTTATCTAATATCCATCTTGACACTGTGATGTCTGTAAAAACTGACAAGATTTTTGGGCACATAAGTGAAAACTGTGAATCCATATGCAGGTATATCTGCTCATGTCAGCAGAGCCTAGATTATGGAGACCTTTTCCTATTGAAGCATTTGGAGAGCCTCTTAAAGGAGGCTAGCTCCAAGGAAGAAATGGACACTAACATTTATGAAGCTGTGGTTTCAAGTACAGTTGACACCATTGAGCACCTGAAGAAAAATGTTGTTCTTTTCAAAATATGCATGGGTGTAAAAGATGATCTGTGTCAGCATGCCAGTGATTTTTATTCCGGTCAACATGGTATCCTGTTGGTTCTGATGGATGCATTGGATAACTGCATTGACGACCTGGTTAATGTGAAGGTTCTTCACTTGTTTATTGACCTTTTAGGTGGGCAGTTGTGTTCTGGTTTGGGAGCTAAACTACAAAAGAAGTTTTTGCAAATGGAAATAGTGTTTCTTTCTAGATGGATAGGAAAGAGGTTGTTAGGTAGCATGCTAGAACCTTCAGGGGGAGATGCACCAGCAAAAGGAAGTTCTACTTCTCTTCGAGAAGTTACTATGAATTTCCTTGCCAATCTTGTTTCTTCATCATCTGATGTCCAAACTCGAGAATTCCATGGTAAACTTATTGAGGCTATGCTTGTTTTACTTGATAGTGCATTCATTCAGTATGATATCCACACAGCAAAGTCCTATTTTAACTTTATAGTTCAACTTTCTAATGGTCGGTCAGAATTGAAGCAACTCCTGGAAAAAACTTTGTTATTAATGGAGAGACTTTCACACACTGAGAATCTGTATCCAGGTTTGAGATTTTTATTTGGCTTTGTTGGGGCTGCGTTAAGTGCTTCTGGGGCCAATAAGGTTTCTTTGGATAGAGGTTCAGGCAAACGGTGGTCATATGGGAATTCTATTGCTGGCTCTGACATCTCTAGGCAAGTTAGCAATGTGTCAAGGAAGAGTTCAGAATTGTTATCTCCTCCAGTAAGTCAAGAAAGTGTATCTGCTGCAGTTGATTGTGATGCTACTTCTGTGGATGAAGATGATGATGATGGTACATCTGATGGAGAGTTAGCTAGCATGGACAAGGATGATGATGATGATAGTAACAGTGAAAGAGCACTTGCTTCCAAAGTTTGTACCTTCACATCTAGTGGGAGCAACTTTATGGAACAGCACTGGTATTTCTGTTATACATGTGACTTAACTGTATCTAAAGGTTGCTGTTCCGTTTGTGCGAAGGTCTGCCACAAAGGACATCGTGTTGTCTATTCTCGTTCAAGCCGATTTTTCTGTGACTGTGGGGCTGGGGGTGTTAGGGGTAGCAGTTGTCAATGTTTGAAGCCTCGAAAGTTTAGTGGAAGTGGCTGTCCGCCACCTAGGAGTACTAGTAATTTCAACTCCTTTCTTCCTTTCCCAGATGGTGATCAATTACCTGAGAATGATTCAGATTTTGAGGATGATGACTATGTGGATTTTGAGAATGTATTCAAATTATCTATTCCAAGGGAAGAGCAGGAGGGTCTCAAATGCTTGTTAGCAGAGCTTGATTTTGAGGTGCAAGTCTTGGAAATATGTCAAAAATTAATGCCTGCAGTAGCTAGCAGAAGAAATGCTAATCTCTCAAAAGATCAGAAAGTGATGTTGGGTGAAGATAAGGTTCTCTCCTACAATGCAGAACCTTTGCAGCTAAAGAAGGCATACAAAAGTGGATCTCTGGACCTAAAGATAAAAACTGATTACTCTAATGCTAGAGAGCTCAAATCGGTTCTTGCTTGTGGTTCTCTGTTCAAATCGCTGTTAACTGTGAGCACAAGAGGTAGACTTGCTGTTGGAGAAGGAGACAGGGTTGCTGTATATGACGTGGGCCAGGTAATTGGACAGCCAAATGCTGCTTCTGGGGCAACTGATAAGGCTAATTTTAAGCCCCTTTCAAGGAACATTGTCCGGTTTGAAATAGTCCATCTAATGTTCAATCCTCTAGTGGAAAATTACCTTGCGGTAGCTGGTTATGAAGACTGTCAAGTCCTTTCTTTAAATCCTCGTGGTGAAGTGACTGATCGCCTTCCAGTTGAGCTTGCTTTGCAAGGAGCTTATATTCGTCGTGTCGATTGGGTTCCTGGTTCACAAGTTCAGCTTATGGTGGTAACCAATAACTTTGTCAAGATTTATGACTTATCTAAGGATAACATTAGCCCTTCACATTACTTCACATTGCAGGATGATCTGATTGTTGATGCAACACTTATTTTGGCTTCCAAAGGAAGGATGTTTCTTCTTGTTCTATCAGATTGTGGTAACTTGTTTAGGTTACAGCTGTCAGTGGAAGTTGATGTGGGAGCAAAAGTTCTGACAGAAACCATTTGGGTTAAGGAGAAACATTCCAAAGGGATGTCCTTGTTTTACTCCTCGGCCTATCGGTTGCTCTTTTTGTCTTTCCATGATGGCATTTCACTGGTTGGTCGTCTTGATGCTAATGTGACAGCTCTATCAGAGGTGTCTGCCATTTATGACTATGAACAAGATGGTAAATTGAGGCCTGCTGGATTGCACCATTGGAAGGAGTTACTTGATGGCTGTGGTGTTTTTGTTTGCTTTTCTAGTGTGAAGCCCGGTTCTGTACTTGCCGTCTCTGTTGGTCCACATGAATTAATGGCACAAAATTTGAGACATACTGCTGGAGCAGCTTTGCCTCTAGTTGGTATTACAGCTTACAAACCTGTATCAAAGAATAGGACTAACTGTATTTCCTTGCATGATGATGGCAGCCTGCAAGTCTATTCTTTTGCTCCCATGGGGGCTGATGTTGGATCCAACTTGCTGCCCGATCAAGCAAAAAAATTAGGTTCTTGCATTCTAAGCAGATCTTATGCTGCTTTAAATCCTGAGTTTCCTCTTGACTTTTTTGAGAAGACAATTTGTATCACTCAAGATATAAAGTTGAGTGGTGATGCCATTCAGAACAGTGACTCTGAAAACACTAAGCAAAACCTGGCATCTGAAGATGGGTTTCTAGAGAGTCCCAATCCATCAGGATTTAAAGTAAGATTGCCCCTAAATTTCATAAGACCTTAATACTCTCTCTCTCTCTCTCTCTCTCTTGCTTGCCACTCACTAATTGTTCTCTTGGTACCATAGACTCATTTCCTGATTTCTTAACAGGTAACTGTGATAAATTCAAATCCTGATATCGTTATGGTTGGTTTTCGTGTTCAAGTGGGAAATACATCAACTAGTCATATTCCTTCTGAGATTTCTATTTTCCAGAGGGTTATTAAACTTGAGGAAGGTCTGAGGTCATGGTATGACATTCCATTCACCATAGCTGAGGCACTCCTTTCTGATGAAGAATTGATAATCTCCATTGGTCCAACATTTAATGGAACAACGTTGCCTCGCATAGATTCCTTGGAGGTTTACGGTCGAGCTAAGGATGAATTTGGTTGGAAGGAAAAAATGGATGCGGTGCTTAACATGGAGGCACATGCTCTTTCTGCAAGTTCTGGATCTGCAGGAACTGGAAAGAAATTACGGTCGTTGCAAGCTACTTCAGTCCAAGAACAAGTGATTGCAGATGGACTTAAGCTCTTGTCTGGTTATTATTCTTTATGCAAGGTGTCACCATGTTCTGAAATTGAAGACATAAAATTGGAGCCAAGTAGATTGAGATGCAAGAAGTTCTTGGAAACAATCTTTGAAAGTGACAAAGAACAGTTATTACAGTCAGCTGCTTGCTTCCTTCTTCAGTCTCTTTTCCCTGAAAGGGATACATATTACCAAGTATTAATATTCTTCATTTTGTTTTGCTTAGTTCCTACCATACTCACCAATGTCATTCCTGAGTTTTTTTTTTTATTATATCACCAAGGCTTTTCTCAGACATTAATATAAAAATTTGTTTTGCTTGTGAAAATCTTCAGAAGTAAAAAAAAATTAAAGTATTATGAATTTCGTACTGACCTTTTTATGAGACATTCACATATTGGAAATTGGTGAAAAAAACTGATGAAAATTTACGTTACATTAGAAAATGTTTTCTGGAAGAATCTTGCAGAAGTATTGTGATATTTCAATGATATTATTTTTTGGTAACATTTTCCAAATATCATGGTATTTTCTTGTTTTTTGTTTCATTCGTCTTGTGCATTTATTGCAATATGTTGTGACTATGGTTCTCATTAATGTTGATAGTGCTAATATGAATAATTTTCAATTGTTTTTCCCCATAAATGCATCCGTATCAGCTCATGAACACGTAAGTTCCTTTGCATAGGTGAAGGATACCATGCGTCTTCTTGGTGTCATGAAGTCTTTGCCCATTCTTGCATCAAGAATTGGAGTAGGGGGTGCGACATCTGGATGGTTAATTCAAGAGTTCACAGCTCAGCTGCTAGCAGTTTCAAAGATTGTATTGCACCGGAGATCGAACATGGCTGCTTTTCTTGAAACTCATGGTAGCAGTTAGTTTCTGCTATATTTTGTTTAGTCATTATGCACAGTTCTGTAAGTGTGACATTTGGCATGTTTGATGACTTAGTATGTGTGGGAAGAGTGAATTTACCAATGAAGTTTTCTAATATCTTCTTGGTTTATCCCATGGCACCATTGTCACAAATATTATTGCTTATCAATTCCTGGTAAACTACTTATTAGCAAGAGTAATTTTGTTAACCTGATGAAAAATTGATATTTGTTTTGGCCACAATAATATATAGCATCTTATTTCATCCTGTAGTGGGTGGTATGTGGAAAATGTGGCATTTCATCTTTCTGGATTTTGGAGGCATTAATTTAATTAGCGGAAAAGCTACATGAAAAGGTCATTGTTCCTGGACACACCAGGGTTTTTCAGGGCAGTCAACTCAGTGTTGGACCCAATTTTTTTTAACTGCATAAATTTCTTAAATGAAACTTTTAATTATAATGATTTAGTTAAGTAAGATGTACAGTTTTAAGTTTTGGTTCCTAATAGTGTGCCAGTGAAAGCAAGTGGTGCTTGTGCCACATCTCCACTTCTATTAAGTATCAACATGCAGTTCACGTGGTGTCGTGATGAAACCACACACATCATAAGTGAACTATTTGTCAGGTAGGGTCCTCTAAAGCAAAGATTACAAATTGAATTTGGCAAATGTGGAAAAGCTTATCCATTCTTATATATGGTCTAAGTGCTCAACCTTTATCATTATTAGAACAGATTTGTCATGGCGATTACTTTGTTGTTTTTTTGTGAAAGAGATTAACTTATTGGATTCCATTCCAGCAAATTAATTTTGGCCTGTACATAATGATGTAAATGAATATAGTTGTGATGTAATGCAACGTGTATGCATGTCTGGGTGCTTAATCGACTTTTGCTGTTTTTCCTAGGCTCTGGTGTTGTGGATGGACTAATGGAACTTCTCTGGGGAATTTTAGACTCAGAGCAGCCAGACACTCAAACGATCAACAGTGTTGTCATTCCATCTGTGGAGCTGATATATAGTTACGCTGAATGCTTGGCTTTACATGGAAGCAGTGTGTCAGGGCAATCTGTTGCGCCAGCTGTTGCAATGCTTAAGAAGTTGCTGTTTTCTCCTTATGAAGCTGTTCGAACTTCCAGCAGGTTATCATCTTACTTTTGGACTCAGCCTTGTTTCCTCCATTGATGCATGTGGTTTTGCTTACTCATTTTTTGACCCGTCCATTGTAGCTTGGCTATATCATCGAGATTACTTCAAGTTCCATTCCCAAAGCAAACTATGTTGACGACAGATGATGTTTCAGAGCACGCTACATCAACATCTATGCCTTCTGAGATGACTACTGTTGCTGGTGGAAACAGCCAAGTTATGATTGAAGAGGATTCTACTGCATCATCTGTTCAGTACTGTTGTGATGGTTGCTCGACAGTTCCCATACTCAGACAACGTTGGCACTGTAATGTTTGCCCAGATTTTGATTTATGTGAGGCATGTTATGAAGTCATGGATGCTGATCGGCTTCCTCATCCACATACACGAGATCATCCTATGTCAGCAATACCCATTGAGATTGATTCTGTAACTGTGGATGGCAATGAAATCCATTTCTCAGTGGATGAGTTGAGTGAGGCAGGTCTGTCACAAGTTGCTAACAGTTCTGGTCTTCATAGTTCTTCACCAGCTATTCATGTTTTGGAACCAAATGAACCAGCTGATTTCTCTGCTTCAGTAAATGAACAGAGGATAGTTACTATTTCTGCTACAAAACGGGCCGTGAACTCCTTGCTGCTTCGTGAGCTGATTGAAGAGCTAAGGGGTTGGATGGAGACTACCTCTGGCATCCAGGCAATCCCTATCATGCAATTATTTTACAGACTGTCTTCTGCTGTTGGAGGCCCTTTTATGGACAGCTCAAAACCTGAAAACTTGGACTTGGAGAAATTTGTCAAATGGTTTTTAGATGAGATGAATTTAAATAAGAGTTTTTCTGCTAAAACACCGAGCTCATTTGGGGAAGTTGCCATTCTGGTATTCATGTTTTTCACTTTAATGCTACGTAATTGGCACCAACCTGGAACTGAGACTTCAAAATCTGGGGCCACAGTTACCCAAGAAAAAGGTTCTGCTCATTTTCCAACTTTCACTGGTGTATTCTCCTCGCCCTGTGATGGACAAGAGAAAAGTGAGTTTGTGTCACAACTTCTCCATGCCTGCGGTGCTTTGCGGCAGCAGGCTTTGATCAACTACCTGATGGACATTTTGCAACAACTAGTCCATGTTTTCAAATCCCCTCCGAATTTTGATTCTTCACATGGGGGAAATGCTGGCACTGGTTGTGGTTCATTACTGTCTATTCGCAGAGGGTTACCAGCAGGAAACTTTTCTCCATTCTTTTCGGATTCATATGCCAAAGCTCACCGGGCAGATCTTTTTATGGACTACCATAGACTATTACTGGAAAATACATTTCGCCTGCTATATAGCTTGGTTCGACCAGAAAAGCTTGACAAGTCTACAGAAAAAGAGAAGGTTAACAAGCCATCAGTTAGCAAAGATTTAAAGTTGGATGGATATCAAGATGTTCTTTGTAGTTATATTAATAATCCCCACACGGCCTTTGTTCGCAGATATGCCAGGAGGCTCTTTTTGCATCTGTGTGGTAGTAGAACTCATTATTATAATGTCCGAGATGCTTGGCAATTTTCAAGTGAAACTAAAAAACTCTACAAACTTGTGAGCAAGTCTGGTGGATTCCATAATCCTGTTCCGTATGAAAGGAGTGTGAAACTTGTTAAGTGCTTTTCTGTTATGTGTGAAGTAGCTTCTGCTAGGCCTCGAAATTGGCAGAAGTATTGTTCTAGGCATGGCGATGTGCTGCAGTTTTTACTTAATGGCATTTTCGCTTTTGGTGAAGAATCTGTAATTCAGACTCTTAAACTTCTTAGTTTGGCATTCTACTCTGGTAAGGACACAGATCACTCCCATCACAAAAGTGAGTCTGATGTTGGAACAAGTTCTAACAAAGGTGTACAGTTATCAGATTCCAAAAAGAAGAAGAAAAATGAAGATGGGACTGAAGCTGCCTCTGATAAAGTTCATCTGGATATGGAATTTGCTATTCAGTTGTTCACTGAGGAGAATGGGAAACTCTTGAGGAGTTTTATTGATTCTTTCCTATTGGAATGGAATTCAAACACTGTTCGACTTGAAGCAAAGTCTGTTCTTTCTGGCATCTGGCATCATGGAAAACTTTCCTTCAAGGAGGCCATGTTGAGGGAACTTTTGCAGAAAGTGAAATGGCTGCCGTTGTATGGACAAAACATTGTCGAGTACATAGAACTTCTTACATTATTGCTTGGAAGGGGTGCTTATGATGATGGTTCAAGGAGTCAGGATACTGAACTTATAGATTCATGCTTGACAACAAATGTGATAAAGGCTATTTTTGAGACACTTAAATCACAAAATGAACTTTTGGCAAATCATCCAAATTCTCGCATATATAACACTCTAAGTGGTTTAGTAGAATTTGATGGTTACTACCTAGAAAGTGAACCATGTGTTGCTTGCAGCTGCCCCGAAGTGCCGTACAGCAGGATGAAGCTGGATGCCTTGAAATCTGAGACTAAATTTACTGATAACAGAATAATAGTGAAGTGCACTGGAAGCTTTACAATTCAAGCTGTGACCATGAATGTCCATGATGCTCGTAAGTCAAAATCAGTGAAGGTTTTGAACTTGTATTACAATAATAGGCCAGTTGCAGATCTGGCAGAATTGAAGAATAATTGGTCTTTGTGGAAGCGTGCAAAGAGTTGTCATCTTACATTCAATCAAACTGAATTGAAAGTAGAATTCCCTATTCCAATTACTGCTTGCAATTTCATGATTGAACTTGATTCATTTTATGAAAACCTTCAAGCATCATCACTGGAGTCATTGCAATGTCCTCGTTGCAGTCGGAATGTTACTGACAAGCATGGTATATGTAGCAATTGCCATGAGAATGCATATCAATGCAGACAGTGTCGAAACATAAATTATGAGAATTTGGATTCGTTCCTTTGTAATGAGTGTGGTTATAGCAAATATGGTCGGTTTGAATTTAATTTCATGGCAAAGCCAAGTTTCACATTTGACAGCATGGAGAATGATGAGGATATGAAAAAAGGACTGGTAGCTATCGAGTCAGAATCTGAAAATGCTCATAGAAGGTATCAACAACTTCTTGGTTTCAAAAAACCTTTGCTTAAACTCGTATCAAGCATTGGTGATAATGACATGGACTCCCAGCAGAAAGACTCTGTTCAGCAGATGATGGTTTCTTTGCCTGGGCCTTCTTGCAAGATTAATCGTAAAATTGCTCTTCTTGGGGTCCTGTATGGTGAGAAATGCAAAGCAGCATTTGATTCTGTCAGTAGAAGTGTCCAGACGCTTCAAGGTCTTCGTCGTGTGTTGATGGCATACTTGCAACAAAGGCAGATAGGAAATTCCAGAGTGCCATCACAATCTACTCTGCGGAGGTCGTCTAATCACTGCTATGGTTGTGCTACGACTTTTGTTTCTCATTGTTTGGAGCTTTTACAAGTTCTATCAAAGCATCCACATTGCAAGAAACATCTTGTTTCTGCTGGCATATTATCTGAACTATTTGAGAATAACATTCATCAAGGCCCTAAAGCAGCCCGTGTGCAGGCACGAGCTGTTCTTTGTGTATTTTCTGAAGGTGAGATAAATGCCGTGACAGAGTTGAACAGTTTAATAAAGAAAAAGGTTATGTATTGCCTTGAGCACCATAGGTCAATGGATGTTGCTCTGGCCACTCGAGAAGAATTGCTGTTACTGACTGAGACATGCTGTATTTCAGATGAGTTTTGGGAGGCCAGATTGCGAATTGCTTTTCAGTTATTGTTCTCTTCAATTAAGCTGGGTGCACGGCATCCTGCAATTTCTGAGCATATAATTCTTCCTTGTTTGAGGGTCATCTGTCAAGCATGTACCCCACCAAAGAGAGAACCTACTGACAAAGAACAAGGGGTTGGAAAATCTTCTTCAGCTACACTGTTGAAGGATGAAAACTACGGGCACTCATCTAGTCCAGGAGGTATTGTAACTGGGGCAAAATCTCTGTCTTTGTCATCAGAGAAACATTGGGATAATTCTAGGAAAGGACAGGATATGCAGCTACTAAGCTACTATGAGTGGGAGAAGGGTGCTTCTTATTTGGATTTTGTTCGAAGGCAGTATAAAGTCTCACAGACTCTGAAGACTGTCTCACATAGGTCTCGAAGGGACACCCTCAGGCCTGAGCTTGTAGCTCTTAAATATGCCCTTCGTTGGAAATGGCGTGCCTGTAAAGGGGCAGCTAAGGATGTTCTATCCACATTTGAAATTGGATCATGGGTCTCAGAGCTGGTTTTGAGTTCATGTTCACAGTCTATCCGATCAGAAATGTGCACTTTGATTGGTCTACTTTGTTCTCAGAATCCATCTCGGCAACTTAGGCTGCTGAACTTACTCACAGTTCTGATACCTGCAACCTTGTCTGTTGGTGAAAGTGCTGCAGATTATTTTGAGCTGCTCTTCAGAATGATTGAATCAGATGATGCACGTTTATTTTTAACTGTGAAAGGATTTCTAGCTACAATTTGTAGGCTGATTACACAAGAAGTGGCCAACGTTGAGGCGCAAGAGAGGAGCCTTCGTATTGACATATCTCAAGGATTCATTCTCCATAAACTGATCGAGCTCCTCAGTAGATTTCTAGAAGTTCCAAGTATTCGAGCAAGGTGTCATATTTTTTGGCTTATTTTAAGATGAAATTTCCTGATGAATTGCTATATTTTTTCCTTAACCCTTGTTGTCTTGTTTATTAGAACCTTGCTGTTTTGTGTTTGTGCTTTTGAGAATTAATGTTGTCTCCCTTTTCAAGTAGATTCATGCGCGATGACCTTTTGTCCCAAGTTCTTGAAGCTCTTCTTGTCATTCGAGGCCTTATTATCCAAAAGACAAAGTTAATCAGTGACTGCAATCGTTTGTTGAAAGACCTTTTGGATGGCCTTTTACTTGAAAGCAGTGAAAACAAGAGGCATTTTATACGAGCTTGCATATCAGGTTTGCACAATCATGGGGAAGAGAGGAAAGGGCGGACTTCTCTGGTAATTGATAGTTTTCTTTCAGGACAAGAAACAATATAGCATAATCTCTGATTTTAAAATTTTGGTATGACATGGAAGCATTTTTGTGTAGCATATATTATTTGGCTTCTTAGATTTTGACTGCGTGGTGTAGTTTATTTCATTATTTTATTCATCTATTCATCATTCCTTGTCTTTGGCAGTTCATTTTGGAGCAACTTTGCAACTTGATATGTCCTTCGAAACCGGAGCCTGTATATCTGTTGATTTTGAATAAGGCTCATACACAGGAAGAGTTTATCAGGGGTTCCATGACGAAGAATCCATACTCAAGTACTGAGATTGGCCCCTTGATGCGTGATGTCAAGAATAAAATATGCCATCAGTTGGATTTGCTAGGACTCTTAGAAGATGATTATGGTATGGAGTTGCTTGTGGCAGGAAATATCATTTCTCTCGATCTCAGCATAGCCCAGGTTTATGAGCAAGTATGGAGAAAGTCACAGAATCAATCTCTGAACAACGTGTCAAACAGTGTTTTGATCCCAGCTGGTAGTTTTACTCCTATGCGAGATTCCCCACCTATGACAGTGACATATAGACTTCAGGTATGTTGAACCTTCTTAAGATATTTATTTCCTTGCTTAAGGCATCCTGTTGAACGATGTGAACTTGCATTTTGCATGTGAAACTGGTAATATGAGGTTTTTTATTGTAGTATTATTTTTTTTAAGGGAACAAGATCCCAAACTCATCTAAACATAGATTATAAGATGAATGGCTGAGGATTTCTAATCTTATCTTTAAAGTTTAAAACTATGCCACATGGGTGTGGGTGAGAGAAAAAAAAAAGGAAAAAAAGAGAGAAGAGAAAATAAAAAGAAAGAAAAAGAAGCAGGTGCGGCCTGGGTGCATGTCAGAGCTGCTTTTGTCCACACCTGCACACACATTGTGTCAATGCAGGTGCTGGGTGCATTTTAGAACACCCACCTGACTTAGCTTTAAGGTAATATAGGACAAGATGAATGAATTAGGTTACAAGTAAAAAGTGTTCTAGGTTAGTTCACCAAACCAGGCTGGTGACATTTCACGTGCCAGCTGCAGAATATGAAACACTAAAAACAAAGATTGATAGATCACAAAACACTTGGTAGCCCATTTCACGCAAAGGTAGAAATGCCTAAGGGACATTCCTGAGAAACTCTTTCAAGATGCCTCGGAGATTATGCTATAAGTTTGAATAGTAAAAAGCCCATGTTAACTGGGACATACTAAGTTACTAGCCTTACCCTTCCCCCTTTATCGATCAATCAATAGGAAGAGTGTGCTTGCATCCTATGTGTTAGGGCGCAGGCTACTTGCTTGTTTCTTTCCTTCTTATTCGCTGCCTCTAATGGATCCGAAAAACTGAAAATAAGACTGCTGGAAACATATGTAAGGTATAAATTTTTGACCATTAGAAAGGAAAAGAATAAGGAGCAGCCAGAATTTAAGCAAAACTAACTCCTTTTTAGTTATTAACATGTCACTAAGCATGTAAAATCCTAAGTTTGAATAATCAAATCCCAAGTACTTAAAAAGCCAAATGGTTTATTCTGGTATTTTTTTGTCATTTTTTTCCTGGATTTTGTATGCCCTACATGCACAGCTTGGTGGGCTTTTGTCATAAGAAAATTTTCTGTTTCTGTTAAATATTATTGCTGGCTAGTTGTTCTGTGCTTTTATAGTGTATCCTTATTGCCTGGCTTCTGTTTTTCGTTGCTTTATATGTTAGGGTTTAGACGGTGAAGCAACTGAACCCATGATCAAAGAGTTGGAGGAGGAGAGAGAGGAGTCTCAGGATCCTGAGGTTGAGTTTGCTATAGCTGGAGCTGTTCGAGAATTTGGTGGATTGGAAATCATTTTGGGTATGATCCAGGTCTGTGGAGTTTGCATTGTCATCAAAGCTTTTAAGTTTTTAACACTGGATATCTGAATCTCTATTTTAAGTTCACTAATCTTTGCTGCCTTCTTAACAGAGGCTAAGGGATGATGAGTTGAAGGCCAATAAAGAAGAAATAAATTCAGTCCTTAATCTCCTCATGTACTGCTGCAAGATACGAGAGAATAGGCGTGCCTTGTTGCGGTTAGGCGCACTCGGGCTGCTACTTGATACTGCTAGACGTGCTTTCTCTGTGGATGCTATGGAGCCTGCTGAGGGGATCCTTCTTATTGTCGAGAGCCTGGCAATGGAAGCAAATGAAAGTGACATTGGCATCACTCAGAGTGTACTGAGAAGTACCAATGAAGAAGCTGGGGCTGGTGAACAGGCAAAGAAAATCGTTCTTTTGTTTCTGGAGAGGCTATCCCACCCATCAGGTTTAAAAAAATCCATCAAGCAGCAACGCAACAATGAGATGGTAGCGAGGATTTTGCCCTACTTAACATATGGAGAGCAGGCAGCAATGGAAGCCCTTATCTTGCATTTTCATCCTTACTTGCAAGACTGGGGAGAAGTTGACAGACTTCAGAAATTGCATCTGGATAATCCTAAGGATGATAGCTTGGCCCGAGAAGCTGCTGAGCAGAGGCTGGCACTTGAGAATTTCGTCAGGGTTTCAGAGTCATTGAAAACTAGTTCTTGTGGGGAGAGGCTGAAGGATATGATTCTTGAAAAGGGAATTACAAGAGTTGCTATTAGAC
The DNA here is from genome assembly GCF_008831285.2 of Nymphaea colorata. Lineage (NCBI taxonomy): Eukaryota > Viridiplantae > Streptophyta > Magnoliopsida > Nymphaeales > Nymphaeaceae > Nymphaea > Nymphaea colorata. The sequence continues at coordinate 6,139,746 of NC_045145.1, forward strand.
ATTTGAAGGATGTTTTTGCTGTTGCAGGTCAGACTGGTTTTAAGTCAAGCTCAGAATGGGGAAATGGATTGAAACAACCCTCAGTTCCTCTTATCTTGTCAATGCTTAGGGGCTTGTCAAGGGGACACTTTGGTACTCAGCAGTGCATAGATTCTGATGGGGTGTTACCTTTGTTGCATGCTTTAGAAGGAGTTCCTGGAGAAAACGAGATCGGGGTAAGGGCCGAGAATCTTCTAGACACTTTGTCAGATAAGGAGGGTATAGGGGATGGATTTCTTGGAGAAAAAGTGTGCAAATTGCGGCATGCAACTCGTGATGAGATGCGCCGACGTGCTCTACAGAAGAGAGAAGAGCTGTTACAGGTAGATAGATTGGACCATGTATCTTCTATGAATGCTTGGTTGTTGCTTTCTGTTGATGCCTTTTCAAACCATAAAATTGTTTCTTAATCTTATATAATATTCTTTATTTTTTTGTTGCCACAAGCATGGATCTTGTTTTAGATTGATTTTTGTCTGTTTCGTGTTCTTTTTCATTGTTTTCAGTGAACTTGGTATCTTTTGCTAGTCGTGGCTTTGTTAGATTCATATGTCTGTGACTGTACACAGGGGCTTGGGATGCGGCAGGAACTTTCTGAGGGTGGCAAACGGATTGTTGTTGCTCAGCCTGTGATTGAAGGGTTGGAAGATGTGGAAGAAGAGGAAGGCCTAGCATGCATGGTCTGCCGAGAAGGCTACAGTCTACGGCCTATGGACATGCTTGGTGTCTATTCATACAGCAAGAGGGTAAACCTGGGAGCAGGTACTTCAATCAATACAAGGGGGGAATGTGTTTACACGACTGTGAGCCATTTCAACATCATACATTTCCAATGTCATCAAGAAGCTAAACGAGCAGATGCTGCCTTGAAAAATCCAAAGAAGGAATGGGAAGGAGCAGCGTTAAGGAATAATGAAACTCTGTGTAACTGTATCTTTCCTTTGAGGGGACCTTTGGTTCCACTTACACAGTATATGCGCTATTTGGACCAATTCTGGGACAATCTCAATGCGCTTGGCCGTGCAGAGGGAAGCAGACTTCGGTTACTGAGCTATGATATTGTGTTGGTGAGGATTCTCTCTCTCTCTCTCTCTCTCTATATATATATATATATATATACATATGTATGCACATACACACTGTTTCGTTGCACTGCAAGGGTATTGCATTCCATAGATTGGGTCCACCTCCTTATATGTTGTTATCCTAAATTTGTTCAAGCATGTTTATGCTGGGCCTGCTAACTCATTTTTGGATGGCCTTTGCTGACTGTTGCCTATGGATGTTGAGTGCATCACTTTTTACCTTTTTCCTTAGAACGGCCTACAGTGATTTTCCTATTCTTTTGTTTCTCTTGATTTTGTTTTTGGCTCCTGTGCATGCAGATGTTGGCGAGGTTCGCAACAGGTGCTTCCTTCAGCACTGACAGCAAAGGTGGTGGGAGAGAAAGCAACTCCCGACTGCTTCCTTTCATGATTCAGATGGCTCGTCACCTTTTGGACCAGGGTGGTGCATATCAAAAAGACACCATATCCAAGGCAATAGAATCCTACCTGGCCACTACTCCTACATCTGAAGCAAAGCCATCGACTCCTAGCAGCTCGAGAAATGTAGGTGCTGAAGAGACTGTCCAGTTCATGATGGTGAATTCTGTCCTTGCAGAATCCTATCAAAATTGGCTCCAGCATCGCTGTGCTTTCTTGCAAATCGGAATTTACCACACATACATGCAATACCGGCGTGGCCGTTCTACAATGCCTGCAGCATCTTCATCTCCAGCTTCGGAATTGAAAAATGGAGGTTCATCAGAAAGTAAGGAGAACATCTTCAGCATCATTCAGCCAATGCTAGTGTATGTGGGTCTCATTGAGCAGTTGCAACACTTCTTTAAAATGAAAAGGGCATCATCATCATCTGCAGCATCTGCAACTTCAGCGTCCTCTGGGAGATCAGACGAGGTTGACAACAGCACCGGATTGGAGGAGTGGGAGGTGGTTATGAATGAGAGGTTGTTGAATGTCAAGGATATGATGACCTTCTCAAAGGAGGTGTTGGGATGGCTAGAAGATATGCAGTCAGCCAGTGACTTGCAGGAGGCATTTGACATTGTTGGGGTTCTTGGTGACGTACTATCCGGTGGTTCTAGTAGTAGCTGTGAAGAGTTTGTTAGAGCTGCTATTGCTGGGAAGACCTAGGAATTATTTGTTTTTAAGCAGTTGGCAGGATTTACAGGCTCCAGGATGGGTCTGATGCAAGTCCCACTGGCTTGCAAGCATGGGCGGCAGATGGCACAAAAATATACTCCCATCAAACTAAGTTTGGGAATGTTAAGTTGCGGTATTCCTGTCAGGAAAAACGTCGAAGTAATGTAATCTTAAGAATCTTTTGAAGCTTGAGAAGCTTCATTTATTCAACCCGAGAGTACTCGACGTGACCAGACCGAAGTGCAGATAGAGATCCCTTTCAGGCGTGGTGCGCTTGTAAATAGTATGGTATTTCTGTTATATGTAAATGTTTTACGACGCCGATCTGAGCTTTCGACCTTTTTAGATTTTGTAATATTCGGGAAGGATGGGGTATACAATTGCGAAGTGTTTCATCGTCGAAGAAGGCTACAATTGTTCATTACATTCGATACATCTCATAACATTAGGACTGGGGTTTGGGCTTAATTATGTCGGTGACGCCTCTTAGTCCTGGCCATTTTAGGTCTCGTGCCTATTTCATTGGGCCTCGCGTGCATCCTCAATGCGGCTGCATCTGGATTCATTCAATAGCAATTCAGCTTATATGCATCCCCGTAACGTTTTCTGACCTGTTCTCAATTTTATGGTAGAGCACAAGTTGAATTTTTGGGAATATTATGGTTGATTTAGGCCTTGAGTTCGCTGACTTGTAAATCGCCACAGTTAATGGTTTCCTATGCAAGCACGGGAATGGGGCTCATTTGACCTTTAATTGTGTTGGTTATCCATTAAAATTCCAAATTTTGATAGTAATTTCATCCGTGTCAAAGAAAAAATTGCCCCCAAGTACCATTTATTGATGACACATCAGGTGCAATGGAACATCTACTTATCTGCATACGCAATGAAAAAAATATAGATGACCTTGTATGCAACATTTGCACATAGAGATTTGTGACACCACCTACTGACATCAACTAGAGATTTGTGACACCACCTACTGACATCAACTAGACATTCCACGCCACAAAACTTATAATTAGAAAACAAAAAGCCACCTGTACTTATCATTTTACTATTATGAACAACATCTGTAGTCTCACTTAGCTTAATAATGAGAGAGGGATAAAACAGGAAACGCTGAATTTCCCAGAAAGGAGGCTGAAGAGGGTTATCGTCCAGGCGCTCAGCGCATTTGCTTGCTGATTCTGCTTCCTGCTGTGCCTGACAAATTTGCTCCCGTGAACGTGTCATGGTTAGCAGGCCGCTGACCTGCTGTTCAACTGCCATAGATGTTGAGAGTTCAGCGGCAGCAGCATTTTCCTTCCCTCACGAAAAAGGCACCTCGAAATCGAATTCCATCAGCTTAATGGATCCATTTTCGTAGCGTCGGCAAGAGGGAGGGTTGTTGTAGACAATATCTTAGGCCTTGGTGGTCTACCAACACCATGAACCGCTGCCATATTAGGTGTTTCCACTTCAGGACAGCCAAGACGGTAGCCACCAGCCCTCTCATACGCAGACTTGCTGCCGAAAGCCACTTCCATCGCCCTGCTAAAATAAGCCACGAGATGGGTCAACACAACCCCGACTCCCACATCTATGGCGTCTGCTTCCAGCGTGAAGGGTAGCCTGAAGTTTGGCATGCAGCACAAGTGCTGCGTGTATCAGTTACATGCTTGATGGAGACTAAAAAGTGGATATGACCGATCTGTACCACCGATAGCTGGGCCTTCGAAATGCACTGCCGCATGATTGACCCTTCCCTAGCATTCGAAGTATTGCTCTAATTGGAACACCCAGCTCACATGATCCTCCATTTTCACCTATTTCCATGGGCCTCCCCCAGACCCCCTAGAGGAAAGGGGCTTCCTCTGCGATTGTCCATTGATGTCTGTTCAGAATTTGGAGAACGACGCATAGCTTGCTGGAGGGCTTCACGCAGGATAGTCGCCAGTGTCTGTTGCTCGTCGATCATCATGTTGAGTGCATCCACGGCCTCCAATCGCTGCTATACCGTATTCATTTTCCCTTCCACTCCTAGAGGTGTCTCGACTTATGTCCGATGGTGCTCTACCACCGCCACCGCTTCCCGTGCAGTTACCCTTCCTGCCATCGCCTGAGAGCTCTGATACTTTTTTAGCCACTGCTTGATTTTGGCAGGGGTTAACTCTCTTTCTGTCAAGCTTCCTATTTGGATGGAAGGAAAGGAAGGATTGAACAATCAATCATTTGTTGCAAAGGAAGGAAAAGGAAAGGGAAATGTAATATAAATTCAATCCCTCCTCCAAAATTGAAGGGATTGGGAAGGAAAGAACGTCTGCCTGTCTACTTCCTTTCTACCATCTATACCCCTTTCACCCACCCGACTCCGTCTTCATCAAAGAGCACGAGACCTGCTGCCATATCATCATTTGTGAAGGGTCGGAGAGAAAGGAGTTCGGTCACCCTGGTTTCCTCGTGCAATCGCTTGACTGGTCTCTCTCGTTTCCTGAAACAAGGAAAGTTTCCCTCAGTTTAGAAGATGTCTTCGTCAATTCAATTAGTAACTTCATTTAATTGAGATTCAGATGTTTGCAAGACCAACTCAGATTCATGATGTCGTGCGATTCCAAGGCCCTTGAAAATCTTGTGAATTAGCTTCAGTTCAGAGGTGTAAATGTGGCAACACGTTTTATCTAGTTCATTGCAGAAATAATCGCAAAGGCACTACTTTAAAACTAGGTTCTTTGAAACATCATGAACACAACTGCTTGAAAATAAATGGGCTCATGTATTCAGTGTTGAACCGTAAGAGGCTTTGAAACAACAAAATTGCCTGTTAATGAACAGCCAAATAGTAGGCTCTACAATACATCGTTTTGTTTGTAAAATACTTTCTAAAACATGGATTCTTAGTATTAAAAGTGCATGCTGCATTCCATGCATCTTTCTGAGGCCCTGTTACTCTTCCTCTGTTGTGTTTAAAAGTGCTACAGTTAAGAGATCCTTCTGACGGAAACATATTACTCCTTTCGGCATTTCTGCAAGTATCACCAGCAGGCAACCGCCTTTTCTCACATGCACTTGCATAAAAAATCCACTCAATGAAATGCAAAACTCTGCAAGTGTTGCTTTCTCATTATTAATTTCGTTCTTTTCTTCTTTGACTATTATGGCAGATTGCCAGTTGAATTGAGTTGTTCCTATGCTTTTTGTTGTTATGTTTATCATTAGTTTAACCGATACATGTGATGGAGAAGCTTCCTGCAATAATTTCTTTGCAATCTTGCTGAGCAGAAGAGAGATTAGTTTGTTCTTTCTAATTTGATCAGTTCAAACTAGTTGGTATGCTTCATTGAGTAGACCCCAGTGAAGTAGATGAATCAATATATTTTAGCCAATCCACTGCGAGTGCAACAGGTCGGATGTTTCCTATATTGTGGATTCTGCCAAGGACCAGACAAAAGACCATTTAGGCGTTCCTCAATAGAAAGAATATTAAAGCACAATGGGTGGCGAGTCATCTGTGTCGCAATCCCCCCTCATCCCCACCAAAGACTTTAGAGGCATCGCAATAATACATCTGTGTTGTCCCCCTTCTCCTTCTCTTTCCTGGCTATTCTTTTCTCCTCTTTTCTGCTGCTACTGCTTCTGTTCCTCCTCCTCCTCCTTTGTCTCTTCTCCTTCTTTATTACCACTCTGGTTCATCTTAAGGTCTAAAATTGGGTACACAGGCATAATCTTGGTGGTTATCTTAATGTTTAGATGGGTCATAGTTTTGGTAATCCTTCACAAATTCTATCAAGGTTGGTTCGGAACCCCTTAACTCACCGAAACATGTCCCTATGGGCACCCCTTCTTTGCCATAGTACCCAACAGGGACTCTGATTGCTGGGTACCCTCCAATTGCCAGAACATTGGAGGCAGAGTAGCTTGGGGCGACCAACGTATCCAACTTATTGTGCTTCATCAACTTCTCAAAACCATTCTTGGATAGTTCCTCCATCGTCTTCACTGCCACCTTCACTTCCTCTGCCAGACCACCTGAGCTCTCTGCTGGTAAGAAAACATCCTGCCCATACTCTTTCATCTTTTCTTGCAAAAGCAAACAGATACCACCTCCATATAACAATTTGTGTAGATCACATTGGTAGGGCTCAATTCAAACAGAGGACAAGACACCACAAATTTAACTCTTAGAATGGTTCGGAATGATAAACTAAAATCATGGGAATTCAGATCCTGGTCGAACTCAGGGAAGTGCAAAAAGCAAAGCCTAAAATCAGTAGGCCCAGTAAACAGGCATTTCTTGGCAGCTAGAGAAGATTGAGTACCTGGATTTTGTGTCTTTCGTTGAAAGCAATCACATCTGCTAGCGATCTTATAGAAGAACTCTTAAGGCTTTTCAGGTAAGAATTCAGATTTTGCCTAAATTCATATAGCAGAGTAGTCAACTCTCCACTCTTATACCAGTCACGATGGTGCTTCTGTTGGATATCTCAAGATTATCGACCAGGATTGCACCGTGCCTCCTGCAACACACTTTTATGTCAAAACATGTATTCATGCACAACATTAGATCTCTAAAAATCAGTGTGGAAAATGCAAAGAAATTGACACAAAATTTGGTTTAGGTAGTTAATAATCTTTATAGTTCTCAATAGTATTTACCGAAAAACCTTTACATCTCTTCTTCTTTTCAATTTACTTCCTGGTTCACACTGCTTGCCTAAAACTCATTGCCCTATAAGCTAGAGTGACCAATTGAATTCCCGCTTCCGCTTCGCATATCTCTTCACGCATGGATTTTATTTACTTGTAAGATGGTTGACATATGAAATATATATAGCTATAGTTGGCAACAATAAAATTTTGCCGATAGGTTCACTAGTGAATGACATTTGGACTATGGCCCTCATTTATTTATGCAACTGTGTCTGAATTGGTCTATTCAAATCAGGGGCGGAGCCAGGATTTTCTTCAGGGGTGGGCCAACACTCCGACCTCTGAATCCGGGTAGGGCCAAACTGAATTCTAATAAAAAAATACATTATGCAATTAAAAAATATTATTTTTTTCAATGTAAAAATGGAAAATTTCATTGGGTGGGGTGGGGCCATGGCCTAGGCGGCGCCCCCCTTCCCTCCACCCTTGATTCAAATCAAATTGGTTACCAATTTGATTGGAGATTCAAGAGTGTCACGTGTAAGCTTTTGTTGCACTATGTTCTTTGTGAGTGTTTGAAATAACCGACTTATTTGTTTACCTTATTTTATATTAGAAAACATGAGACGATGCCTACAACAACAAGTCGTTCTATTTTTATGACAACGTCGACAATAACTTGTGCATCAATCAATTGGACTATCTGATGAAGAAAGACAAAAAATTAAAGATCAAATTATATATAAATTAGATAATGATGTACAATGTTGCAATATAACATGCATGAGAACATCAATTTTCAAAGAGTTATGTGATATTCTTCAAAATGACGGTGGACTACGTAGTACAAGACATAGTAAAGTAGAAGAGCAAGTTTCTCTCTTTCTCATGATGTTGTCTGACACATATAAACATCGATCGGTTCAGTTTTGGTTCTGTCGTTTAACATAGACAATTTCTTGAATTTTTTGCAAAGTATTGAGTTCAATTATTCTATTAGAAGACAAATTCATTTAACATTCTGACAGATCAACCGTGCCAAATGAAATCTTATACAATAATAGATTTTATCCCCGTGCCAAATGAAATCTTATACAATAATAGATTTTATCCATACTTTCAGGTAATAAATCAATTAATTTAGTTTTTATGCTACATAACATGTCAATATTGCATTAACAGTGCAATTGATGGAATACACGTTCGTGTTAAAGTGTCTTGAGAGGATGCACTGAGATACCGTGGTAGAAAAGACTAGCCAACTCAAAATGTGTTGGCTGCATGTTATTTTGTAATGAAATTTACCTATTTATTAGCAGGTTGGAAAGGAACTGCTTCTAATAACGAGAAAAGACAAACTAAAAATTCCTGAAGGTAATTGCAATTAAAAGCATGTATAATTTGATAATTTTATGAAATATGAACTTAACATGTGATTGTGTTCATTTTTTTAGATAAATATTATCTTGTCAATGTTGGTTTTCCATTTGAGGGTGGACTTATCACACCCTTTAGGGGTGTGAGATATCACTTGAAAGAATACTCCAAGCGAGGTCCGCAACATGCAAAAGAGTTGTTTAATTTTCGACATGCTTCTTTGTGAAATGTCATTGAAAGATCATTTGGTGTCTTGAATAAAAGATTTCCAATTATAGCTAGTTTGATAGAAACTAGTTTATTCATGCAATACATATTCGAAGATCATTTTAGCATGTTGTATATTGCACAACTTTAATATGGGTGTCGATCCAGATGCTAAATAATGAAGAAGCCTATAAGATGAAGCTCTTGGCATAAACACGAGAGGACCTTGTCGACTTATGAGATTGAGGAACCATTTGAGATACCTGAATATGGAGTTTGAGATAGCATTATTGAAGGTGTTGATGCAGAACTTATATGAATCAACCTAGTGAAAATTATTCTGTTCAAGTTGATGTAGATGAAGAGTATAGGGTTGGAGAATTCACATGGCAAAGCATCTCTTCAACTATGTGGCAAAACTATCAACTTCAAACTTCAGTAAATTGAATAATTGTGTATATGAGACATGTTGATTTTTTTCTCTTATATTATATGTCATTGTAGACGTTATTTAATTTTAATTGCTTGATTTTTTTATTATTACATGTGGTTTTTTCTTTTCATTATGTATGTCTTTCCTAAACTTGTTTTACTTTGTATTTAGTTAATAACAATAAAGAAGAATCAAAATTATACAGATGAAGGAAAGGTTGATAAGGAGCCAATCTTTCATTGATGCATTACTGTTTCAACAAATCATAAAGACACTTTTACTACAACTGCATATGATAATATTGTGATATAACTAAACGATAAGTTGGGTAAAATGCTCACCAAAGATCACATAAAAAATCGAATGAAAACGTTGAAGTCTAATTTTAATAGCTGTTATGACATCTTTAAAAGTGGTTTGAGTGGATTTAACATTGGTTCAAGGACAAATATGTGGACTGTTGAACCAGAAGTATGGAAGCCACTAATAGAGGTACCTAATTTTATCTTTAGCAATTGAAGTATTCTTTTTTTTTTTCATAATCAAATTTTTATGTTAAATATGAGTTTCTTTGCCATTGTTATCTTTTTTGTGTTTTTTATAGGTAAATCCAATGGCAAAAAAGTAGATGATGACATCTGTTTCGAACTACGAAAAGTTAGTAAATTTATTTGGTAATGATAGAGCAACAGAGAAAAGATCGATGACAGAGAAAGAAAAGCACAACTGAATTACTTCAGTGTGTGAGAGTATTGGCAACACAATCCAGTTTATTGATGAAATGGTTTATCAAAATGAAGCGGTATTAGAACCATTTATCAACCTAGGAGACAAGTATGAAATCCAAGCTGAGCCCAACATAAGTTCATTGTCAAAGTGTAAAAAGAGGAGAAATGCAAATGATGATGATTTAAAAGAGATTGAAATAATGAAAGATGCCTCTGCGAGAATTGCTAATGCAATTGAAAAGGTAATGTCATACTAGAGCCAATACATTCAAATAAATATTCTAAAGAAGACATATTTCTAGCATTTGAAGGCATTGGTCTTGATGAAGAGTTATAAACCGAAGCATATCTTGATGATGAAAAAAGAACAGAAATACTTTTTGCTTTTTTTTAGACAATTATTATGTTTACCAACATTTTGTTTGATTGATCTAAATTTCTATTAGATTTATTACCATAAAATAAAATGCCGAGTGTAAGTGTGGTTCTTCTTTTATTAAATCAAGAAATCAAATTAAAAATATTTTTCTTAAGTGACAAATTTTGATAAACCATCGTTAATTAATGCCCATATAGTGATTGTTTTTTGATAGTCAATACTAATTTTTTGAAAGGTGGACAAAAAACAAAAAACTTTTACAAAGTTCGATTCTTTTAGCAATTTAAAAGTTGACAGCTGCAACTTTTTCTATGAAGATATTCTTTTGAGAAAAAAATAGGGCTTGAACCAATTATATCCACTCTTTACTTGCCTTTTTGTCAAAAAAGATTCACTCTTGAATTTCATCGACCACACTCAGACTGATCGTAAAAGATGTTGTAGGCATCGTTCACCAGCAAACCCTGGCAAACCAACCAAGTCAGTGGATGGAAATATGATCCAAAAACTACATAATGGAAATATTCTTTCTTTCCCATGGAAACGATAAGGAAATATACACATTACAAAAGTTTGCGAGAGAATGAAAATGGCACTGTACAATGATCACAGTGCCTTTAATACACACCTTCGACATGAATTCAACGTCAGACTAAATCATGCAACTTGGAATCAGTTTGTACGCAGTGAACCACATTTCAACTGGCACAAACAGTGGGCATGATATGGTTGAGCCCCCGGTCATGTGGATGACTAATTCACCACCACCTGCGTGCAGTATGCCAGTCGGCCAAGTATCACCATGCAGGCCTCACAGACAAATCTGCTCTAAGTCTAGCAATGTATTTCAGTTCACGATTTTCTTCTCAGCTAGCAAAAGCCAGTGACTGATTTATAGTGTGAGAATTTGGTTTTTTGTATGTTAGCTTCGTAAAATCAAGCAGTGTCTGTCTCCGGCGTATCGCACTCTCAAGATAGTCCTCTAAGGGAGGAAGATAACTTTTTGTTGTAGAATCAGGAGTCTCGCCTCTTATTATCTGCAAGACGATCAATTTTTTGTCAGGTCTTCCATTATCAAATTGAGTGTCATAGAGCTAAGTAAACATTTATAACCTTTGATGCCCAGTGTCTTTCAGCACATTGGCAAACATCACGTATATCTCGCCCTGACATCCTGGATATAAAACATTTAAGTTAGATCAAAGCATGAATGACATAAAAGCAGTGTCAGAGCTATCTCGATATTTTTGAAAATATCACGATATTAACGTCAAAATAATAAAAACGAAAAAACAGGAAAAGACATCATTAAATTATCGCAATTGTTTCAAAAATTTTTTCATTTTTCTCTTTGTAGCATTCATATTATCATGGATTCAAACATAAACTTAAAACAAATTATTTTTATCATTTTTATTATCATTAAAACATTCCTATTATCACTGTTATATAGTTTTATTTATGTTTTTCTATTAGTTTCTCATTTATTTCATTTATACATAATTTTTTATTTTTTAAAAATTTTCTGAGTTTCCCCCCCAAAAAAAAAGTTTACCGATAAAAAGCTGAGAATGATATTTGTGACACTGCATAAAAGTATTGCAAGACATGGAAATTGGAAACCAGACAAATGCTTGTTTACTGTTCTATGCATACAATGAAAGTGAAACACAGTTGACTTTTACTTATTACAAATAACTTAAATGACATAAACAATAACATCTACAAAATAAGACGAGCAAACCAGTCAAGTTACGAAGCACGTTTGAGGTGTGCTGCCTATGCCTGATAAACAATGCTGATTGGACACCAACATTAGCGTTGGCATCCAACATATGTGAACGTCTGATGTGCTCTCTCCAGGAAGTGCATTCAACCAGTCCTATTTTCAGAATGGTTTTACCACACCCAACCCTTCAACACTTATTCTAAAATTATGTCATCTTTACAACCAAAACATTACCAATCTATAAAAAAAATGATGTCTTAAATGTGTAATGAATAATTTAAAATCAACAGTATGAAATGTTTTGGGATTTTAAGCTTGTCTTATATGTTCAATAAACATGATTTTTTTATTGATTTTATATGTTTTTAAATATGAAAATCACATAAAAATAATTATTTTTCAAAGAACTCTTCCTATACTTGGATATATTTCATGAAATATAAGCATGAAGTATTTCAAATATTTGGGGTTTTCACTTTATGGACAAGAGCAAGGTTCTTGTAATGTCGTGCACTTACAATGTAATGGTGTAAGAGTATTCATCAAACGAATTTACTACTTTTCTTTAGGATACTATAATAAATTGGGAAGTTTTTTGCCCACATATCCCACAAAAATGGGGTTGCAGAGATGAAGCATAGGCATGTCGTTGAAGTGCGATGAACATGTAACATAATGGCCATGTGCCTGTCAGCCTCTAAATAGAAGTTTCACACTGTTCTTCATGTTATAAACCCTATTTTGGAGCACAAATCACTATATTATATTTTATTCGGACAACCATCTTATGATGAGTGTAGAACAGTAACAAGAAGATGATCTTAACGTGGAAAACCCTTGACTCGAGGGATAAAAAACCACGGTGGAGAAGATCCGGCGCTCACTAGCTGCCGAGCTTACTCTCTCTCTTAATTTTCATTCACACTTTGAAATAAGGGTTACAAAGGCTTAAATAAAGCTTAACATGAACAATGGGTCGGATAGGGTCCAAACCCTGATTTGGACCCTATCATGATGATTTGTATGTACAATGAAGTGTCATCCCAAAAGGTAGTGTCGCCAACGCAGCACTGCTAAAACTAGAAATCAGTTCGCGAACATAAGCCGATTTACTTTGGAAGGCCAAGCCCATGGCTCGACTGAAGAATGCGAGTGGTTGCTGGTTCTGACTCAAAACCAGCCCCCACGCCTATGTCGAAGGCATCGACTTCTACTTCGAAGGGGATATCGAAGTTGGGCATTACCAGTACCGGTGCCGACGTGACCGCTTGTTTTGATGCCTCAAATGCCTTTTTGGCTTGAGAATTCCACTGGAATCCATTCTTCTTTGTCAACTCTGTCAATGGAGCAGCTATGGTCCCAAAATTGTGAACAAATTGTCTGTAATAACCAGCCAGGCCAACAAAACCACGAACCTGCTTGACCGTGTGAGGTGAGGGCCATTCCCATACCGCTAGGACCTTGTCTGCCTCCATCCAGACACTGCTGCGACTTATAACATGGCTGAGGTATGTGACGTGAGACATGCCGAAGGTGCAGTTGGATAATTTGGCATGTAATACGTGTTGTTGCAAGAGAGATAAGACAGCGTGCAGATGCTTAAAATGCGCTACATCATCTGTGCTAAACACAAAATGTCATAAAAAAAGGCAAGGACGAACCTATGTAGATAAGGTGAGAACATGTCATTCATGAGAGACTGGAACGTTGCCGGCGCGTTGATGAGACCAAAAGGCATCACACGGAAGTCATAATGGCCGTCGGACGTGAGGAAGGCGGTCTTAGGCACATCTGCCTCTATAGTCGACTCTGAGATCGATCTTGGAGAAGAACGACACTCCTTGTAACTCATCAAGGAGATCCTCCACCACAGGGATAGGGTACCGATCCTTAACTGTGATGGCATTTAGGGCTCAGTAGTCCACGCAGAATCGCCAACTGTCGTCTTTCTTTTGCACTAACAAAGCTGGTGAAGCAAAAGGGCTCCGGCTAGGTTGGATGATGCCCTGTGCTAGCATTTCTTGTACAAGTTGCGTGATCACGTTGGAAGGGGCTGTATCGATAAGGCCGTTCTTTGATGGCGACCACCCCAGTCTGAAGATCGATCTTGTGATCACAGGAGCACATGGGTGGTAGGCCTCTAGGAACTACAAACACGTCAAAGAATTCATTAAGAAGTGAGGATAGACGTACTCTATCTATGGCTGGTGTGGCATCCGAACTCTTTGCTGGCCCTGGTTAGCTCATGAGTAGCACCAAACTCGTAGTTGCGCCTCTCAACATCTTGAAGTTAACCTCTTCTGTAGCTGCGGTCCGTTGGCTAACGTGGTCGGCGGCCGTTGCTTTGTGTAAAGTGCATTCGCATGCCCACAAAATCCCACACCATTTTGCCGAGCCCTCGTAACCAATGCATGTCCAACACAAGGTCAGCGCCTGCCATGGCTAATATATATAGCTACATGGGAAAACAATGACCTTGGATTTTCATCTTCTCTTCATTGCAACGTCCCTTACATTTCAAAGTGCTGCCATCCCCTACTACCACGTCAAACACTGGTTGTGTATCGATCTTGCAACTCAGTGCTCTTGCCGATTTTTCACAAATAAAGTAGTGAGTAGAACCCGTATCGACCAGCACACTCACTGTTCGGCCTCTTAGCCGTCCTTCGACTCGCATCAACTGTGGTCGTTACCGGCTAAAGCATGGAGAGAGATTTTCGATGGGCAGCCCACTGTCATATGTATGGCCGACGATTCCCCGATGGTTTCTGTGTGATCCCCTTCGCAGAGCTCTTCCTCTTCCTCTACCAAGTACATGTGGAGGCGCTTGCACAAATGCCCCGTTGTCCATGGCTGATCGTAGTGAAAACAGAACACTTGGTGTCGTTTCTCCCGAATCTGGTCGGGCATGAGTTGTCGCACAAACGGCCGTGCCAGGCCCTTGCTAAGGGGTGGCTTGCTCATTGTCTTATCTTGTTCGACTGGGTAAATGGTGGGCTGTTGGAAGGTGCGCAGCGCGTTAGGCATACAATTTAAGTTCAAGAAATGACGGTGCTTCTCCTCGGCCATGCGTGCTGCAGCAAAACACGCATGTAGGGTCGTAATGCTTGGACCTCAAGCAACAATTCTTCCTTAAGGCCACTGACGGAAGTGCCTATCAGGGCCTCAACAGGCCACCCGCGAACCATGTTAATAAGTTCCTCAAATTGCTTCTGCCACACTTTCTTTCTGACGTATCTTAAAAAGTTTGGCGTCGTAGTCCACATATATTGAGGGTCCAAATTGGGTTAGGTTGTCATGGCGGTTACCAGTTGCTGCCAGTCTGATCTATCGTGCTGCAAAACTAACCATCGAAACCACTGAATGGCAGGTCTTCATGGCAGTACGGCTAACCTTTATTGTCTCCAAAATTCTTTGGCACTCAAAAAAACTATTCAGCAACTAGACAGGTCACCTCGCTAACCTTTATTGTCTCCAAAATTCTTTGGCACTCAAAAAACTATTCAGCAACAACTAGACAGGTCACCTCCATTGAAGGCTTCCATCCCCCCCATATGGGAAAGTAGGCGGCGTTGAGGATGGACTACCCCCACTGTGCGCCGAATGCATATTTTCAGAAAAAACCCCACCTGGAGTTGGTCACCCGC
Organism: Nymphaea colorata; assembly: GCF_008831285.2. NCBI lineage: Eukaryota > Viridiplantae > Streptophyta > Magnoliopsida > Nymphaeales > Nymphaeaceae > Nymphaea > Nymphaea colorata. The sequence continues at coordinate 6,155,118 of NC_045145.1, forward strand.
ATGGGTAGTGGCGAAGGTGCTCAACGAAACGCCGAACCCACCATTGGCGGGCCCACCTCAATCATTTTATATTTTTTTGTAAATGAAAGAAGAAAAGGAAAGATGAAAGGGGAGGTCGTCACGACTCACCACACCCATCGCTGCCAGCTTTCTCTTGCCGTTGGCTGTCAACCAGAGAGGGAATGCCGGCAATGCCGGCAAACAGCGATGGGGAAGGCGATGGCCTCCCCCTTGTTGAAGAGGTGGAGGAGGCGATGCCTCCCCCTTGTTGAAGAGATGGAGGAGGCGATGCCTCCCCCAAACCACCCGCCCGACGCTCAAGCTCTCAAGCAAGAATGGGCCGTCCACATGGACGGTGCTTGAAAAAAGTCATATATATATATATATATATATATAGTCACAAATATAGTTTACGGTTTAAATGGCAAGTTTTTTCTGGTGTAAAATCTCGGCAATGTTAAAACAATTAAAAAGGAAGATTTTAAAAGTAAAATGTGAAAATTAATAAGTGGTATAAAAAATGTAAAAGAACACGAAAATGGAAAAAGTAGTAAAAAATATAAAAATACGAGAAAAGAACGCAAAAAATGTGAAAAAAGGCCCAAATGAAAAAACACCTTTTCTTTTCATTTTGGTTTTTTTGCCTTTTTTTTCGGTTGACTTGTTTTTCAAATTTTTAACATGTTCTTTTCAAAAGAACATGCATCGGCTAATGTGCTGTGAGAGGCTGTAGGATTTCTTTATACTAATCAAGAAGGAGAAATCCAAGAAACACACACACATATAAAAGAAGCTGAAATCCTCCGGTCATCCATCCATCAGGATGTCTTACACATGCAGCCCAATGCAATGTATGGGGCTGTGTGTATGAGACACCCTGATGGATGGAGGATTTCAATATATATATAATGTTTCACCCATATGAGATGGCTTATTACAAAAGTGAATTTGAGCAAAATGAACCTTCTGGTATTTCAAAACTTAAGGGAAAATAGAAGCAGAACCAAGATATTTAAAGCTCTTACCCTTCTGATACAGAGGCAAATTCTGCCAGTTCATCCTTATTTAGATGCTTTGCATACTGCATTATTATCTTTTGTCGGTCTTGATGATCGGGTAAACCAAATGTGATGACTGAATCGAAGCGACTAAAAGAAGAGAAGCAACTTAGTTTCCATTTAAAAATGAGATAAAAGTATGTCATTGACAATAGTAAAACCTCATAAGTGCAGGATCAAGGTCTTGTTTTCTATTTGTCGCGGCAATGACCACTACCCGCTTGCCCTGTCCAAATCCATCAATCTGCATTTAAAACTCAATTCTGTCAATATAGGATAAGCTTCTGAAAGTCCATCAAATGGAGGTTTAATAAAGCTATCAAATACTACGAGATATTCTATCTTTACCTTGGCGTATCAATGGATCTAAAGTGAAACTAATAATATGTTAGAAAACTCATGGTGCCATCAAATATTGAATGGATAAATTGTGAAAGCCTAGAAATAAGAAAACTCATCTTCGATGATCAACATCGACAATAAGGTGCAGGATTTAAGTTTACAGAGAATATCCTAAGCATAGAAGCCATATTAAAGTTGTCAAGTTCTGTTGAAAATTTTAATAATGTATAGTGTATGCAATGGCATGGACAGGATCAGAGGCTAAAAAGGTAAAAACCCTGTTCAGTAAATACCTGTCTCAGTAACACTGACAAAATTCTGCGAGTAGCTTCATGCATGTCACTATCACGAGTTGCAGCAAAAGAATCAACCTGAAAATACAGAAGACAATAACAGGAAAATAAATAGGCCATTCAAGAAAGAGAACAGAGTGTCAATGGCGGACATACCTCGTCCAAGAAAACAATGGCACCAGTAGAGAGATCATTAGCAAGAGTAAACACTGTTCCCAGCAGACGCTCACTTTCACCATAGTATTTTGACATTACTGCCTCGAGAGGAACATACAGCAATGGGATATTCTGGCATTAAAAAGTTCCATAAGTTAGCTTCTACATTTTAGCACTGAAACTGAAAATGTCAGTCGCATTTGTTTGCGAAATCCTGAATTTTCTTCTTGTAGGTACAATGTACTGGCACCAACATGGAGACTGGTATTGGTCACTATGACATTGCACCATAAGATGCAACTATCGAATCTCTGCATAACTATTTTCAAATGAGTAAAAAGGTTTCAAAAAAGTAACAATGGCATTATTTAAAAACAATCGACATACAACTAAAGATTCCTCAGTATGATTCAACAAAACCATCTCATATCAAACGACAAACCCATGGATCCAAATGCTCAATACATATCTCATGCTCCATATTTTTTTGCATGTGCTCATAAATGTTTTAGAATAGACAGAACATTTGTGAGGCAAAGATTTGGCCAAGAAAATTTTTTAAAGTAACACTTTTACCATATTTGAATTGGTGGATAAGAGATACGGAAAACTTTATTTTGTTTGATGGCAACAAGGGGTAACATATACTATTTTCCCTGCATCCTCTTAATTGCTGCAGTAACTACTAGTTTCCTGGTTAGCTAACCTATCGAGGTTCGGCTTTTTTAAAATCTAGTTACCAACTGAATCCAATTTAATACTAGCACTTTGTAAAGCAACTAGTGTTCCACTAGTTTTAGATTTAGATGAAACAAATCCAACAAATAAGATCTGAAACCCAAACCCAACAGATAAAATTAGAACACATGCATAATCATATGGCTTATCTAGTGGCCAACTCAAGAACCAAAATCAAATCTGAGTGGTTAAACTTAGTGCAGAAAATAGAATCTGACTTATAATCAAATTCAAGCAGAAACCAAATAAATTTCAAAAAAAAACTGAAATTGAAAATCAATTTAATTTAAAAATAGACAAGCCTGTTGCCGAGACGTAAATAATCTAAGTCACATGAGTACAAGTATAGTGGTACAGGAACGAATATACGGGTACGAACACGACAACTTTAGAAAATGTAGATACGAGGCTACAACAACATATATATGTGTATACACACAAAGTAACACACAAAAAAAAATCAAAATAAAAGCAACATCTAAATAAACAAGTGATTTGAAATTGTTGACGTGTTTGTATGTTTGAGTCCGGGTCTGGACTAAGCCTGGTCACTAGGCCGGGCCGCCGTCGGGTACCTGGTACCCAACTCGCCTTGGGCCCGGAAAAACGAGACTCGGGCCGGCCCCGGGTGGGTCCGATAAGCCTGGATCGGGCATGATAATGATTTTTTTTAATTTTTTATTAATTTATATATATATATATAGAATATTTTATTACAATTAGTTATTTTAAGTATTATTTTATATTAAACAATATTTTTTTAATGTAATCGGGCCGGGCTTGGCCTCGACTTTTTCGAGTCGGACCCGGGCCGGGCCCGTGCCCGATTCATTATCCGGCTCAGCCCGGCCCGATGCCCAGGCTTAGTCTGGACCCTATCCGACCCATTGTTCATGTTAAGCTCTATTTAAGCCTATGTAACCCTTATTTCAAAGTGTGAATGAAAATTAAAAGAGAGAGTGAGCCCGACATGTCATCAACTTCATTTGATAGAAATGTATCCAAGTTTGGCATGTTTGATCTGCACACCCAACTTGAGGGGGAGCGATGACGTGTTTGTATGTTTGAGTTCGGGTCTGGACCCTATCTAACCTGACCGTCATTTCATTCGAGAAAGAATTGATGCTAAAGAACTTGTTCTACCTTACATGAAGTCCGATGACCAGACAGTTGATGTTCTGATCAAGACCTTGTCATCAGCTTCATTTGAGAGAAATGTATCCAAGTTGGGCATGTTTGATCTATACACCCAACTTGAGGGGGGAGTATTGACGTGTTTGTATGTTGAGTCCGAGTCTGGACCCTATCTGACCCGTTGTTCATGTTGAACTCTATTTGAGCCTTTGTAACCCTGTATTCGGTGTAAATGAGAATTAAGAGAGAGAGTGACCAGCTGCTAGTGAGCGCTGGAATCCTTCTCTAATTGTGGGTTTTTCTCAGGTTGAGGTTTTTCCACGTTAAGATTGTGTTCATTGTGCTTTCCTTATTCAACAGTTCGCTTTGTCTGCTTTAGTTGAATCAGCGTGAAGTTACAAAGTTTTAGGGAGTGGGTTGGTAAATGGACCCAGTATACGGGTTGGTTGTACTGGGAAGGTAATTAGAGAGCCTAACCCAACCCACTTAGTGCTTGTATAAAGCTGAGCAAGGATTAAAACCCTAATACAGAATGAAATTTCCTTGTTTCTAAGTGAAGGCTGGGCTTTCACCGAGAGTTGGTGTGCGTGAGTGCTGGTTAGCGTGATATATATATATATATATATATATATCAAGAAAGAGAGAGAGAGAGAGAGAGAGAGATGCAAAGCAGTTAATACTCTTATAATCTTTAAAGTTTAACTCTTCAACTTCATCAAAAATTGATCTTTTAAACTTCAATTTATGGTTATACAGAACACTCAAGACACCAGAAGAAATTTCATGTCAGATAAAGACTAAGAACTCCATACACAAACTATGTAGTACATTTCAAATGTAAAAAACCACAAAGCGGTCACCATTTACAAAAAGGCTCACTGCCGGATTTGCTATTACTCGAGCACAAGACGTCTTCCCGGTCCCTAAAATAAAATATGGCAACATAAATAAACACAAATTTTCCTGAGTCTCAGTACATGTTATTTAAGGTAGCAAAAAGGTGAATGCTACACCTTTAGTTTGTAGCTTCTCTCCTTTATCAAAATCATAAGCATTTAGAGGGAATGAAGGGAAGAGTACAACAAACAAATATGTGAACATTTGTAACATCAACTAAAGCATTCCAAACCTAGCTCTTGGAGCTTGTTAAACTAGTCAAGCACATGAATAAGGTATGGTTCAGCAATAGCATCAATACCTGCGTCGACACAGTGCGGGTGTGGGTGTGGACACGGATGTAGCACTAACATAATGGTCAATGCGCATCCGTTATGGTCAAGTGCACCCAGACCGATTTCTTTCTTTTTTTAGGTGTGGTTGTGCTGCATCCTTTTCTTTTAAAAAATATCCGATGCCTATTTGTTTCTCCTTGCAGATTTCCAACTCCACATTCTCTCTCTCATATTTTTGTCATTCCTAGAGACCACTGACATGTCCCTTTTTCCACACACTCTCTCTCATGTTTCTGCCATTTTTGTAATCCTTTAAAAAGGAGGCCATAGACATCTTTCTTTCTAAGGACTGACATGTTCGTCCATTTTAAAAGTAGTGACTGGATGCCATTTCAAAAGGGCTAGCTGGGTGCCTTTACAAATAGGTCTGGGCCCCTGGTCGCCGGCGGGTACCCGGCTCGGAACGGGCCCGGGTCCGGGCTTTGTATTGCCATTGTCAGGCAAAAGAACGTTGCGCCCGGCCCGGCCCGAAATCAAAACGGGCCGGGTCCGGGTTATAATCCAAGGCCCGACAGGGCCCGTTAGGTCGAAACTGAGAACCTGGTTTTCTCCTTTTTGTTTGAAAGAGAGAGAGAGAGAGAGAGATGTGTTGTGTGGCCTGTGCGATTCAACTGCCTGAGAGAAAATGCTGGATTTACGAGATAAAGGCATCTGCAACTAGTGTGAGAATGGGAGATCAAAGAGAAAGAGAGGCCTGGTGATATAGAGGTGGGAAGTGGGAAGGACGGTGGAGTACAGTGTATAGTGTGTGTGTGTGTGTGTGTTTTTCGCCCGAGGCACCATTTGTCCTATCATTTGCAGCATCCCAGCCACTCTCTCTCTCATTGTCGCATAAGATCATAATTATTGTGTTTGTTACAAGGAAGTTTATTTCTCTTACCATTGGGAATGGAAGGAAATTAAATGCACATGAAACGGGGGAATAAAATGGTAAAACACTCATTGGGGTTCTTAATCGGGTGATTAAGAAAAAAACTAAATGTGAGAATGTTATGAAGATGCATTTTAACATGTACATATTTGTGAAGGGTTTTCCGGAGTTGGACAAGTCTCAACCTTTAAATCAATATAATAATGAAGAAAAACCTCAACCCAAATACTCATTCTCACTATTCATTTGTATATAAATGAGAAAAATCAATCAATTATGCATGAACAATACTTCAAAACAAAGCAACATTTAAGAGAAAAGAGAAACATGTTTCTCTCTTAAAATGAAATCTTATTTCACCTTCTCGTGCTCCCGGTGCACTAAAAAATAACTTTTGACTCTGAAGATGAAATTTGAGAGCTATCTTATATAGCCATGGGGAGATGAAGAATGAAGAACGTAAAGAAAAAATATGAATTGGGGTATTGATTATATATCTTTAATAAGAATGATTTTAGAATATAAATCTCTCACTTCGGATTATCCCAAAGCTTCCTCAAATGGGCTTGCTTTCTTGGAGAGTGGAAGTTGGAGAAGCTTGCTCCCAAGGTTGCAGAAGAAAGTGAGAAAAATGAAGAGATAGAACTAAGGAAAACTCCAAATCCTCAAGTGAAGAAGCAATAGAGGTTTTCCAAGGGTTAGCTCATGCCCAAGAGAGAAGATTGTAGAGGTATTTATAAAAAGTTTCGGAACCAAAACTCAAAATCTGAATTTTTTTGAATTTAACAATATTTTCATGCGAATTCTAAGTATTTTTAAATGATTTTCAAAATTTATTTTAAATAGGTTGACTAAGTGGGATTGACCATTAGCCCTACAAATACCTATTTAGAGTGTGGGCAGGGGCAATGCCCACCCAATAGGGTCAAAATCACCCCCCCATGGGGACGGTTTTAGCATGAGCGCAGGCTCTCTTTGGGGTTTGTTTATAAAATAAAAAGCAATAAAACCATTTTTTAAAATGTGTATGAAAATGGATTTCTTTACATATGGGAGGCCGACTCTGTTTTGAGTGACTTCAAGCTCATTTTAAAACTGGATTGGGTTCAATTGGTCACCGACAAGTTTTAGTGAGTGATCCAAGCTCAAGAACACATTTTTTTTACATGAGAATGAAACATAAAACAAAGGGAGAGTCAAACATACATGTGTGGCACTCAATGACGTCAAATTTTGTTGTTTTAATCTCAACTTTGGGTTTCGAATTTGAAATTCTTGATTTGGATCTAAACATGGGTTTTGGATCTAATTTAGATCCAGGAGTTGGATTTTGAATTTTAATCTTGTGTCTAAAGTTGGGTTTTGAATTTAAATTTTGTGTCTAAAGTTGGGTTTTGAATTTGAATTTTGTGTTTAGGTTAAGATATGGGTTTAAAGATTCATTTTGGATTAAATAGTTGTGAATTTGTTTTGGATCTAGGATTTGGCTTAGGGTTAAAAATTTTAAGTCTAAATAACTGAGAATTTCGTTTAGGTGAAAATAGAATTGAAAAAATTTGGGGTGATAATAATATGTTAATGCCCACTTTTCTTTGTCTTTATACAACCTTTGAAGCCAAATATTTTCTTCAAAGTCATAGGCATGAATCATTTTCCCATGTAGACTCAAACGTCTTTGCATCTTCACACTCAAGTACACATTCTGCGTCTTTTGATTCAACACCTAGCCAGTTCTCTTTGATTTTTTTTTTTTTTGAAAAAGCATGCCACAAACAAAGTTGATGATGTGCCTCTAGCAATTTGTGAGACACTGTTGTTGCTATTGCTCGCCTTGCTATTGCATTGTCGCCATCAGTAAGTGCAACCTTAGGGTGTTTGCCATTCTTGGCTTTGGTAAAAGCCTTAAACAACCACTCAAAGGTTTCCATGGTCAGATCATACAGGAAAGCACAACCAAAAGTACAACTTTGAGAGTGGTGGTTCACCCCCACAAACTGGGCAAAGGACCATTGTTGGTTATTAACCTTAATGGTTGTGTCAAAAACAAGAACATTATTAAAGCATTCATAATTTATCCTTGGCCTTGAGTTTGCGCAGATATGTGTGACATATTGATCCTTGTCTACTTGCACGACTTAAGTGTTTGCTAGATTTTGTATCTAAATAATCCAATAGGGCTCTTAGTTCTCCATCATTCATGGATTCTGGCCTACTCCTTAGGTGGTTTCTATAATTCATGGGTATGAACCGAACATTCTCTTAACTACCAACATCTTTCATAAAATAATTAAAAGTATTCCTAGATGGAATAGTGGCGCTATCATCTAGTTCACCAATGTAGAATGAGATGTTGATACCTTGTAATGAGACCTTAACATGCGACTGATGTGAGGAGGTGCCAAGGCATCTGTGAATGTGTCGACATAGTATTTTCCATTGGGAGTCCTTGCCAGCTGCATAGGTACAGCTTGTATCAATTCTATATTTGTTTTACATTTTTATCTGGTCTTTTCCAACCTTGCTTCGAATAAACAAATTACCTTCTCATAACGATGTCTTTTTCATTTTCATGATTCCTACACCTTCTAACACTGCACCTGCGTCTCAGTCATAATCATTGTAAAATACGTAAACATCGGACTCGTCTTCAAACACCATTCCTACTGTAGGAACTTCATATATTCCTGCCCATGCATATGAAGAATAATTGTTCATCAATTCGTGAGGACAATCACCAGGTAATAAGTTTTCCTGTAAGCATTTGACTGCAGGCAACAAACACTGGTTCTCTTCATCATATTCATGTTCTTCTGCAGCTGAATCAGATCGTTCGCTACTGCTTTTAGGTGATGATGAAAGGATGATAGCTTTGCCATCTGCAGCGCATGAGTGTCAACGCCTTAATATTGCACAGACCAGAAAGCAGTGATGCTGTGAACGAGAGTTGGGATAAGATGTGCGCTAATATGGTGATAGTGTGAACGATAATATGTGAACGACAAAATAACGATAGTAACTGTGATAGTGTTGGAGAGAGTGTGTGCGTGGTGAATGGGAACCGTGGCGACCCTAATCACTGACCACCTGCGTGATAATGTGCGGGATAGTGTCGTACCTAATAGTTGCACATTTTCTTCCTATTTGTGAGCAGTATTAAGCTTCATGGAGTATGGAAGAGCTTGTTCCATTTCTTCGAGTGTCAATATATCGAAAAACAATTTTTGCACATTTTCTTCCTATTTGCGAGCAGCATTGAGCTTCATGGAATATGGAAGAGCTTGTTCCATTTCTTCAAGTGTCAATCTATTGAAAAACAATTTGAAATCTGTAGAACACATTGGCATTGTGAAAGTGTCGAATGCCAGCAAAAAAAATTGAATGATCAATCGCCATCCAGGGAAGATATATACTCACCTCTTCCTTGCTCTAAAAATATATACTCACTTGTTCCTTACTCTTCTCGTTACGTTTCTCACCCACGAGCTCTACGGATGTTCTTTCTTTTTTTTCAACCTTGCCGCTGTTTGTTGTGCTTGATGACCAAGTTTTCTTTGGCTTGAGTTTTACATAACAAGCCAGAAGGTAAGACAGAAAAAATACAATTAGTTCTGTGCGTTCATGCAATAAAAGAGAATGGCCAAGTTGTCTTCAGTCGAGTTTTGCATAACAAGCCAGAAGGTAAAACAAGAAAATACATGTTCAGTGTGTTTGTGCACAAAAAGGGCATTTAGGCCAGAGCAATAAATTCCCACACACAAGATGCACATTCAGGTTATCACTATAAATTATTCCTTTGATTGGGGACAATATTTGAAACATAATTATTGGACCACACCTATGCACGATTGCATTATCGAATTCCGAAACATCTGACAACAAATGGCTGCATCATAGGCATGTGCCCGCAGCTAGCTCTCCTTTGAAGTAGCTTAATTGTTTATCTTTCTTTTTATCTAACCTAAACTGAATTAGACGTGGTGTTTAGGGGCTGTTAAAGTTTCCTTCCACAGTAATGAACAGTTGGTTGTGGCTTTTGGTTTTTGGCATTTGTTTGTCTTGCTTTTGATTAAATCAATGTTGCAAATGTTTTTCTTCATAATATGAGCCACTTTTAGCATTTACAAATGGGAATTAAACCAGAGAAGGGGATGGGTTTCTGATTTCTGTTAGGAGAATGGGTAGGAAATATTGCACGCCTTTCTAAAAATCTATTTCAGAAATTGTACTCATTACACAATTAATTTAGGCACTCAAGGTTTAGAACAACACGACTCAATTAATTTTTTGTGTAACTTAGATTAGGTTATAGGAACTGAAATTCAGCAATTAAAAGGGTGGATTTTTAAAGACCACCTGTGAACTGGCGAGTCCCACTCAACTACCCCACCATCAACTTAAGTAGTTGGAAGCTACCGGGTCATTCAAGTCTTGTGTGGTGATCCTCTACTTAATGAGGTGTCATATAAATTTTATTCTTGACGTTAATTGAGCATATATGCATCTATATTCCACAACTTTCTTTAGATTTCTGCAATAATTGCCCTTAAACAACTTGACAACACTTTTTATGTTTATTTAGTTTTAGAATTAGAGAACATATGGTTCTATATGAGAGATTGCAAGAGAATTTTCATGTTAACATCGTATGAAGATATGATACCTTGTATATATTGCAGCTTATACCTTTGATGGCTGTGTACATTTTCTATCAACCTTTAAGAATTATGATTAAAAATTTCATATGTCATAGCCATGGATGATCATGAAAGTTTACTACATGGAATATTGAAGCACAGTGACAAAAATAATGATGATGTGACAAAATTGCTTAAAACCAATCAATTGGTTTAAGAGACTGAATACGATACATTTTGTGCTGACTACATACATCTTCTTAAAATATGCTTGTTACCCTAATGAGAGGCACAACTCTGAGGTGATACACGGTTGTAAGACCGGAGTTATTGTATGGCCGTAGTACTAGAGTTTAATGTATGGTTGAAAGACCCAGAGTTAAATGCATGAGCGCAAGGTCGGAGTTGAGTCTATTAGGGCTTACGGCACTGTGGTGCCAACACCCCCACTCTCAGAGCTAGAGGAAATGTACCACCTGTGTCGTGATGGTGGGAGCATGTACACTGACGCTGAGAGCTTAAGGGAAATGCACCACTTGTGCCGAGATGGCGGGAGCTGGTACCACTGACGTTGAAGTTTCAATGGGAGCTGCTGCTGCAGCAGGGTAATATTAAAACTGATGTAATAACATGAATAAATAATTGGAAACTAGGTCTTGTGCTGTGCCTTGCAGGTTTCTAGGGACCAAAAACTAACTGAAATTTTATATGCTCATGTGAGTTACGTTCATGTTTGGTTAGCTTGGGCTTATTTATTATACTTGGGACACGGTGCTTATACTGTTTTCATACATATGCATTTGATTAGTTCTTATTGGGTATGAACTCATTTAAAATAATCAAACTGGGAACACCTACTGAGTACAGTTGTATGCTCATGACCTTAAATCTCTTACTTTTCAGGTGGTCCCAATCCACCCTATTTGCAGTCGAGGCTTGACATTGCAGTCCAAATCTGTGGTGCATGCACACACTCAAATTAAGATTTTGGTTGTATTTAGTTTTGTTATTGTAAGTAGATGCTTATGGCTCAAAGGCAAGCTCAGTTTATCTTGGAGCTTGCATTGTAAATATGAAAAAGTTTAATCTCGTATTGAAGATTATGATAGATCATTTTTGTCAACACGATGTAACACTCAAACCTAGGGTCCTACACCCTCAGACGTGTTTGCTTTAAGGGGGATGGATTGTAACAACCTAAAAGTTTAGTCCCGTATTTAAGATTATGATAGATCATTTTTGTCAATACATTTTTTTTTTATTTTTCTTTCAACTATCCATTTGCTTTAAATGGATAGCTTTGGTTAGATTAAAGAGTTTATATATATATATATATATATATATATATATATATATATATATATATATATATATATATATATATATATATATATACTATTAAAAAATGAAAATAAATAGTCCAAATGATACTTACTGTGCAATAAATGTATGCATAAACCAAAAGCCCTCCTACCAAAAAAATGCTCACAAAGTCTTGAGGTGCTTAGATGACATCCTGAAAAAAAGTAGTTTTGTGAAAACCAAATTTCGTGGAATCCTGATTAAAAAACTATCATTCAAAATCTGGTTTGGATGAAAAGTTAGATATGCCTCAAAAAAGGGGGACATGTTGTTTATACTTTTATCAAAACATGGTTTTGTAAAAATTTAGTTTTAACAAAATTTAGCTTTAGGGGTGTTTGATTCACTTGAAATCAATGGAATTTTAGAATCGTTATTTTCATTCTAAGAAAATAAGAATTGTGTTATGAAACAAAGAATTTTGATTGTGAAATTATAGACTCATTCAAGAATCAAAATGCTAGAATTTATGACCCAGCTTAGGAGGTGGAATTATGATTACATAATTCTGAAATTTTTTATCTTTCTTCTAGGGTGAGATTATGATTCCATTATGTATTTTTTAGTCTCTTTGGTACACAATGCATGAAGGCCTTAATTCATGCATTCTAGAATTTTAATTTTATTTCCATTAAAAAATTATTTTTAAGTCTAAAATCATACTATCAAAGTCGAAGGAATGAAATTAGAATTTTCATTCCAATTCTAAATTGTGGTGGAAATTTGATTATGGAGCTTTGATTCCAGAATCAAAATTGTAAGACACCAAACGCTCATCCAAAGCGAGTATGCCAGTTTTTTTGGGCGGTCATTTTCGAACATTTCAAATAAACGCGCCGTATCAATCAACTTGTCTTTGAAAAAATGTACAGGGAAAGTACTGAATCTTCGACACAGGTTCGAACATCGCGCGAGACATGGCAATATATGTCAACAAACAATTGAACAGCGAATGGAAAATTAGCAGCTTTGGGCATTCTCCGAAAAGGAGGAGAAACCCCCGATGACTAAATTGCGGGAAACAAAACCAACGAGTTCTTCGTTTTCTGGGTAGGCGAAGGACCAGCTTCCTACCTTGCGTCCTCTCTCTCCGAGGATTTCTGGTGTTTGGCCTTGCTCTTTGCCTGTCTTTCTTTTATGGGTGCTTGTTTTGCTGTTCTCGGCAGAGAAAACAGAGCTCCCCGTAATCAGAATGACAATGGTAGCTTCGTTTTTCTCCTTTTTATTAAGCTTTCTTGTTCTTAGTTCGGTTTGTTTTGGCTTTTTTGGTTCCTCTTATGCTTTATTTTTGTTTTTCATTGTCTCGGTTAGTCGTCCCTGATAAGTAATTTTAGTCGGTGAATTGTTGTTGGACGTGGGTGCAATTAAGCTTGTTGGAGGTTGAATTCATCTTTTTGCTGTTCAACAATCTTCTTTGGTTTTGTTTTAGTATGTGTTCGTTGTTTGATGTAGGGATTTAGGAATCCATAACCGAGCCCACCAATCTACTAGTTGAATTTTATTTTGCTTTTCGTAGAAACTAATTCGGTGAAAGTTTTCCTTGCTTTGGTGGAAAGCAAGCTGGATCAGTGTGTTTTGTTCACTCCTTCAGAGTTGGTTCATTTGCTTCGATGGAAAAAGCATATTACTAGAAAGAGAGAGGCGTGGGGGTGAACTTTCAAAGTTTGGTGTTTTGGAGATAATTTGGACGTAGGCAAACAGACAGTAGGATCAGTTGGAACCTGTTTTTGTAAGCTAGGTTGTTGACTTTCGCAAATAACAGAACTTCAATATATTATCGAGATTAAATGGGAACTGAAATGCTGTCCTCTTTGAGATTATGATGATCACTGATTTGTAATGAGCTTGCTTCTTGATTTCTGGTTCCCTGTGGCAATTTGGTTTCAAATTTCACTGTATGCGTCCTGATCTTTAAGTTTTATTACTCTGTAGTCTGTAGTGTGTAGCGGTTCACTTTTAGATCGTCTATTGTATGTTTGGCGGACGGAGGCAATTATATGTCCAGGATAGATGTTTTCCCTGCTTGTGTTTTTATCGTTGACATAATCATGCAAAATAAGTTTCATCAGTAGTCGACTTTCTGTTTCTTAAGTTTGTTTTATAGTTTCTGGCTTTCTGCAATATTTGCATGTCAAATGAGCTGCAGCTATAAGTATGAATTTTGTTGGGGGTCAGATTTCTCATCCTGTTGGAATTCATCGATTAGCAGTGATCCAGTAGACCAGTCCTGATTTGTATCTCAGCTGGTAAAATGATATGTTTTAACTGAATACTGTACGTACCATGCCATCTCATGTCACACACTATGATATGTATTCATATCTGTAGGAAAAGTCAATATAATTTAAATTTGAGGTTAATTACAGGGGTATCTGAGCAGTGTACCAGCCTAACATTGTATAATCTGTACAGAACAACCCTATAATGTATACGTTGCGTGCAGCCAAGGGAGAGAAGAGAAGAGAACGAGAAAGAGAGAGAGAGAGAGAGAGAGAGAGAGAGAACTTTTTCGTATGCACTAATCTGCCCTAATCTCACGTTAAATGAGAATAGGGTAAAAAAAAAAATTACAAAAGAAGTCCACAACTAGAACACTTATTTGTAAAGAGCTGTTCCTAAACTCTTAAATATTCAAAAAGACCACCTAACACAAATATTATTCAACACTCCCACACTCCCCCTCAAGCTGGAGCATAGATGTTAATCATGCTCAGCTTGTTATAACATCTAGAAAACTCTGCAATAAGCAAGGCTTTAGTGAAGATATCAACGGCTTGATCTTCAGAGGCTACATGTATTGTGGAGATGATTCCCTCTTGAACCATATCATGAATATAATGGCAATCTACTTCAATGTGCTTTGTCCTCTTATGAAATAATGGATTATTAGCAATGTAGGTGGCAGCCTTGTTATCACAAAACATCTTCATAGGTGTAGAAGTAGAAATACCAAGACTCTCAAGTAAAGATCTAGACCATGTCATTTCAGCAGCCGTTTGAGTCACAACACGATATTCAGACTCCGCACTGGACCTAGAAACAACATTTTGTTTCTTACTTCTCCAAGAGATGAAATTTTCTCCCACAAACACACAAAACCCTATGGTGGACTTCCTATCATCAACTAAGCCTGCATAATCTGCATCGCTATAAGCTTTGACATCAAGAGATGTACCCTTTTTAAAGAAAAGGCCTTTGCCAGGGGAGGACTTCCAATACTTGACAATCAACATAGCTGCATCTCAATGTGATTTTCTTGGTTTTTCCATGAATTAGCTTAATTTTTCCACAACAAAGCTAATATCTGGCTGAGTTACTGTCACATAGAGAAGCTTACCAATCAACGATCTGTAGGAGTGAGAAGCTACCTCTTCAGAGTCATCATCATATAGATGTACCCGTGGGTTCAGAAGAAGAGTTGCAGACAATGTTATCCGTATCGTACGATACGTATCTTCCGTATCAACAACAACGATACGATACAAGTTATACGCACGATATGCGTGCGTATCGTACGCGTATCGCCCGTATCGTGCGATACGGGCACCATATCGTACGATACGAGCGATACACCCCTGTATCATACGATACAGGGTTAAAATGAAAAAGGGGCACGACGGCTCCTTTTTTGCGTCTTTTTTTTTTAAAACCTACGTTCCTCTCTATCTTTTCTATTGTTTCTAAACACTGCAAGAGACGTGGGAGGGAGAGATTTTCTCCATTTGCATCAAGATTTGCCGGTGAATAAACTTTATTTCTTGTTGTGGGGAGTCTCAGGACGGTGAGAAGCTTGGAGAAAGAGGGTTTTTTGGTTTCTAACACCAAGAAGGTAAGAAATAACTCATTTTTGCCATTGAATCGTTCATTTCTCTTACTTCCTACATTTATTTGTATGTTTTTACTTGTTTTGTGAAGATATAATGTCGGATCCTGCATGGCAGTGGTGTACAAGGGTGAATCCCAAAGATAGGTTAAGAGTTAAGTGCAATTATTGTAAGCAAATCATATCAGGAGGGATCTCTCGCTTTAAAAACCATATAGCTGGTACACACAGCGATGTGGCTGCTTGCAATGGCTCCCAAGAGATTATTGAAGAAGGAGAGGCTGGAGAGCAATGGAATGTTGGTGAAATTCCATTTCCAACAGAGGGGATAGAAGCACTTAATGAAGAAAATGAAGATGATCATGAAGATGATGATGGAAATGATGATTGACGAGGATTGTTGTTGAAACTTGAATGAATCATGATTGATAACTATATGTTTTTACTTTTGAACTTATGAATTGTGATGTAATCGAATTCTCTTTAGCTGCTTATTATGTTATTTTGAATGTCTGATTTCTTATTTTGGAATGTGTTTTTCATAGTTCATACTTCATAATCATATACATGAATGATGAATGTTCCTTTAAATACATTTTTGTTGATTTTTTCTGATTTTTACTTGTTTTTTCGGATTTTTTTGGAATTTTTTATGATTTTTTAATATTTTTTAAAAATTAAAAAATTAATTTTACGATACGTTACGATACGTTTACGATACGTTACGATACGACGTATAGGTCGGCCCGACCGATACGCGATACGCTACTCCAGTGATAACATTGGTTGCAGGTTTAGCTCTCAGCATCCATGTGTCCTGTAATAGATCAAGAACATACTTCCTTTGTGATAACACCACTCCTTCTTTACTACGAGCAACTTCAATGCCAAAGAAGTATCGTAGCTGGCCAAGATCTTTGGTAACAAAGTGTTGTTGTATTGTATGAGCTACCTCCTGCTCACATTCATCTGTCAAAACAATATCATCAACATACACCACTAACACAACTGTACCTCTAGATCCTTTCTTGATGAATAACGAATGGTCCAGCTGAGATCTCTTAAAACCACATTTTAACACAACTTCTGAAAATTTGTGAAACCAAGTGCGAGGACTTTGTTTCAAGCCATATATAGCCTTCTTAAGCCTGCACACCTTACCACACTCCCCTTGACATTCAAAGTGAGGAGGCTGCTGCATATACACGGTCTCATCAAGATCCCTATATAAGAAGACATTTTTGACATCCAGCTGATATAAGGGTCAATCCTAATGTACTGCAACGGATACAATAAAACGTATAGTTCCCATCCTAGCCATAGGAGAAAAAGTCTCAAAGAAATCCATCCCATTGGGTATAACCTTTTGCTATGCTACGAGACGAGCTTTGTAGCGCTCCACTGAGCCATCAGACAGGTACTTGACGGTAAATACCCATTTGGAGCCCACACCATCACAACCAGATGGAGGATCAACCAATTCCCACGTTCCCCTTTGCATTAGAGTCTCCATCTCATCCTGCATAGCCTGCCGCCACCTAGGATCAAGTAATGCCTGTTGGTGACTAGAGGGAATAGAAGTTACTGACAAGGCTGACACAAACTGCTGCAGGCTCCCACCAATACCGGTAGTAGAAACAAACTGAGATATAGGATGAAGAGTACACTGTCTTTTGCCTTTGCGTAAGGCAATCGGTAAATCGAAAGACATTTCAGAAGCATCTTGGGCAGGAGGAGTAGTGACATTAGAGATACTTACATCCTGAGAAGCGACTGGTGGACAGTCTTGAGCAGAAGCGTGTCGGCGGGTGTATACCAGTGGGGGATCATGGAATCTGCTGACATTGGGGAATGAATCATAAGGAACAGACTGCAGGGGAACCAGTGGGATAGGTAAAGGAATAGACGACGATGTGTCTGGTAGTGATGGAGTAGAGTAGAAATAAGGACGTGACTCAAAGAATGTAACATCCGCACTGATATACTGCTTATGAGTGTGGGAGTCAAAACAGATATAATCCTTTTGGTGTTTTGGATAACCAATGAAAATACATTTAATTGATTGTGCACCAAGTTTGTCTTTATTAGGACAAAGGATGTGAACAAAGCAAGTACACCCAAAGACTTTGGGTGGAAGGAAAAACAAGGGTCTATCTGAATAGAGAACTTGAATGAGAATTTGATTACCAATAGACGAGGATGGAAGACAGTTAGTTAGATAACATGCAGTGAGTATGACATCACTGCAAAATTGGGTCAGAACACATCTATGTATCATGAGAGTACGAGCCATGTCAAGTAGCTGACGATGTTTACGTTCGGCAATACCATTTTGTTGAGAAGTGTGGGGGCAAGTGAATTGAGGACATATTCCATATTTGGTGTAAAACTGTAACAAAGTATTGGATTTGAACTCACAAGCATTATCAGTGCGAATGTTTTTTGATAATGGAACCAAACTGAGTCTTTATTTCAATAATGAAATTTTGAAGAATACAGATAACTTCAGACCTCTCTTTTAACAAGAACACCCAACTAAGACGAGAAAAATCATCAACAATAACAAGATAATACCTAAATTTGGCTTGACTTACAACCTGGCTAGGCCCCCAAACATCAACATGAATAAGATAAAAAACTGCATGACTCGACGGACTACTGCTGGAAGGAAAACTACTTCTAGTGTGTTTGCCCAATTGACAAGCCCCACACTAGAATGACTCAGACACAGAAATATTAGGGAGAACACTACGAATCTTGGATAATGAAGGATGGCCTAGTCGGAGATGCCACTGATATGGGGTAGGCTTAAATAGAGCCATAGATGCCATGCCCTCTACTGGTTTCGATAGTAGGTAAACTCCCTTGTGCTCATGGCCACCACCAATCGTCTTCCCATTTTGCAAGTCCTGAAAAACACATGAACCAAGATCAAATATGGCTCTACAACGCAAATCTTTCGTCAACTGAGTAAGAGATAAAAGGTTAGCATGAAACTCTGGAGCATATAAAACATGGGAAAGAAGGATAGAACCATAAAGTTTAACATCCCCAATTCCCATAATAAGAGAAAGCTTTCCATTGACATTGAGACTGTGGAAAACAATGCAATGAAGTAAATACGTGAGGCTGACTGCAAACGTGTTTCGAAGCCCCAGAATCAATAATCCACATAGTACCTGGTTCATGGGAAGTACTACCAACAGATAAAGAGGAATCCACCATGACTGAGGAGGCAGTTGTAGACATTGTGGTAGGAAGAGATCGCTGAGCCATAAGCTGATCATACTCTGCCTTACTCATAGTCACTGTGGAGTTCTCAGAATTCATAAAGGAAGGAGTCTCTCCAAGAGGTGTAGGAGCTCGGGCAGACCCTATAGGAATCTGAGAAGAGAAGGTCCCTCTACCCCCTGAAGTACTAGATCCCCTACCATGACAAGTAGAAGCTGTCTACCATGTTTGTCCCAGCATATATCTTTCAAATGTCCCAATTTTCCACATAATGTACATTGAAATCTTCCTCTGCTCCCTACACCATGACCTGAGCCTCTTCCCTTAGTGGCTTGTCCATGCCCTCCAGACATAGCTAAGGCTGTAGAAGGAGACTCACTATGGGGCTGAGAGAGAGATACAGCCAATCTACTGAGTCTATTGTATGTCTCAGCAAGATCTGGAATTTCTACTCCAGTAAGCATCTAAACTTTTGCTACCTCATACTTAGGGGACAAACCAGCCAAAAACTTAGCCACCATACTCTGCTCAAAATGCTCTTGTAACATGCTTGACATGGAGGTCGAAGAGCCTTCAATCGTTCATACGCAGCTTTAACTGAAGCAAAGTATTGAGATAGTTCCAATTCACCTTGCTGCAGTTCGAGTAATTCTTCCTCAGCTTGTAAAATTTTTGAGACATTCTTGTCATAAGAATAAGTTTGTCTCAAGAACGTCCACATATGTTTGGCAGTCATATAGAAGGCAAGAGTAGGAGCTATATCCGTCTGCACACTGTTCATGATCCAAGACATAACAATACTATTATCTTCTTTCCATGTGGTATATTTCCCAGTTTTAACACTCGGTTCATCTTCTTCAATGATGTGGTCTTTTCGATGTCCTACTACAGACATCATAAACATTCGTGACCAGATTTCATAGTTGTGACCATTTAATTTCACAGTAGAACCATAGAAGAAAGGATTCCCAACCACTTTGTATTCAGTATAAGACTCAATCTTAGGACTGTCTCCCATATTAGACTGCTGTCCAAGCTCCATTGTAACACCCACAAAAAAACAGACAACACAAATATATGCAGCAGGGCAGAACTAGTACATGCAGCAGGAAGATACTATGCCTTACGCAGACAACACTAATATATGCAGCAGGAAGAGACTATAACGTACGCATATTCCAGCACTAGTATAGGCAGCAGGAAGAGACTATAACTTACGCAGATGATAAGGAGTTTTCTGCGATAAAAAAAAATACCCTTTATAACATCTAGGGCAGATCCACGGCTGACAGAAAACTGGTCATTGCACATAACTTTCCATGCTCTGTTTACACCCACAATTAATTCACGACAGATTTATCAGACCTTATATCCCCATTCACGATAGATTGGAAAAAAAAAATCCAGATTTCAACAAGCAATGACCAGCGACAATGAAGAAACCTTCTGCGACTTGAAGGAAACACCTGCGACATCCATCAGACACAAGGAGACACCTGCGACATCCAGCAGACACCAGCAACTTCCATTCAACAAGCAGTGATCAGGGACAACGAAGAAAACTTCTGCCACGTGAGGGAGACACCTGCGACTTCCATCCAGTTTGAAGAACGTTTAACCAATCTTCATCCACGTCCACTTCAACAAAGGCATCGATCTAGGGTTTTTAATCCTTTGCTTGAGAAAACCCTAGATCGAGCCTAATATGCAAGTTCAAACTGTCTTGCCCTCAAAACTTTCCATGAGAACAGAAGAAGAGGAAGAGGATGAGAACGGTGAGAAAAGGATGATGACGAGAGATAGGTTTCAATCCCAAGAAAGGTTGGGCTCTGATACCGTGTTGCGTGCAGCCAAGGGAGAAAAGAGAGAGAGAGAGAGAGAACTTTTTCGTATGCACTAATCTGCCTTAATCTCACGTTAAATGAGAATAGGGTAAAAAAACAAATTACAAAAGAAGTCCACAACTAGAACACTTATTTGTAAAGAGCTGTTCCTAAACTCTTAAATATTCAAAAAGACCACCTAACACAAATATTATTCAACAGTATGCATGATATGGTACAGGTTGTACCTGAGGTCTTATCTTTAAAGAACATGAAAATTGTTGGAAACCTTTGTTGGATATTAGAGGTTGCATAAAGCCCCTAAGGATGACTATGAAGAGTCAACTGTTTGGAAAATATCCTTGTAGACTCAATGGGAAAAGAGAAGACATTGGAAGGATTCATACATGAAAGGGAGGGCTCAGGGGCTCTCATGCATGGGGCGTTTTTCCATCCTCTGAAATGTTTATGCTTCTCTTACCAGTATTAAGTTGCTTGAAGAGTAAAACATGTACATCACACGTTGATTTTATTTTATTGTGGTGAAGACTAGTTTAAATTATTAATTCTTGCTTTTGATTTTCTGTAGTCAAATATCCGTGTGATGCATATGGCATATTTTTTTCTTTTATTTTGCATTTCATATTTTTCAGTTCATGTTTATTTTTTCCCTTATAGTTAATATTATTTATTTTGGCAGCATGAGTGGTTTACATTTTTATATTTTTCTCATTTTGTGTTAGAAAAGCTCCAGCAGAATTTGTGATGTTCCCAATTCATGCCTTTTTTTGGGTCAAGTGGCATACTCTATGGGACTGGTTTTTCTCTTTTTTCTTTTATGATGTTTTGGATGATGATGAGGAAATATTTATGACCAACTGCTTAATGGGCCTATCTTAGAGGTTAACCCTAGGTGAGTCCCTTATATCATGGCTTACAGGGCCATGGTAAAGCTCGGATTCAGAGTGACAAGGTTATTATAATGTTAAGTTGCATCCATCCAGCATTTCATGGGACTTTCATTGTGAAATTTTCGTGCATTCTGGTGCCTGATGTCTTTGCCAATACTTGCGGTGTTTGATAACTCTATTTCGGTCTTGCCTCTCTGGCACTTTATGCATAATGTTCTTTTGAAAATTTAATTTATGTGACTGTATATTTTCTTTTCTCCTTCACATAGGAACAGGGTGGGATACAGTAGTAGATGCCCTAAAGAATATTTCTATAATTTTGAGTGTGATTCATTTTGATTGCTCCATTGATAAATTTCTAGAGTATTTTGTCTTCTCTATATTATTTAATATTTGTTGGGATCTGTGTTTTTCATTTTGTCCTTTTATAATCTGTCAACCAAATATATCAAGAATCTCCAGCGAGTATATTTTATCATCAGGTGACCCAGGTACATCAAGGGCCTCCGACAAAAGTACAGTTTCTGGTGATCCAGATACATCAAGCACCTCCAGCAAGACTGTTTTCTCATCCACATCTTCTCAGCAGACAGGAATTCTTCCTCTCACAAGATCTGAGGGTGAGATATTTTCATCTCCGAATTTGAAGGTCTTCACCTTTAATGAGCTTCAAAATGCTACAAGAAATTTTCGTCCAGATAGCCTTCTCGGTCAAGGTGGGTTTGGTTATGTTTTTAAAGGATGGATTGACGAGCAGACTCTTGCTGCTGCTCGGCCAGTATCTGGTATTGTTGTTGCTGTGAAGAAGCTTAAACCTGAAGGATTTCAAGGGCACAAGGAATGGTTGGTAAGTTCTTTTGATAAATCATTAAGTTTATGTGAAGGATCCTTTAGGAAGCAAGCGCCTTTGACTAGTATAAGCAAAGGAAATCCTTGAAGTAGATGCTTCTTGATTTTTTGTTTGGGACGATGGTGACCTGCACCGACATTTTCTACTGGTTGGGGTTGTCTTCCTGTTCTCTTGACAGCTATTATTTTTGTAGGCGGAGGTCAATTATCTCAGTCAGCTTCACCACCCACATCTTGTGAAGCTTATTGGATACTCTTTGGAGGGTGAGAACAGGCTGTTGGTGTATGAGTTCATGCCTAAAGGGAGCCTTGAAAATCATCTGTTTAGACGTAAGTTTCTTTGCTCCTTAGATTTGAGATTCTGGTGGGATTAGCTATTGTAGAAATACTTCATTCCTGTTCTTTGGTACCTTTGCTAATTGTGCCATCCTTTTATTAGAACAACGTTTAAACAGTTTTTTGTTCAGCATGACGCAATGTGCAAACTTTTGAAACTGTTCTCATTCAAGATGTTATGGGTCATTGTAAATCTTAAGGCTGATATTAAGCATGCACACATTGTAGATGATGAACTTGCTTGGAGTTTGTCTTGGAAAAATTTGTATTGTGATTTGTCTTTAGCATGTGAGTTTTGGTTTTCACTTATCAATCTGCTGGTGTTTTCAACCATGATCAGGGCAATGGTAGCGTATGACCATCTCTCAGATTGATTTACCTGAAAGCAAATATTTTGTATTTTGATGATTAGGTTGACTTGTCTGATCCGATCACTAGATGTCAACTAAACATTGCATTTTACATGTGTTTGATTCTTTGTGCATCCTGCTGTATAAATATTTATATATACATTTTTTTTTTTTCAAACAGAATTAGTTTCTCTTTCTGGCTGATTAGATCCTTTTATGAGGTAAATGCTCTTTATCTTTTTATCAAATACACACTGTTGGACTTTACTGGAAGCCTCTCTTTGTGTGTATGTGTGTTCCATGAATACATACACAAAACGAGACAGAAACACATGTACATAGCTAGATGTTTTTTAAGTATGAAATGATGATTAGCTGCTGTTGCATACTACAAATTATAGGATAAAAAAGTGAGTATTTTATATGCCTGATTATGTCACATGGACACTTCTATTTGAGTGCCGTATCAGTGTTGACATGTCTGGACACAGGTGTCTTCCAACGTGTTCAAAGTAGTGATGAGTGTCGTCAGCAAGCTGATGTCTAATTTTGTCCAAAATTATGCTTAGCCATTTTATTAACTCTAGTATACCTGGCAAATGGAAACAGGTTTTCTTGTTCAAAGCCATTCTGGTTTGCATTGTTTTGATATAAATATGACTTTTATCTTTGATATTGAAACTTGAGCAGCACAAATGTTCCTTCTATTTGTGAATCTAACACTCTTTTGTTGTTTCACTAGTATTGTCTATAGATATTTTTCAGTTGTATAATGGGAGTTTTGCATTAAATTTAGTGCACTGATTGTCCTTCTTGTATTGATTAATAACCACATTAAATTTAGTGCACTGTTTGTCCTTCTTGTATTGATTAATAACCGTAACCACTCGTGCATGCCTCTGTTAGTTGACCCTGCATCTATATCCCACTGACACTTCTAAAAGGTAGAAGTATCCACGTCAACATGACCCAAAATGGGTGTGGGTATGGGGCATGGCTTGAACACAGAAGACTAATTTTTGTACTTTAAGTATATTTTTAATATTTTTTGTTCGGTAATATATATGTTAAGAATATAAACAATGAATATATATATTATATTATATATATGGACAAGTCCGAAATATACCATGATCAATTGGCTTGTTGAGCTTCACATGCTTGTGCCATTTGCTGCTTTTGTACGACAATTCAAAACTGACCATTTGTTAATGACAAGAATGCCATGAAGTATGGTTCTTCTTAACTTATCCAAGTAACAGTGATTGTCTGCTGTTCCCGTATGCAATGATGTTTTATTGAATAAATAACATGTAGATTCTATTA
Organism: Nymphaea colorata; assembly: GCF_008831285.2. NCBI lineage: Eukaryota > Viridiplantae > Streptophyta > Magnoliopsida > Nymphaeales > Nymphaeaceae > Nymphaea > Nymphaea colorata. The sequence continues at coordinate 6,179,587 of NC_045145.1, forward strand.
CAAGTTTACAACAGTTTGATCTCCATTATGTGAGCGTACATTATATGTCCCTTCCTATACGTTGCTCCCTTATTTTATCCTTTTTAGTTCCAGATTATGTAACACGGCTACCTGCACTGTACCGGTACGACATTGGTACCTGTGCGGGTGCGGTGTCAGGTGCGGCGTTGACTGTATCGGGTATGGTCGAGGTCGAATCCGACCATTTTTGGACTCGGTCAAAGTTGACTTAGTCCAATTTCAACCTTTTTTGGTTTTTAACGTGATTTACAATTTAACATGGTTTACATTTTTCACGTTAAAAATATCGTAACCATTAAGCCTTGACGGTTCTTCTTCACCTCGTCTTCACCGAGACCGACGACGGGAGGCGATTCTCCACTCCGGCGAATGGCGAGAGGCCAGAGGCGAACTGCGAACGGCGATCAGCGAACAGCGAAGATAAAGGTTTTTAGGGTTTTCTGATGCAGCTTTTGGTCTCATCTGTTGAAAATCTCATTTGTTTTGTGAATATCGAGCTTCTTTCTTCATTTTTTGTGCTTCCTTTTTCTGTTTTGTGCCTTTGTAATCATTCTTGACCGGTTAATGGTCATGCCTGTGTCTTGAAAATATCCCTCCTCTCGTTTCTTCGTCGGCCCTTCTCAAAGGTATGGCTGCAAACCTGAATCTTCCTTCGTCAGCTTTATTATTAAGGAGATTGACGTGTTTTCTTACCTTCACTTTCTATTGGGTTCTTTGTAGGGTTTTAAGGGTTTTAACAGACGAGATTTAGCATTTCAGTTGATTTCTTAGTTCCTGAACTTGGCTAAATGCGCTTTTCTGTTTTTTATTCAGTTTTTAATGTCAATCCTTTCCCTTTTCTTGCTTTTCTTGGTTTTGTTCTTTCTTTGCCTGGTTTCATTTGTGGTTCCTCTTTTCTCGTAATGCTTAACATGGAATTTATTGGCCACAGCGGCACTTTTTGATAGTTGTAGATAGAACCTGCTGTGCGTCTTCAGTCTAATAACCAGTTGTGTGCTGCATTTTTGTCCCGTGAGAACAGGGTCATGTTTGAAATCGTTGCTTTTGTGTCCTTTTTGTATATTGCAGATCATTGCAACTGAATTTCTTGGAGTTATGGTTTTCTCCTTCCTCCTTAAAACTTTCTTCCAATAACACGATTTCCATTTTTCATCTGTTTGTAATTTTTTGATATACATATGTGTGAATATGTTATTCTGTTTGTAATTTTTGGTGTATATATATATGTGTGTGTGTATGTGTACTGTCGTACCCCCATACCCAAGTTTTTTGAAAATGATCCGTACCCGCACCGGTACCCGTACCCGTACCCATGTGACTTAGGTTCCAGATGCTTTGAAGGTTTCATTTGGTAAACTTGAGGATCCTTTTCATTTTGATTCAGTGTGGTTGACTAGCTAAGTGGCATGACATGTATGAGGTCCTGGATTATGATATCATTGCGGTGGTTTTGCAGGAGGTGTTCAGCCCTTATCTTGGGCAACAAGGATAAAAGTTGCCATTGGTGCTGCTGAAGGCCTGACTTTCTTGCATAATGCGGAGCGGCAAGTCATATATCGTGATTTTAAAGCTTCAAACATCCTTCTTGACGCTGTAAGATGAAGAAAAAAACATGGGATATAAACAGTAACAATTTTTTGTCTCTTGAAAAAGATAATCAAAGGCAGTAACCATGCTGTGACCTGATTATTTCATGTAGGATTTTAATGCAAAGCTTTCTGATTTTGGCTTAGCAAAAGATGGACCCACTGGTGACAAAACACATATCTCCACGCAAGTGATTGGTACTCATGGCTATGCTGCTCCTGAATATGTTGCCACAGGTAGGCCTTCTGTATATCAACACACTCATCACTTAAAATTAAAGTCCTGCAATGTTCTGTCTTTTATATAAAATTAAAAGAAAAAGGTTTAGTTTAGCTTCCAAGTCTTAGCTCCTTCAGGCTTGACTGAGGTCAGCTTGAGCACCAAGTTCAAATGTGGATGGTGTTCGGCTTCCAATGTTTGGAATTTTGGTGGCCTTTTTTCTATTCCCTCAACATTAATTAGTGCTTCATGTTGTCCTTATTTTTTAGTAAAACAAGGTCCCCTGCAAGAACATTGTCTGAGCTGCATATGCATTGAAAAAAGTCCATAAAATTGACATGGATTTATGCAGTTTGTGGAGTAGTGAAATTAATGTGTTTCCGGAACGTTCAAGTTCACTCCATCAATTAATGTGTTTCTGGAACGTTCAAGTTCATTCCACCAATTGTGCTATTGACTTATCAGGCGACAATGTTGAGCCCAAAATGTAATGTAGTATCTGTTCCATAAAATATTAAAATGTCAAAATGATTTTTCCAGTATTCTTCCTGATTGAGATTTTTGAGATGTAGCTGTACTGCTGCTTGTTTTCTTGCCTGTTGTAATTCCAGGTCGGCTGACAGTAAAGTGTGATGTTTATGGATTTGGAGTTGTTCTTTTGGAACTTCTTTCTGGTCGCCGTGCCCTGGACCAGTCAAAAATCGGTGCAGAGCAGAATTTAGTTGACTGGGCAAAACCTTATTTGAGTGAACGTAAGCTATACCGTGTAATGGACATGAAGCTAGAGGGTCAATATCCTCAGAAAGGGGCCCAAGCAGCAGCAGCTCTTGCCATGCGCTGCATCCACTCTGATGCTAAAGCAAGGCCTCAGATGACTGAAGTTTTAGATATTCTGCAGCAAATCCGGTCATGCAAAGATCTAGCAAAGCTTGGAAACACAGAGCACCATGTTCGCTCTAATGCCAACCATACATCACCACGGTGTCACCTGCTGCCCGAAGTCCAAGGCCTGGTGTATCCCCTTTGGCTTCGCCATTGCCAGCATGTTACCAGTCACCACGTATTCAAGGATTGAGAAACTATTTACAGCCTGGCCCTTGATGTCTATCTGTTGGATGTGTGGTATTATTCTTGCTTGTAACCCTGTCAAGCTTTCAAGGTTTTTGAGTGCCCTGTGTTAGATGAATTGCTTAATTTAATTTGGGCAATGCTTCCATCAACAGGTGACATGAAACTGACCTTTTTCAGCATTCGAGAGCATTCATTAATTGACCAGACACCCAAAATCAGTATGGTGGCAGCGTCAACCAGAGATTTAACTTGCATATTTGCTGGCTCGACCTGGGAGAAAGCTCATATAAATTCACCTTTTTCCTCTAGCTACAAGAGGAATCCACCTGCCAACGTTCTTCAAGGCACAGCAACATCGATCTCTACTTCGGCGTTGTAATTCTCTATCTACAATCTTTGGTAATGACACCAGTTTGTAGCCAGATACTTGTGAATTTGGATATTTAGAGGACAGGGTAGCCTAACGTGCCATTCTTTACAAACAGACCATAAATCATTCCTTGCGTTGCCTGGTTGTCGCCCTTGGCCATCATGAACTGCCATATTCGCCTACTGCGAAGTCTTCCACACTACCATGTTAAAGTGCGATTTTACCACATGGCTTCATGATGGGCATGATTTTGTGCCATTTGATCAGATCCCCCTTTATGTCTTGGCAATGATCCCATTTTTTTTTATTTCCAAATTCTATTCTCCATAAGTTTAACCTAGAAGAAGATGAACATGATCTATTTTAAACGGAGCATGCATCTAGAGGTAAGAGTCACTCCATGTCTTTGCATCTTGGATTCAGCAATGAACTTGTTATTACAAGCAAAACGGAAAATCAATTAATGCTTCAATTTACCTTCAATAATTCAAATGCTACATCTCCATTATCTGGCGATTGCTAAATTAGACATCCTAATCTGTCGACCAGAAGAATTTTGCTTGAATATATAGTCTATTGTTATGCCTGAACAACATTTTAAAATCTGCATGGTTCGAATTTTATCGGATGTATGTCAAATAACTCATATTGGAGGCATTATCAATTGAATTATGGGGCCTTCCATTTGTTACTCTACAACCACTCTGCCCTCCTATTTTGCATATTTCACTTGCTTTTGCAAGAGATTATTTTTAGGGGCATAATCTATATGTTTGGGAGCAATAGACGCCTTAATTGAAGGCTTAAAAGTTACAAAACTTGCGCTTCATGTGAATTATGGGGGTCTATAGACAGTTCCTAACTGTGACCAGTGTAGCGAGACAAGCCAATTTAGCTAAGTTCACTTCGTTAAGTTGCTCGAATGCAACTTTAACTTCCTCCATAGGAACACATAAACAGCCTCCCAGTGTGAGATGAGCATAATGCCTGTTATTTGCCTTGGAGACAGTTATAGAATCTAGCGAACTTTTAGGCCCTTGGGAATCTTGACAATGGAAGACCAGCCTTGAGCTGTGACATATTTGACTATGGCCAACGTGACAAAGCAATTTTGTTTTCCATTACATTAAACGCCTATCACTTTCACAACCAGATCTTGAAATGTTTTTCAAACAAATGAATGGACTGGAATGTCAAGATGTTTGGGAGGCAGAGATCCTTCTTCACATAACAACACACCAACAAAGAGCTTGTTGATTCTCTAGCACTACAAGAGAAGCGCAGATATTGGCAAAACCTGGCTAGGGCAATAAACGTCTTGCCTCTAGTATAAAACACTTCTTCCTTCTTTTAATCGTACTAAACGTGAGTTTTGAAATGAGCCAACCAGAAACTAGAAAGTTTTCATATTGAAAAATTTGATTGGGAATTGGGGTGGCTACAATTCCTGACTGCTGATAATTTATTGTCTATGATTTGCTATTACTTTGAACTCGACTTGTATGAGCTGCAGTAATCTGATTTGAGTTGGTGATCACAGGTTACACGTGGGAGACGGAAAGTCTGTGTCACATACTAGTGAGAAGCATATAAAAGTGCCTTGAAATCTGCTTTGCAGAAGCAAAGTTGCTGCAGAGCTGATTTTGAGGACAACATGCATGGATATGTCTTGTCCTGCGGTCGTCAGATTCCTTCTTGTGATTCACTGGCTGAATAAGATACATTATTGCTTTGATTCCATGTTGTGTAAGTTGGTGCGGATCAAAACTTTTAATTGCAGATATGGAGATTTAGAGGGGAGTGCAGGTCATTTCTGCTAGAAGGTGTTCATAATATCTATAATAGCAGAACATATATTAACGGATTTGGCCAATCGATGAGTGTAGTGTAGTGTAGTCAGTATCTTAGTTGCTTGTCGTTTTGTGCCTATTCTTCTAGATGATTAGTGTTCCTAATTCTCTAGTTACGAGTCCACGTCATGGTTGAGTTAAAAGAGTCATCCTTTCTTACATTCAGGTTGACAATCACCTAGACAGGAGCGTTTGTTTGGAGGAATTCAAGGGTGCATGTGTCCGGAGCCTTGTGGAGGAGTTGGAACTTAAACTGAAGATCTAAATTGCCACGAGCTTGCGTTTGACAGCACTGAATTTTGCTTTTAGAATGAAATTCTAAAAACAAAATTCTACCTCAAACTGGAATTGGAACGCAAATTCCAGTTTTAATTTCCCTTTGTGCTTGATAGTCTAGAATTTTGACTTTAACATTGAAAAATGACGTGTTTGAGAAAATAAGAACTAAAATTTTAGAATTGATGAATTAAAACTTTCATAGCATGTATCCTAAAGAGAGATGAAAAAAATTCTAAGATTTTGGAATCATAATTCTGTGCCCTTATGATAGAATCACAATTCTGGAATTGTGATTCCAGAATGAGCCTATAATTTCAGAATAAAAAATCCTAATGCAATTTTCGTTTCATAGAAAATGAGAACTTTAGTTCGAAAATTCGACTCCAGCATCATTAAACACACCTAAAGTAAACGTGATCTAGGATTTTTTTTTAAATTTTGGTAATTGCACTAATTAGAAAGTGTTTTTGGACTTTATTATGTTACATTTTGATTTTCATTTGAGGGAATAGATATGTGTTTTCAGTAAGAATCTTCATTGACTACTCTAAAATGAAATTAACTAACTAAATGCAACTAAATGAAGGCAACATTAGAATAAAATTATATCCCAAATCAAGATGAAATGAGATGTAACATATACAGATGATTCTACGTCATTCTAAATGAAATTACAATGTAACTAGGTACTAATGAGTGGAGAGACACGAGGAGATTGAGGCCCAATGGGGGTGACCTCTAAAATAGGGGATATCCAACGAAGTGGGCACATGCTTCTCCTCTCTAATGCAAACCAAAAGCCAAATGATTTACCTAAAGCTAAAATTTTACTTAAAACGAGTTAATAGAATTAGAATTATTTAAATGAAATGCTATGTAATTATTAAAAAACGAAATAAAATGTAAAGTAAATTATCTCCAATGAATGTCAGCATCATCTTACCTTCACTCAGCTGCATCTGCTTATCGTCTTCATCTTGGTCTGGTGAGTTCAGGCATTTTCCTTTACACTGTATATCATTTTCTATCCACATAAAGCTTGGTGAAATTAATTTGCAAGCTTGTGAACTTGTTTCTTCTCTCCAGTTGGAGATCGACACGCCAAAGTTGATGTCTAATGTCAATATGGCTGGTTTTCGAACCAGCCGGGCCTGTTAAGAAGTTGGGATCGGGCCAGGTTGCAGCCCATGCTCACAGCCCAGGCCCAGCATGACTTCTCGCAATTTGCACTTGACCTCAGCCTGACCCGATTATAATAATATAATATAATATAAATATAATTAATTAAAATAAAATAATATTATAAATAAGTCATTGGGCCAAGCTGGGCTGGCTCAGCTCGGCTTGATTACTTATCGAGCAGGCCTAACATCCAATTTAAGGGCATCGGCATAGGCTCGAGTGAGGTTGGGTGGTCGGCCAGACTTGGCTGGACTCCATAACTTATCAGCCAGCCTGACACCCAATTTTAGGGCACGGGCATGGGCTCAGGCTGGGCCAGGTACCCAACGGGCACCCGTGCCGGTGCCCCACCTTGAATTGCTATTAAACTTTCTGAAATTGAATTTTCAAGGTTTCAGCCATTATGCTGGGTATTGACATGATTTCATGATTGAGAGTTGCAAATTGATGTGCATGTGTAATACTGATATGTTTATGAGCCTAGAAACAAAGATTAACATGAGTAAATATGTTTCTTCACATTGTTCTTTACGTGTATACTTCTTATTTTAGTTGTATGTACAGCTTCGCTATGCCTCAACTTGCTTTGCCTTGCTTCAGAGGCTCAACACTTCGCTTCACCTCATTGCATTTAACAACATTGATCTAACCTATTCTAATTTGAAGAATAACCTAAGGTAAAGACTTGCTGTACTCAAACTAATGCACCAAGGGTGAATGAAGATTACCTGGAGAATTACCTAGGTGAGGCCCTAGATCATCCATGCTTCTTCTAGAGAGAGCTCTAGGAAGGGCTGTGGAAGCTTCCAAGTCCAAGTAATTTGATTTTGCTCCTAGATAGTAGGATTTGTTTCCTAAAATCTAGAAAAGCTAAATTACCCTATTGCCTAGTCCACTCTTGACCAAATGTTATATCTACACCTAATTCCAAATGCTTCCTAATCAATCCCAAAAGTTGTCCCTTAGAAAGAGTGCAGCATTAAAAGAATGTCTAATCAATGCAATCCTAAATATTTAGAGGATGCAAATCGAAACCTAACTAGTTTGCAAGATGTGATATTATACACAATATGCAAGCGAAACCTAACGAAAGATGTTCCTAATTGATAATTTTTAAACAATGAAACACATGCATGATGCAAATCAGAATCTACAAAAAATAAATGCATAAAACAAAATACTGCCCACTTAAGAAGTTACTCAACTGGCGGAACACTTCCTCAATTAGGCCACTAAGTACTTTGGTACCTTTTGGTTTATAGCATAAAAAAAAGTTTTGTAAAACATTATCTTATAAGAACCTGGTCTTGTAAGCAGTTTTTCATACTTGGTTTGCATGTTCTGATGACAAGACAAAACAAGGTTTTCACATTTTAAACTAGGTTTTAGTTTGGATTATAAACATGATTTTTTATGGTTCTTTGTATAAATTATTCTCAATTGAACATTGTGGTAGTTATGCCATAGGCAATGCACAACCACAAACATATAGTTTTATGAAAAGTAATTAAACAAATTATGTGGAAATTAAGTGATAATAAGAGATTAAAAAAAAAATCTTCCTTGATAAGTAAATGAAAGACAAAATCTAAAACTAGAGCTAGTGAAATATGACCTCATACAGGCACTAGTTCAATATGAAGTTATTTTACCAAAACTATGAACTTTTTTCAGAAATTACATCATAGTAGTAGAGAGAATATTGTAACTACAAAAAGAAATGTGATGTACTCTAGCTTCAATACAAGTTAAGAAGAAACCTTTGGAACATAATTTATTTCAAAACTTCTCTTTAGTCTTTATGCCAATTTAGCCTTGTGTTTCCTTGTAGAATTTAATATATTTGAGAACTTTTAAGCCCTACGTAGAACTCTTTCAAAACCAATTTCAAATATATTTTTTTTTGTTGGATTTCAATAAAGTAGTGCATGTGAATGCCTTCATTAAGATTGAAGCACTTGTGTGGGTATGTATGGCTCTTTGTATAAATTATTGTCAACTGAACATTGTGGTAGTGATGCCATAGGTAATGCACAACCACAAACATACAGTTTTATGAAAAGTAATTAAGCAAATTATGTGAAAATTATGTGATAATTAGAGATAAAAAAAAAAAATCTTCCTTGATAAGTAAAAGAAAGACAAAAGCTAAAACTAGATCTAGTGAAATATGACCTCATACAAGCACTAGTTCGATATGAAGTTATTTCGCCAAAACTATGAACTTTTTTCAGAAATTACATCATAGTAGTAGAGAGAATATTGTAACTACAAAAAAAAATGTGATGTACTCTAGCTTCAATATAAGAAGAAACCTTTGGGACATAATTTATTTGAAAACTTCTCTTTAGTCTTTATGCCAATTTAGCCTTGTGTTTCCTTGTAAAATTTAATATATTTGAGAACTTTTAAGCCCTATGTAGAACTCTTTCAAAACCAATTTCAAATATATATATTTTTTGTTGGATTTCAATAAACTAGTGCATGTGAATGTCTCCATTAAGATTGAAGCACTTGTGTGGGTATGTATGGCTCTTTGTATAAATTATTCTCAATTGAACATTGTGGTAGTTATGCCATAGGCAATGCACAACCACAAACATATAGTTTTATGAAAAGTAATTAAACAAATTATGTGGAAATTAAGTGATAATAAGAGATTAAAAAAAAAAATCTTCCTTGATAAGTAAATGAAAGACAAAATCTAAAACTAGAGCTAGTGAAATATGACCTCATACAGGCACTAGTTCAATATGAAGTTATTTTACCAAAACTATGAACTTTTTTCAGAAATTACATCATAGTAGTAGAGAGAATATTGTAACTACAAAAAGAAATGTGATGTACTCTAGCTTCAATACAAGTTAAGAAGAAACCTTTGGGACATAATTTATTTCAAAACTTCTCTTTAGTCTTTATGCCAATTTAGCCTTGTGTTTCCTTGTAGAATTTAATATATTTGAGAACTTTTAAGCCCTACGTAGAACTCTTTCAAAACCAATTTCAAATATATTTTTTTTTGTTGGATTTCAATAAAGTAGTGCATGTGAATGCCTTCATTAAGATTGAAGCACTTGTGTGGGTATGTATGGCTCTTTGTATAAATTATTGTCAACTGAACATTGTGGTAGTGATGCCATAGGTAATGCACAACCACAAACATACAGTTTTATGAAAAGTAATTAAGCAAATTATGTGAAAATTATGTGATAATTAGAGATAAAAAAAAAATCTTCCTTGATAAGTAAAAGAAAGACAAAAGCTAAAACTAGATCTAGTGAAATATGACCTCATACAGGCACTAGTTCGATATGAAGTTATTTCGCCAAAACTATGAACTTTTTTCAGAAATTACATCATAGTAGTAGAGAGAATATTGTAACTACAAAAAAAAATGTGATGTACTCTAGCTTCAATATAAGAAGAAACCTTTGGGACATAATTTATTTGAAAACTTCTCTTTAGTCATTATGCCAATTTAGCCTTGTGTTTCCTTGTAAAATTTAATATATTTGAGAACTTTTAAGCCCTATGTAGAACTCTTTCAAAACCAATTTCAAATATATATATTTTTTGTTGGATTTCAATAAACTAGTGCATGTGAATGTCTCCATTAAGATTGAAGCACTTGTGTGGGTATGTATGGCTCTTTGTATAAATTATTCTCAATTGAACATTGTGGTAGTTATGCCATAGGCAATGCACAACCACAAACATATAGTTTTATGAAAAGTAATTAAACAAATTATGTGGAAATTAAGTGATAATAAGAGATTAAAAAAAAAAATCTTCCTTGATAAGTAAATGAAAGACAAAATCTAAAACTAGAGCTAGTGAAATATGACCTCATACAGGCACTAGTTCAATATGAAGTTATTTTACCAAAACTATGAACTTTTTTCAGAAATTTCATCATAGTAGTAGAGAGAATATTGTAACTACAAAAAGAAATGTGATGTACTCTAGCTTCAATACAAGTTAAGAAGAAACCTTTGGGACATAATTTATTTCAAAACTTCTCTTTAGTCTTTATGCCAATTTAGCCTTGTGTTTCCTTGTAGAATTTAATATATTTGAGAACTTTTAAGCCCTACGTAGAACTCTTTCAAAACCAATTTCAAATATATTTTTTTTTGTTGGATTTCAATAAAGTAGTGCATGTGAATGCCTTCATTAAGATTGAAGCACTTGTGTGGGTATGTATGGCTCTTTGTATAAATTATTGTCAACTGAACATTGTGGTAGTGATGCCATAGGTAATGTACAACCACAAACATACAGTTTTATGAAAAGTAATTAAGCAAATTATGTGGAAATTATGTGATAATTAGAGATAAAAAAAAATCTTCCTTGATAAGTAAAAGAAAGACAAAAGCTAAAACTAGATCTAGTGAAATATGACCTCATACAGGCACTAGTTCGATATGAAGTTATTTCGCCAAAACTATGAACTTTTTTCAGAAATTACATCATAGTAGTAGAGAGAATATTGTAACTACAAAAAAAATGTGATGTACTCTAGCTTCAATATAAGAAGAAACCTTTGGGACATAATTTATTTGAAAACTTCTCTTTAGTCTTTATGCCAATTTAGCCTTGTGTTTCCTTGTAAAATTTAATATATTTGAGAACTTTTAAGCCCTATGTAGAACTCTTTCAAAACCAATTTCAAATATATATATTTTTTGTTGGATTTCAATAAACTAGTGCATGTGAATGTCTCCATTAAGATTGAAGCCCTTGTGTGGGTATGTATGGCTCTTTGTATAAATTATTCTCAATTGAACATTGTGGTAGTTATGCCATAGGCAATGCACAACCACAAACATATAGTTTTATGAAAAGTAATTAAACAAATTATGTGGAAATTAAGTGATAATAAGAGATTAAAAAAAAAAATCTTCCTTGATAAGTAAATGAAAGACAAAATCTAAAACTAGAGCTAGTGAAATATGACCTCATACAGACACTAGTTCAATATGAAGTTATTTTACCAAAACTATGAACTTTTTTCAGAAATTACATCATAGTAGTAGAGAGAATATTGTAACTACAAAAAGAAATGTGATGTACTCTAGCTTCAATACAAGTTAAGAAGAAACCTTTGGGACATAATTTATTTCAAAACTTCTCTTTAGTCTTTATGCCAATTTAGCCTTGTGTTTCCTTGTAGAATTTAATATATTTGAGAACTTTTAAGCCCTACGTAGAACTCTTTCAAAACCAATTTCAAATATATTTTTTTTTGTTGGATTTCAATAAAGTAGTGCATGTGAATGCCTTCATTAAGATTGAAGCACTTGTGTGGGTATGTATGGCTCTTTGTATAAATTATTGTCAACTGAACATTGTGGTAGTGATGCCATAGGTAATGTACAACCACAAACATACAGTTTTATGAAAAGTAATTAAGCAAATTATGTGGAAATTATGTGATAATTAGAGATAAAAAAAAAATCTTCCTTGATAAGTAAAAGAAAGACAAAAGCTAAAACTAGATCTAGTGAAATATGACCTCATACAGGCACTAGTTCAATATGAAGTTATTTCACCAAAACTATGAACTTTTTTCAGAAATTACATCATAGTAGTAGAGAGAATATTGTAACTACAAAAAAAAATGTGATGTACTCTAGCTTCAATACAAGTTAAGAAGAAACCTTTGGGACATAATTTATTTGAAAACTTCTCTTTAGTCTTTATGCCAATTTAGCCTTGTGTTTCCTTGTAAAATTTAATATATTTGAGAACTTTTAAGCCCTATGTAGAACTCTTTCAAAACCAATTTCAAATATATATATTTTTTGTTGGATTTCAATAAACTAGTGCATGTGAATGTCTCCATTAAGATTGAAGCACTTGTGTGGGTATGTATGGCTCTTTGTATAAATTATTCTCAATTGAACATTGTGGTAGTTATGCCATAGGTAATGCACAACCACAAACATACACTTTTAGGAAAAGTAATTAAGCAAATTCTGTGGAAATTATGTGATAAAAAGAGATGAAACAAAAAAAATCTTCCTTGATAAGTAAATGAAAGACAAAAACTAAAACTAGAGCTAGTGAAATATGACCTCATACAGGCACTAGTTCAATATAAAGTTATTTTACCAATACTATGAACTTTTTTCAGAAATTACATCATAGTAGTAGAGAGAATATTGTAACTACAAAAAAAAATGTGATGTACTCTACCTTCAGTAAACCTTTGAAACATAATTTATTTGAAAACTTCTCTTTAGTCTTTATGCCAATTTAGCCTTGTGTTTCCTTGTAGAATTTAATATATTTGAGAACTTTTAAGCCCTACGTGGAACTCTTTCAAAACCAATTTCAAATATATGTTTTTTTTGTTGGATTTCAATAAAGTAGTGCATGTGAATGCCTCCATTAAGATTGAAGCACTTGTGTGAGTATGTATGGTTCTTTGTATAAATTAATATCAACTGAACATTGTTGTAGTTATGCCATAGTTAATGCACAACCACAAACATACACTTTTATGAAAAGTAATTAAGCAAATTCTGTGGAAATTATGTGATAATAAGAGATAAAAAAAAATCTTCCTTGATAAGTAAAAGAAAGACAAAAGTTAAAATTAGAGCTAGTTAAATATGACCTCATACAGGCACTAGTTCAATATGAAGTTATTTTACCAAAACTATGAACTTTTTTCAGAAATTACATCATGGTAGTAGAGAGAATATTGTAACCACAAAAAAAAAATGTTGTAGCTTCAATACAAGTTAAGAAGAAACCTTTGGGACATAATTTATTTGAAAACTTCTCTTTTGTCATTATGTCAATTTAGCCTTGCGTTTCCTTGTAGAATTTAATATATTTGAGAACTTTTAAGCCCTACGTAGAACTCTTTCAAAACCAATTTGAAATATATATTTTTTTTGTCGGATTTGAATAAACTTGTGCATGTGAATGTCTCCATTAAGATTGAAGCACTTGTGTGGGTATGTATGGGTCTTTGTATAAATTATTGTCAACTGAACATTGTGGTAGTGATGCCATAGGTAATGCACAACCACAAACATACAGTTTTATGAAAAGTAATTAAGCAAATTATGTGGAAATTATGTGATAATTAGAGATAAAAAAAAATCTTCCTTGATAAGTAAAAGAAAGACAAAAGCTAAAACTAGATCTAGTGAAATATGACCTCATACAGGCACTAGTTCAATATGAAGTTATTTCACCAAAACTATGAACTTTTTTCAGAAATTACATCATAGTAGTTGAGAGAATATTGTAACTACAAAAAAAAATGTGATGTACTCTAGTTTCAATACAAGTTAAGAAGAAACCTTTGGGACATAATTTATTTGAAAACTTCTCTTTAGTCTTTATGTCAATTTAGCCTTGTGTTTCCTTGTAAAATTTAATATATTTGAGAACATTTAAGCCCTATGTAGAACTCTTTCAAAACCAATTTATATATATTTTTTGTTGGATTTCAATAAACTAGTGCATGTGAATGTCTCCATTAAGATTGAAGCACTTGTGTGGGTATGTATAGCTCTTTGTATAAATTATTCTCAATTGAACATTGTGGTAGTTATGCCATAGGTAATGCACAACCACAAACATACACTTTTATGAAAAGTAATTAAGCAAATTCTATGGAAATTATGTGATAATAAGAGATAAAACAAAAAAAATCTTCCTTGATAAGTAAATGAAAGACAAAAGCTAAAACTAGAGCTAGTGAAATATGACCTCATATAGGCACTAGTTCAATATGAAGTTATTTCACCAAAACTATGAACTTTTTTCAGAAATTACATCATAGTAGTAGAGAGAATATTGTAACTACAAAAAAAAAAATGTGATATACTTTGGCTTCAATACAAGTTAGGAAGAAATCTTTGGGACATAATTTATTTGAAAACTTCTCTTTAGTCTTTATGCCAATTTAGCCTTGTGTTTCCTTGTAGTTAATATATTTGAACTTTTAAGCCTCACATATAACTCTTTCAAAACCAATTTCAAATATATATATTTTTTTTTGTTGGATTTCAATAAACTAGTGCATGTAAATGCCTCCATTAAGATTGAAGCACTTGTGTGGGTATGTATGGCTCTTTGTATAAATTATTGTCAACTGAACATTGTGGTAGTGATGCCATAGGTAATGCACAACAACAAACATACAGTTTTATGAAAAGTAATTAAGCAAATTATGTGGAAATTATGTGATAATTAGAGATAAAAAAAAAATCTTCCTTGATAAGTAAAAGAAAGACAAAAGCTAAAACTAGATCTAGTGAAATATGACCTCATACAGGCACTAGTTATTTATGAAGTTATTTCACCAAAACTATGAACTTTTTTTAGAAATTACATCATAGTAGTAGAGAGAATATTGTAACTACAAAAAAAAATGTGATGTACTCTAGCTTCAATACAAGTTAAGACGAAACCTTTGGGACATAATTTATTTGAAAACTTCTCTTTAGTCTTTACGCCAATTTAGCCTTGTGTTTCCTTGTAAAAGTTAATATATTTGAGAACTTTTAAGCCCTATGTAGAACTCTTTCAAAACCAATTTCAAATATATATATTTTTTGTTGGATTTCAATAAACTAGTGCATGTGAATGTCTCCATTAAGATTGAAGCACTTGTGTGGGTATGTATGGCTCTTTGTATAAATTATTCTCAATTGAACATTGTGGTAGTTATGCCATAGGTAATGCACAACCACAAACATACACTTTTATGAAAAGTAATTAAGCAAATTTTGTGGAAATTATGTGATAATAAGAGATAAAACAAAAAAAATCTTCCTTGATAAGTAAATGAAAGACAAAAGCTAAAACTAGAGCTAGTGAAATATGACCTCATACAGGCACTAGTTCAATATGAAGTTATTTCACCAAAACTATGAACTTTTTTCAGAAATTACATCATAGTAGTAGAGAGAATATTGTAACTACAAAAAAAAATGTGATGTACTCTAGTTTCAATACAAGTTAAGAAGAAACCTTTGGGACATAATTTATTTGAAAACTTCTCTTTACTCTTTATGCCAATTTAGCCTTGTGTTTCCTTGTAGTTAATATATTTGAGAACTTTTAAGCCTTACGTATAACTCTTTCAAAACCAATTTCAAATATATATATTTTTTTTGTAGAATTTCAATAAACTAGTGCATGTGAATGCCTCCATTAAGATTGAAGCACTTGTGTGGGTATGTATGGCTCTTTGTATAAATTATTGTCAACTGAACATTGTGGTAGTGATGCCATAGGCAATGCACAACCACAAACATACAGTTTTATGAAAAGTAATTAAACAAATTATGTGGAAATTATGTGATAATAAGAGATTAAAAAAAAAAATCTTCCTTGATAAGTAAATGAAAGACAAAATCTAAAACTAGAGCTAGTGAAATATGACCTCATAGAGGCACTAGTTCAATATGAAGTTATTTCACCAAAACTATGAACTTTTTTCAGAAATTACATCATAGTAGTAGAGAGAATATTGTAACTACAAAAAGAAATGTGATGTACTCTAGCTTCAATACAAGTTAAGAAGAAACCTTTGGGACATAATTTATTTCAAAACTTCTCTTTAGTCTTTATGCCAATTTAGCCTTGTGTTTTCTTGTAGAATTTAATATATTTGAGAACTTTTAAGCCCTACGTAGAACTCTTTCAAAACCAATTTCAAATATATTTTTTTTTGTTGGATTTCAATAAAGTAATGCATGTGAATGCTTTCATTAAGATTGAAGCACTTGTGTGGGTATGTATGGCTCTTTGTATAAATTATTGTCAACTGAACATTGTGGTAGTGATGCCATAGGTAATGCACAACCACAAACATACAGTTTTATGAAAAGTAATTAAGCAAATTATGTGAAAATTATGTGATAATTAGAGATAAAAAAAAAATCTTCCTTGATAAGTAAAAGAAAGACAAAAGCTAAAACTAGATCTAGTGAAATATGACCTCACACAGGCACTAGTTCAATATGAAGTTATTTCACCAAAACTATGAACTTTTTTCAGAAATTACATCATAGTAGTAGAGAGAATATTGTAACTACAAAAAAAAATGTGATGTACTCTAGCTTCAATACAAGTTAAGAAGAAACCTTTGGGACATAATTTATTTGAAAACTTCTCTTTAGTCTTTATGCCAATTTAGCCTTGTGTTTCCTTGTAAAATTTAGTATATTTGAGAACTTTTAAGCCCTATGTAGAACTCTTTCAAAACCAATTTCAAATATATATATATTTTGTTGGATTTCAATAAACTAGTGCATGTGAATGTCTCCATTAAGATTGAAGCACTTGTGTGGGTATGTATGGCTCTTTGTATAAATTATTCTCAATTGAACATTGTGGTAGTTATGCCATAGGTAATGCACAACCACAAACATACACTTTTATGAAAAGTAATTAAGCAAATTTTGTGGAAATTATGTGATAATAAGAGATAAAACAAAAAAAATATTCCTTGATAAGTAAATGAAAGACAAAAGCTAAAACTAGAGCTAGTGAAATATGACCTCATACAGGCACTAGTTCAATATGAAGTTATTTCACCAAAACTATGAACTTTTTTCAGAAATTACATCATAGTAGTAGAGAGAATATTGTAACTACAAAAAAAAATGCGATATACTCTTGCTTCAATACAAGTTAGGAAGAAATCTTTGGGACATAATTTATTTGAAAACTTCTCTTTAGTCTTTATGCCAATTTAGCCTTGTGTTTCCTTGTAGTTAATATATTTGATAACTTTTAAGCCTTACGTATAACTCTTTGAAAACCAATTTCAAATATATATTTTTTTTTTGTTGGATTTCAATAAACTAGTGCATGTGAATGTCTCCATTAAGATTGAACCACATGTGTGGGTATGTATGGCTGTATATATTAAGCAATGGATACATGTGGAAAAAAAATGTGGCTAGTGTAGTTGTTCTGCTGTCTGGTGGAAGCAAATAGGGAATTGAGGTTGAACCGATAATATCTGCTGCCCACAATGCAAGAAGCTGATATAAACACCTTGCCTAATGGGACGGTTGAGGCAACACATCACACCGAAGTTTTGCTGGGTGACATGGCAGGTCATGAGTTGGAACCCAGGTATAACTCAAGAAAAATAAATTGCTTGGGAAAATGTACTATGAGTGATTTTTATTGGTTAACAATCATTGTTGTTTTGCCCATATCCGCGGGTTCCTTAATTGCTCAAGTTAAAAAATTATGCAATATTATATAGGTACAGATTGAATTAAGGATAATCTAATCATGCATGATTTTGAAATAATGAAATATACATTATTGCAAGTTTAATAAAGGTTTTTGAATCTTTAAACTTGTTGTGGAGGTGTGCGATTCTCTTGTGTATTTTTTCATGCAAGTGCATAAAGTATGATGTCTAAATTGATGCTTTGTATGCTAAAATGGTTTTGAAAAAAATAATGCTACGGTGCATGGTTAAGATGCGTAAGTGGAAACTCTCATGAGACCTTACTCATCCATTAGGGGTCAAGCTAAGGGTTTAAATAACTTATATACGTTAAATGTAACAACGATTCCCATGAAAATAAGTTAGACCAGTAAGGTTTATTGTGCATTGGGTTGCTTGCATTTGGCTTTTTTTTCTTGCATTAGTTTACTTTTGTTTTTTCTTCTTCTTGCTTGAGAATGAGCAATGTTTAACGTGGAAAAGCTTAACGATGCATAGATGCATCATGTTTTTATTATATTCATATGCATCATGTTTTTATTATATTCATATAACAAAGCCTAGGCTGGCTATTTTCTTAGTAAAGCATCAACTTCCATCAAGGAGGTGACCAAAGGGTGTAGCGTAACTAGTCAGGTAAGCAATAACGTAAAAGGCACAACGTCAGTTCGATTCCTATAGATACTACTCCCCTAGACTGTAAATAGTGAGATTGTAACATTCTAAGTTGATAAGTGTACTATACCCCACCCAGGTCCTCATGTAGTCCAGGATGCTGGGGGTAGGGAAAAAGTGTGTGAGGGGGTATAAGAGGCCTTTGGACCTCATTTTTGGGTGATGAGTAGGGAAAAAGTGTGTGAGGGGGTATAAGAGGCCTTTGGACCTCATTTTTGGGTGATGAGTTGTTAACCTCATGCTCATCCAGAAGAACAAACGAGGTGCCATTAACCAAGCTATCAAACAAAAAATCAGTTTCTAGAGTTCGACAGAGAGGTCTAGAACATGGACATATCGCCAGACCTTACCACTAGCCTCAACTTTTGGAGGCATCCCTGGTGCTAGGCATGGAGCCAATGGTGGCTGGCAAAGGGCAGTGGCTCCCCTCTAATTTTCAAAAATTTTAAAATCAATATATAATTTTCAAAAATTTTCATTTAGTCTATATAAAAATTTTAAAAAATTATATTTCGGTCATTGTCAAAATTTGGAACTATAGTTCAGCCCCCCTAATAAAAAATTGTAGCTTTGCCCCTGGTGCCATCTATTCGAAATTAGTAATCTGCCCTCCATTTTCCCATGCCCAAGGGAAAGGATTAGTTGGAAATCGGCTTCAATCAAAGCCCGGATTAAGAACAAGCCTCTATTAGAATATGTAAATTTTAAAGGATGCATGCCTGACCATAACAGTCGAAGTTGAGAAAACAAAGCCATAGACGAGTCTGCTACGTCCAAACCTCCCAATTAATGTTGCAATTGCGGTGAACCTGAATAACAACTTCATCCTCTCATGCATAATCTTTGGAAATGTGCGACACCTTACCATTTGATTTCCACCTAAGGGAAAGCATGATTAGCTACATTCGCTTCCTCAACAAGGGAACCCATGATGACTTCAAAGCCTTAAGCTTCTGGTCACTAGGTGCATCAAGTGATCTCTCATGCGCCTCCTTCATCGATGCATCCTTGAGATCCTCTATCTCCAACCCTTTCGGGCTACTCGAGCCCTCCTGATCACTCATCTCCCCTTACCCTACTCTAGTTGTCACAACCTGATGGCGGTCACCCTACAAAACCCTAGCCCTTTTTCCAATTACATCTCTTTCCATGACTTTCTCTCTATTCGAAACAATTCAAGTTTGTGGTCTTATGTTGTTGCAAGCTCATAGGCACCCAAATGAAATTCACTCTATTTCAACAGAAGAAAGGGAGGATACAAATCCTGCTAAGATTATGGAGGCAGTCACAGCTCACTTCCAACAGCTCCTTGGTTATGACCCAACAAGTGGTCTTATGTTGGATGGTCTGCAAGGAAGTCACACAGTGCTAGATGAAGACAACCTTATCCTATTAGAGCCAATCTCTGACGATAAAATCAAGTCTAATGTGATGGAGGCAAATGGCGAAGCAGCTCCATGTCCAAATGGTTTTAATAATAAGTTCCATTAGGTGAAGTAGGAGTTAGTGAAAGGTGATGTTAGTAGAGTCGTTCAGGGATTTTTCGATAGTAGTAAGCTTATTTGGAAGCTAATCGAACCCATCTAGTGCTTATCCCTAAGCCTCTTGGCAACAACCATACATATTTTTTAGCCGATCTTGCTTTGCAACGGCATTATGAAGTTCATAAGTTAGGTCATGGTAAATGGGATGAGACCTTTGCTGTGTCAGATAATTCCTATGAATCAAAATGTTTTTCTGTTGGGTCGATGCATTCAAGATTGTTATTTGCTAGGCCATGAAGTGCTCCATTCTCTTCTTGTAGAGAAAGGCAAATCCATTTGCTTTAGACTAAATTTGAGCAAAACCTATGATCGTGTGAGCTGGAAGTTTCTTGAGATTGCATTTTTCACTCTTGGATTTGGCTTCCAATGTGTTCAAAGTACACTGATGTACGTTTCCATAGTTTCCTTGACTGTCATGATTAATGGGAAAGAGGGTCCTCACTTTGGGGCGAAAAGTGGGCTCTGCCAATTTCACCTTATCTGTTTCCTGTCTTGGCCGAGATGTTGTCTCCACGATTACATTAGGTGAGCTTAAGCAAGACAATTCAGATTCCGTGTGGAGGTAGAAAGGTCTTTCTTGTATCGTCTATTCTTTATGTTGATGACCTTTTGCTCTTTATGTCTCTTTAGAGGCCTTTCCATTCGTGCTCTCACTCTCATCCTGCTTGAGGTGGAACAAAATAATGGGCTCAAAGTGAACCTTGACAAAAGCCAAGTTGTTGGGCTAAACATGTCTAAGGGAGAAATAAATCAATGCTCGACCTCACTGGATGGGCAGCCAGCTCCCTGATTGTAAGCAAAAAGGCTTTCAATGGATTAGTTTCAGCTTATGATCTTGAGCATGGAAAGCAATATCACAGAATGGAAGCAAATAGTCCTATCTTTCGTGGGTAAGATGTGTCTAATTAAACATGTTCTTGCTACCATGCCTAACTATTGGGGAATCGTGGTCCACTTTCCCACTTCGATTACTAGTAGAATAGATCTTATATGCTCTCAATTCCTCCAGAGAAGCTTAGAGCAGGTGCGATGAAGGTACCTCGTCAACTGGGATCAACAATGTCTCCCTAAAGCCGAAGGGGAATAGGATTAAAGAGCCAGGTTGATGCTGACAGGCTGCATTGGCCTTTCTGGTGTATAAGAGTGGTAACAGGCACATCAGAGTGGAGCAGCTATGTTAGGAAAAAATATATTTCCACTCATAGCTTGAGGGATACTAGAACTGCCTCCAAAAGTTCTAGCTGTTGGAAAGCTATTTTCAAGGCCTAGAGTGTGTTTAAGTAAAAGATCTGGTGGATAATGTGTTTAAGTAGAAGATCAGGTGGAAAATCAGTGCTGACAATTTGATAAAATTCTGGCTAGATCAGTGGCTTGGGGTACCATTGAGACATCTGATTACAGAGGAGCTGAGGTAGCACTGAACATAGGGGATTAAATTTCTGTTCGAGAGGCTACTCTTACCAAAGCAGAGGTAGTCTAACCCCTACCTACAATCTTAGTTCTTGAGGCCTAGATCCCATATAGTGAAGAGCTTCAATGGGTAGGGCAAGACCAGCTAGTGTGGCAACATCAAGAGCTGGTCCTCATCTCCCGTAGATCTAATTGGTAGTTCATTAAGAAAAGGAAAGATCGTTCTAGATGGAGACAACAAATCTGGTTTGGCTGCGCTCCCCCAAGGGCTTGTTGGACCATGTTTTTAAACTACAATGACAAACTTCTGGTGGAGGATAGGCTGCAACGCATGGGCGTTTTGCTAACTTATGCTACTTCCTGTGTAGCGGAGCTCGTGAATTTATTCCTTACATCTTCTTCTATTGTAGGATCTCTAGACACATTTGGACGAAGTTGCTTGGCCATATTGGGGTGATGTAGATTCCCATGTCTCGGTTTAGTGATGCTTTCAGGTCTTGGCTTAGCTGTGAGGTGGGCCGACAGTGCTGAAAAAGTGTTGAATTCTTGGTGCATTTGATTTCTCAGGAGTGACCAAAGACATTGCAGCCTGACCATAAAGAAAGATACCACCCAATGAGTCTAGGACAGGTGTGTTGAACGATTCTAAACCCTTCTTATAAAGGGTAGGTCAAAGAAGCATTTGTCTATTTGGATAAAAACAAGGATTTGGGGGGAGGATGGATGCAAGGACTGTCATCCCATTCCCCTAGTGGTGGTGGTTTCCTGGCAGCGAGACACAAAATTAGGCATGGCAGCTTCTATTATGGACCAGTATGACGAAATTAGTTGTGCCTTAGTCATCTTGTCATCGTTAGGGTTTGAAATGAAGAAGTCATGGACTCTCAATCATTATTTGAGAGAACGTAAAATTGCAGGTGGTAGAGTATCAACCAACAAGGCAGTGTGGAGGAAATAGATCAAGTGGCCATCTATCACCGTCCTTATAATCTAAACAATTTTCATTATATCTTTCAACACTTAGATCATATCACGTTTAGCAGCAGAGCACCCAGTTGTGCCACTTGTGCTTTGTTTGTTTGTTTTTTTTTTTGGGAGGAGAATGCTGAGTATATGGAATGACACTATCTAGTTGAAGATTGGGACCCAATTGTATTGGCTAAGATTTGATCTCATCCAATCCCTAGGCTTTTAGATCTAAATTTTTGTTGTAATTAACCCCATTTTTGTTTAATAAAGGTTGAGGGTCGATCCCTCAGTAGTTTTTTGTTGGAAAATGATTCACGCAACCCAGTTAACCCATATATTGTTTCAAATCGATTCTTTATGTCTTTTCAAATTGTTTCTCTTTACCTTGCTTCAACATATTGCTTCACCTCACTTTACATGTGAGAGAGCTCGAAGGGAGCCAAGCAAGGATATTGCTGCCTCACATTATTCATGCTAGAAAGACCAAGAATTAAGGTTGGACCAATGAAAGCCAAATCTACCAAAATCTAGTGTAGGCCTAAACTTTATGGGAGCATTGGGTAGGAGGAGTAGTACGCGGTGAGAGACACCATCCACATCGCCACAACTAGAAAAAAAAAAGCAAAACAAAGGAGAACGTTGAAATCACACAATTTCTGTCTCCAATAAGATAAGCAGTTGTTGTCTGGCGAGACATCAATGAGAAAGCAGCACAATGGTTTAATTCCCATTCAGTTGGGAGAGCCGATGTGTGTGTGCGTGTGTGTGTGTGTGAGAGAGAGAGAGATGTGTGTGTGTGTGTGACTTGGCTAAGAAGATGACCATTGCCAACCACCTGACGACAAGCTTTAGAGAAACCTTTGCTAATAAAAAATGTGTGTGTTTTTTTTTAATATTTTCAGAAATGAATAAATGTGTGCTCAATTATGTGTCACTTAATGCTTTTTGTTGTCTCTAATGACTATTACACTTATTTGTGCTACTTTCTGATGAAAAGAATCATCAGGAGGGAGGTACCCGACCTTTATTAAAACAAGATGCATGCCAGAGAGAGAATTTCAATAGCCTAATAGGCACACTATATGGTAACAATCAGGAATAGCTAGTTATTAAACCACTGTAACTCAAGCAAAAACCTATGATAGACATCAATATGAACCACCTACAGAGGCTACAACAAATATACCAGCTAATCCACCCTTTCCTTCATCATCACAGGACCAACCTTGCAGCTAATCCTATCATTTGATAGCACAATGCGACCATAAGCTATTTCATTATCTCTCCGTTTTGTCTGCCATTCTCTCCTACCTTCCAACATCCAATGCACTTTTCTTTTTCATCCTTTGTTCTTTGATAGCACTTCTAACCTTGAAACATCTGTACCATTGACTAATACATCTCATGCCAAAAGATCCATTTCAGCTGAATCATTGCTAGGATCCAAACTATCACTAGAGATAAAGTACTCCAACCCATTGGAGTGCCCCATAACTACCAGTTGTTTTCTTTCCTCTATGATGAATATAATATATTTAACCACCATACTATGTAGATAGCTTCCTAATTGCTACAAACAATTCTAATCTTGGACCAAATTTTTAATAACAAATTCCATTGATCATTCTTCATAGCTACCTAGAAACATATGATGTAGTCCCTCCAAATCATTTCCTTCATATTCTCTGCCAAAGTAGACTCTATAGACCATGAAAGATCATGTTTCTCGTTCACCACAACTTCTCCACAACCATATAAAACAAATTTCTAGTATCTATTAACCCAACTTACTTCCAGGTTCAGTTTATGCTAAAACGTTAGTTCTTCTTTAGCATACTGCCAAGGAATTATGTGCTCGTGAAGTTTCTTCACAATAAACTTTCACACCCCATAACATGCTCATTGCTTTCCTCCTCATTTTTATAAAACACACATATATTTGTTAGACTCATACACATTCCTTCAACCTAGCTTGAGTTAAAACCTTATGCTCACTAGCAATGAAAGTGAACCATGAGGCTCTTGAAGGAACCCAACTTTTCCAAATCTCACTTCTCCAAGCTTCTTTCACTCATTTAGGTCTAATTTGCTCTCATATAGTGTGCTTTGAATTCTTCATTTCCATCATCCTCCCAAACTAAAAGGTCTTTTTTTAAACTACATATGATGAATAGGATGCAATTCCTCATGCTGAAAGTGCAAGCTTGATCTACACCTCTATTTAGCTGAGCCAAGACTTAATGATAGATCAACGTAGATAATAGCATACTCTTCTCTCCTTGATAAGCACCTTCTAGTGCCACTTGTCTAACCAGAATTTGATACCCATTTCATCCGAAACTTTCCATTTTATCAAATAATGCACATGCTACCTGCCTATCCCCAGGCTGACCTAGGCCATGACCCACTTGCCACAAGCTTCAATTACAAGTCAAATATCTGCCTTGAATCCACCTCCAAACTATCCCATTAGAGTTAACAACTTTGCACATCATGCTAGCTAGTAGAGAAGTCATCCGATCTTTCAAAGGTTAAAGCACTCTTCTCTTCTCCTTCGGTCTACACAAAATCTTTTAGTACACCAATAGCTTTCTTTTTGCCATTAATCTACTCAGCCCATAAGAAGGAATTCATACATTTTACCATTTAAATAATTGTTTCTTTTGGCAATTTGAACACTTGCATCTAGCAATTAGCTAGAATAGCTAAGTTGTGTTTAATTAAACGCAATCTTCCCCTCTACGACAGAAAATTAGTCTTCGATAGAGTGTGCTTTTTTTCAAACTTGACAACCAATTCTCTATGATCTATCCCTTTAACAACTCTCTCCAATAGTGGAACACCCAAATATCTAAAAGGGAGTCTACTCACATGCTAGTTTAGCACTTTTGCTAGATGCCCACACTTTTCACTAGAAGTTTGAAAGCTAAAAATCGTAGACTTTGTGAGATTTACCTTCAATCCTGTCTTGTATTTTAAATCTTTCCACAAGCTCTAAATATTGCTAATCAAACAAAGAGAAACCTGATGAACAAGAACACATTATCAACAAAAATCAACAAGAAAATATCTTCTTTTAGAAAAGGCATGTGGGGAATGATGATTTGGCCTCTAGACACACTCTCCCTTATGCTTCACAAAGCACTTGTATGACAACTATAAAAAGATGATTGTATGACAACTATAAAAAGGTAAAGGAACATAAGATTCCCTTGTCTCAAACCTCACCTTAAAAAAAAAAAAATCTCCCTTCCACCCCATACACAAGAATAAAAAATGTAGAGGTAACACACATCATGATCAGATCTATCCATTTATCAGCAAAACCCATCTCTTTTAAAGAGTTACGTAAAAAAGCCCATAAAACTCTACGTAGACTTTAGCAAAAACCATTTTCATAACAGCCCTTGGGCCATGGAAATTTCATTATGAATAGGCTTATTAATTCCAATTAGGTCTATTCTTGGATCATCACTTTCGAGATAATTTTTTAGATATTATTTCAAGGAGCAATAGGTCTATAGCATTCCACTTTCGAGGTACAACAAATTTAGCAATCAATATCAAATTCATATGATTCATTTTCTACATCATCTCCCATCATTTCCCACATGATCTTAAAGAAGAAATTAGGAAAACTATCTAGCCCCGTGACACTTTCCTTATCCAGACCATTAACTGCCAAGCATATCTCTTCCTTAAACACATGCATCAACTACTCTTTATTTTTCTTGATCAAGTACTTTCTTAGCTTCCAGTCTACCATCAAACATGCTCCCATATGTTTTATCGTCATTTAAGGAACTCTCAAAATAAGACAACACTGCCTCCAATATCTGCTTTTGCTCCTAATAGTAGCAACCATTTACACTCATTAGCCACAATTTGGAAAAAAGAAAGAATCTTTTGTCACCTTTATCCATTGCACATTGGCTTTATTATACCATTCAACCTCTTGCAGCTTAAGAAAATCCTCCAAAGCATCAATTACTCATGGTTATAGCAGCATCTATTGACAAACACCAATTAAGCTTACAAAATATTGTATAAATTCTTTTTCTTCTATTCGACTAAGTAAAAGGAGAACCTGAATGAGAACTTTCCTACAAATGGCATCTTTCAATGAAACTATCAAAAGATCTACATGAATTAATATAAGAAGACAGGCAAGTCTTATCTTTTTGGGAGACACATGGCATTAAAATCTCATAATCAACTAAAAAACTTGCTTCCTTAGCAAATATGTCTTCTAATTCTAACAAATAGCACATTCTGATTTTTCTTTGAGTAGAGAGATAGACACCAGTTGTTGTGAAGGAAACACTGAACTTTTCTCCCTGAGCCTACCAATTAAACACCATTGCAACTTCACCCAACCCTCCACCCTGACTTTATAGGGATCCTAGAAACATACCACTCTACGCACTCCTTTAGCTAAAACATAATTAGATTCCACTTCTATTGCTCCGACTAGTTTGGCTAAACCAAGCAAGGGAAATACCATGGTGTCTAGACGAAAACTAATGACGTGCTTCTCCTCTTTAATCAGACAAGTAACAACCGATATGAGCAGCGGCTCGTGGCATCCCTCTAATGTTCCAGCTTAAGAACTTCATCTGAAAAGGTCTACTAAGGTCCCTAATTGGCCCTTAGCTATCTTCATCACCATAGTCATTTGAGGATCGTTTTCTTTATTACTAGACGATCCACTATTTGCTTTGTGCTAGCTCTTCCTTTTCTTTTTGCTGATTAGGTTCAACCCTTCTTTTCACCACTCAGCATATTGGCGGTTAAGAGGCGCAACCCTATTTCCCCTCCCCAGCAGTCCTTCATCACCCTTGCCTTTACGCCTCCTACTCACAATCCCACCATTGTCCCCATTACACACTCCTTTTCCTTTTCCTTTCATTCCATCCAACCTTTTGGTAGCAAATGTAAACCTAGGAAGAAACTTTGGCCCACACATGAGGCATTCACACCATTTACCAGCAAGCGAATTATGAGGAATGTAAACAAGACCCCCCATACTACCTGCAAAGTCTCCTTGCCCTTATCCACGGACCTTTGGCCAGCATCCTTCTCCATGCCCCTTTGACCCTTATCGCTTTGCATCTCATTAAGATGATCCTTCCCCATACTGCTACCTGCATCTTTTCCCTTTTGTATGCAGCCTTTAGTATTTCTAGTCACTCCTGAAGCCTCATTTCTAATCTCCCCTGTTATAGCCTCCATTAGGTTTCAAAACAATGGTTGCCTCGTTTCAAGGATTAACTGCTAGCTCCACCCCTAACGAGGAATCTCTTCTGAAAAAAAAAAAAAAAAGGAGAACAAATTGAATCCATGTGGGTAACCAACCCACAGCCTCGGCAGTACATAATCTTAGATTCATACTTCACAGTAATTTCCATTGTCTTTGCTCCTCCAACCTGCAGCTTGACCTTTGGCACCGGAATAAATCCTATCGGGACCTTGACCACTATTCATGCAACACCCGTTCTTCCCCAACTTCGGGTGTAGGCATTTCCTTCCACTTCCATAGCTCCTATGACACCCTTGAAAATATAGCCATTCTACATCATGACAGGTAGGTTTGGAAGGTGAATGCAAATCTTCACCATTTCATCCCCAACTATCTGCATCTCTAAGCCTGACACCCAACGACTTGCTATTAAAATCCTATACCCCACTTTACATTCCCACCTCTGCAACACAACTTGCAGTTCATTTTCAAAATCAGCTCTTGTAGAAAATCAGCCATTACCTATGATAGAAAACCTCACATTCACCGTTCCACTCTGAAGCTTCTTCAATGATTCACAAATGAATCTAAACTCCGACCCCTGGCATGCCTGGCCGCCAACGGAATCCTTTTCTCCTCCACCTTGTCGGGATTTTCCACATCTACCCACAGCCAGCCCATCCTTTCCTTTGCATGTTTCTGATGCATTGGTTCCTCTTGCCTCTCTCCTGGAGGATCTTGCAGATCATCATCGCCATTCAACCCCTAAGAACTCCCAAACTCAAGCCCTAACCTATAACCCTCTGCCGATCTGCACCTGACAACTTCCTTCGTAAATTACTTTGTTAATCAAGCGGTTAAACAAGCAGCTCTTTCTATTTTTTTCTTGACAAAAGGGACGAGGAGGTTAGACAAATCTCGATTCTCTCTCTTCTTCCAACGTAGATTATGAATTTTAAACCTCCAAGACACCACCTACTCAAGTACATTGATGAGACCACCCCCGCGCCCGTTCTGCTACAATGTCATCAAACTTTCACGTATAACCAACGTAAGACCAATTGTCCACCAAACCTTGATGTCCTGCATCCTACTATTCTTTCCTTTTCTTTTTTGATGCATGGGTGACGGGCCAACCGGCCCAACCCCATAACTAAGAAGAACGGAACCTGATAGATACATCTTTCTTTACTACTCTATCAGAGTGTTTTGATGGCTTTGTGCAATCATGTCACTCCACGAGAAAAGGCCCTACAAAGTATGCTTTGTTTCAATAGTTGAGGGCACCAGGACCAGGAGCATCCGATTATCCCACTTCTCAAGATTTGCGCCTCCAGACTTCAATGGGCTACCGGTGTGGATATCACACATCAACATTGGCGTTGAAAAAAAAACCAACTTAAGTATGGTATTAAATGGTATATTAAATCATGTTCCTTCAAAGAGTAAACAAACCAATCAAACTTGATTGGGCTTAGCTCGTTTAACTCCTAGACAATTCGTGGATGGCTTATGGTTTGGGTGGATATGCGTTAGGAACCGAACTTGAGCTGTCTTTTGTTCTAGTCTAAAATTTCATTTCCATATTTACAGTTTCTTCTTTTTTACACCATGATGCAATATATCATTTATATAATATAACCAGCCGAACTGAGACTAACAACATTAATCTAAATAATAGTAAGCTAGACCACAGGTGAGTTCAACAACCGCCTAGCCTATGAACGAGTTGTTGCCTGGTTCATGGTTGAGATGTTTGGCAGAGAGACAATTTACACTGGAAACTTGAACATACAACTTTTTCCTGCCACAACATTGTAGAGTTGTCGTAATAGCTAGCTTTTTGAGGTCCCAGGGTTCAAGACTGTATTATCAGTAGAAATAGAAAATAAAATTCTTTTCATTTTCCCAGAGATGAAATATGGCATTCGCTATTACATTATAAAAGTTCCAAAAATATCAGCGTAAAGGAAGCATTTCATATTGCATTGGCAGGTTCATGCAAAACCTCTTCTTCGCCAGTAAGAAATGTCTGAACAGCCACAAGATCAGGAAGTACAAGAGCGCCAGACTCCCTCCATTTTTCTGCATCAGGTGTCTTGAACCTGTCCAACAGAATGGCGTGCATGCCCATAGACTTTGCAGGCATGTAGTCTTTCCGCATGCTGTCACCTATGTGCAAGGTGTTCTCTGGAGTAATGTTTCCAGCCTTCTCCAGGGCCATCTCATAGATCTGGGGATTGGGCTTTTCTATGCCTTCAATGCCAGAAAATACACCAAAATCCCACTCCGATCCCTACTTCATCACAAGCCCACGACAACATAAAACTCAAACACAAAATCCGTGAAACAATACAAATGTATAGGAGACAGTTATTACCTTATTCAAACCCAATGCAGGAAGAATTACATCTTGATAACGGTATTCTGCATTGCTCACAATGCCGACTATGAGTCCCTTGGAGCGTGCCCAACGCAAGAATGGTTGTGAGTCTGGAAATATGGTGTATGGTGCAGCAGAACCAAATACAGAGTATATACGTTTGAACACCTTTTCAAAAGTTTCATCATCATAGTCATAGCCCGACTGCAATGAGAACTTTCAAGTCAAAGAGTAAACCATGACAGCTGCAGCATGTAACATCTTTGTCATCATTAAACAAATGCCAAAAAATGTAAGCTCCAAAAAGGGAATCATGAACTACAGGTTGGTAGCTGTATAGTGATGGTACACCTCCATAAAAAAAGAACTTTTATTGGAAAAAGTGACAACAAACAGTAAAGAAGGTGGCTAAAAGCCAGTTTCAGCAATCTTCCCAAACTGCGATGGTATAATGTGATATAGGATGCATGAAACATGGTGACAAGCAAAAGGTTATTTCTTCATTTCCAGCTGCTAATTCTACAGAAGTGGTGCAAGGAGATCGTAGGAGATAAGCCTCCACAACAATTCCCATAGCAGTATTTAACCTGTGATCCAGCATGTTAGAGAAAAGAGTGAATGGGCCTGAGACACATTTTCATTAATTACATGATACCAAACCACATGGATGTTCAACATATTATTTGTCTAGCAACAAGAAGACTCTCGACAGGAACCAGAGGAGAACATTTTTTTACCAAAGTTGGACCTAGAAAAGTATAAATTTGAATATTTTCAGTAGTTTTGACTGGACCATAATAGACTACAGGATTTGAAACATGTAAGGGCCAAACATCCGAAGGTACTTCTCGGTTAGCACCCTCCCCAGACCAGAAAAAACAGTGAGAACAAGGACCTCCAACTGAACAAATTTTTGAACTACATCCGAGTCAGCCATATTTCTAGGAGGCAACCCCTATTAGAAAAACAAAAGAACAGTAAGATGCTTCAATAATAGAAAAGGGAAAGTATATAGTCAATCATTTGTTTGGGTGAAATGTGAGCAGGAAAATGGCATTCTCGCATAACAAGTCATCTGCAACTCGTTGGTTCTTTAACAGTTATAACCAGATGGATTATCTAATCGAAGGCATTATAGAATTAGTAGACAAAAGTAGACAGCCGAGATGAGATTCAGTTGATAAATGAAAAACAGAAATTCATACCCAGATATGGTAGATTTTGGATGGATGTATTTGGTTGTAACCACTGTGATTTGTGGTCACTTGATGGCTTAGTACCTGCTACTACAAGCACTATTTGACTACTGTACATTTGACAGAAAGAAAGCATATAAGAAAAGAAAAGGCATACCCTGATAAAGGAGTCCTTCACGCATGATCTCCACCAATCGATATTAGGCATTTTTGCAGCATGACCGAAACATGGATACCTCTTTGCCATATCAGTGTATGCTGCTTTGAAGCCTTCATGCATACGTTTGTAATCGGGGCAAGGCAATCCAACAGATTTGGCTGCCATGCAATAGTAATCCCCTAGTTCTCCTTTATATGCTAACAGTGTGCCAGTAACATCAACAGTGATGCATCTCAACTTTGATATGAGCGACATCTGTGAATGGCGATAAAGTCTTGATGCAACTTTAAATGCCACCAAGCATATAAAAGGAGCAATGCTCTGACCTGCTCACTAGTTTGCTCAACAGCCCTTGCAGAATTCTGTATCAAATAAATAACAGGATTCTTACAATACCAGGCTATGAATGCTTCTGAAAAAGCTGAATTACATTTAAACAAATATACTGAAAGCCATGCAAGAAACTTAGCAGATAAATCAAAAGGCAAAAGAAAGCATGTTCCAGAAGGAAAACAAGTATATGAATGAATCATGAAATGGCTTAATAGAGAAAAAAAACCAATAGTGCAAGGCACGTTTCAGAAGCAAGGGAGAAGAATATTCCTGCCAAAATTAGAGTGCAAGGTTTCCTTGCCCCTCCCCTTAACCTCTGTTTTATTGCCTTCATCTCACGTCATGTTGCAGTTACTTGTCAAAATGCACAAATTTGTAGATAGCTGCAAAAAGCACCCGAAAGTTGAAACACATTCATTTAACTTTTTTTTTCTTTAGTGGTACTTGTATAGTTAGCTTGACAAGTCTATTATCTATTGCTATCCCATCTTCCAAACCTCACGTTTAACAGGACTTAGAATCGCTTTTGCACTTCATAGTCTGACAGCAGCACTACCAAAACCATGAAATAGCTGGGCATAAATGAGACCTGATCATTTGAGATCTGTGCAATAAAATTAAGAGTATTCAGCTCATGGCGGCTGAAAAAGAAAAGGATGACGAGTTATAATCCCGGATAGATTTAATTGTCGACAAAGAAATATACCTACCTCCACGACCACTTATCCCTAGACTGAAACCAAATGTTTCAAGTAAATCCAATAAGCAAAGGTTCATGAGACAATTCAAGGACTGATCTAAACTTAGCAGGTGGGCTTATAAAGGGCAACAGCAAGTCCATTCCCCAGATCATGACCCACAGACGTTTCAACCGTTATAGGAAAAGCAAACAATTTGAAACGAATGGCCGTTCTTCGGAGCCAAAAAAAAAAATCAAGTCCAAAATGTAAAAACTCTATTCTCTGAAACCACACTCAGTTCTGAACCTGTTGTCCTCAACTCAAAGGCACCAAGGCAGAAGATGTCAAAATTACAGCCAGTTTTAAGCATCCCCTAGAAACAAGAGAAACGGGAAAGATGGTGTGATCCAGATGGCCAATGGGTGAATCCAATGTGGATCATGTAACCATAACGGATCCTTCACATGCATACCCAGATTGGAAAAGACAACAGGTAAAAGATATTATTTCAGATGAAAAAGGCAATCGCCTTTCCCCACCAGCCATAATGAAAACGCTACATCCATAACCGTCCTGCTGTCACTGCTGAATTTTAAAAGAAGATACCACAGAAGAAAATAGAAGCAAAATCAAGAAAGAAAAACAAACTGTAAGTTGGGACAATGCAGGGAAGGTAAACCCCATCTCCATTTTGCATCCACCAGACCTTGACCTGATGCAGATGCACGAACGCATTCTGCCATTGGCCATAAGAGAGCAGGAAACACCATAATAAAGAGGAAGAAAATCATCAATCACAATCACAAAACGCATAGATCAGAAAGATCACCAATACGAACATGTTTACCCACCAAGACGGAGGGTGAAGAGAAAGGTCATCGAGAAGGTTTACCTTTCGAGGTCCTCCTCTTAGTTTGCGATGACAATCTCTGAGAGAAAACTAAGATTCGAACATGGGTGCTAAAAGGTGTATGGAGTAGAGAGAGAGACAGAGAGGGGTAGCACCTTGGTTTATGTGAGGCAGAGCAAAACTCTCTCAATGCGCTATTCCAGGCATCCAGCTGACATCAATACCATGGACGCACGAAAGCGGTATACGTGCGTACATATATATATATATTTCCTTTGTTTAAGGAAAGTCCTCCACATAATGGGGCTGAAGGCTGTGATCTCTTTACAATATCTTCGGCAACCGGTGATGATCGGTCTCAATTATTGATGCTCGCACTCACCCTGGCAGATTGTGGAAAAACTAGGATGTTGCGTTCATTTTGTGGCGCGGTCTACTCTGTGTTTGCTTTCGCTATGGTAAGGGGAAATGAAAACTTTTAAAGGAGGTGAAGTTTTTTCCGAGTGAAACTGCAACACTATGTATCATGGTTATTTTCTTCAGTTTTGTTTGTTGAATATTTCTCTAAATTTACGGAGAGTTTGAAAGTAGATGAAAGCCATCCCCGAAAGCGATAAAATAGGCAGGTTGAGGGCAACATGACAAGTTTGAAAAGTGGAAAATTTAAGGAATTTGCAGTGTTTCAAATTTAAACCTTTCCTTGAAGGGGAGGGTTTGGAATAAATCACCTAAGGTTTTGAAGACATGTCGGGTTTCAATGAATGTATTTGTTCTGTTTTGTTAGATAAAATGTTTATTACTGAGTGCAGGTTTGAGATTAGTTGTTTTTAGTATGAAGTTTCATGTTTACTTAGTTTTGATTGTGCCTGAAATTCTAGCCTAGAGGGTTTTCTCTATTTATTTTTTGCAGGTTGCGTGCCTAAAGAGTTCTCAATGATGCCTTTGGAAAGTGGGATGCATGAAGCAAGGCAAGCGAAAATGCATATTGAAGATTATATCACTATCTTCGGAGCAACTTATATTAGAATCTTTGGTTTTGTTTAGTATTTTATATTTTATATTTGGATTTATTTCGTACATTGTTGATTTTGTCAAAGGAATAAAAGTAGCTTTTGTTTTATCCTTCTTAAACTTGTCGTTCCATGTGATGTTGACCTGTTCTCTCCATTTTTATGGAAATTGTTTGAATTTAGATTTAGTTTGCAGTTTCCATTGGATATTTATTGAAAATATTATTTCAAAATATTTGTATAAAAAAACCTCATCAGTTCCTTGTCTGACAACTGAGACGCAAGACACCGTTGAATATCTTTTTTTTTTTTTTTTGTTACATAGGGGCTGCAACTTTCATGGTAGACATAGAATTCATGGATAGTGAAATTCCTCCGCTATTGTCCATGGCTTAACTCTTTTTTTCAGTTGAGTCACGTGTGGGTGCACATCCCATTGCATTGCTCGTTTACCGACAAGGTCTTCTGGCTCTTCTCATCTTATTTCCCAACCACCATATAATCTGTACAGATGTAGAAGTAGTTGCAGGTCATGAATATGATGATCATGTAGCTGCAAACATGGAAAAATAACGGATCCTAAGCAACAAGTGCTAGGAACGAGAAGGTGGAATGAAATATATAATGTTACTTATTATCTCTATTTACAAATCTTGACACCTATCTACAACAAGTTTTCCATAAACATCTCATGAAATGTGGAATGTTCGCTACAACAAATGTTAGATTTAGGATAGATCTATAGACTATAGGACTGGTTTCAAATTCATTCCTAAATCTACTTAGCTTTTATAAAACCCCCATAGGTATGTCCCAACATCCCCTCTGTTATTTGCACTCGCCTTGACCCTTTCACCCCTCTTAGCCTTTCCCTCTCTCTCTCTCTCTCTCTCTCTCTCACACACACACACACATACACACACACACACACACACACACACACACAGGTCCATGCACAGGGATGGACACTGTGTGGCAGTTCAACCCACACTTAGTAGGTTTGAGATTTGCAAATGTCATTTGTCTAAAACTAAGGTTTTGCCTCTCTCTCTCTCTCCTTTTATTTTTGTTGTTGTAATTCATTTCTCAAATCTTTAACAAATTTCTTATTTCCTATAATGATTTCTTGGACACGAGAATTTTGAAAACAAACAGAGAAAAGAAGGTTGCAGGCATACTAGTTTTCTTCAATTTTCTTGGATTTGTTTCCTCAGTCATTAATATATGCATACCTCACTGACTTTCTTTCTCTTTCTTTTCATTGAAAGTTTGCTTATTTTTTTCTTTCATGACTAATTTTTTATGGTAATCTCCTTTTTATGTTATTCTTCCCTAGAGAAATGTTTTCTATTCTTTCATTGGTTTTTCTCGAGCTTATGAAGAAATTCATGTACTTCATTTTGTTTTTGGCTTCTGCGTGCACAATAATTGCTCCTAGATTGGCCAAAGCGACTCTAATTTGGCAAGAAAATTCTTTTGCTCATGACGTGGCCCTTTTCTCTTTGTTACTGTTCATATTCAACCATGAGTAGTTTTAGGTTTACAAGATAAGGATTTTCACAATAAAGCTGCAGATGAAATGAAATGAATTGTGGTTTCCATTGCCATAGTGTGTTCTCGTTTATGAATATTCAACTTGCATGTGATAGAATTGCTTAGTTCTGTTAGAAGCAAGAATCAATGATGGATTGCTCTTTTCTACATCTAGCTTAGGGGAGATTGGACAAACATATGCATAGGTTTTTGTTATTAAAATTATTGTTACCGTTAATAGACAAAATACTGAAAATTTGTGATTGTCGTTGACTAAAGCATCATTGTGGGAAGAAGAGTGGCACAAAGCATCGTCAGGTAACTGAACTTGATGCCCATTTGTGTTATCAGATCAACAATAGATGCCAAACTATTAATTAACATGGTCTATGTTAATTTGTAAGGAAAAATAAAGAAAAAAAAATAGAAAAAGATACGACTTAAATTCAGCTACTGCATCAATATGCACTTGAGGTTCGGTTTCATTGGTTTCTTGGTTAGATAGTGGGAGATGGTTCAATTATGGACTCTCCCCTGAATTTAATAATGCAAGTAGTTCTACTTGAATGCAAGCATATGTTGGGTTTGTCTAATTTTTGACATTCTATAATTTTGGAAAATGTCCTGCAGTTGGATTTAGTATATATATGCATGTCCTTTTTTATTGGTATAAATGATAATTATTCATTAATGTTTACAATATTAATGGGAATTCAGAATTGTTAACCTAGCTGAAGCAAGTGACCCAATTTATGAACTTGATTGTTCCTTGCCTTGGGCGTTTATGATGTGATGAAGCTTGAATTAGTGGAGCTAATTCACTTCGAGTAGTGAATTTGATTTACTCTTTTTCTCCACCTATATTCTTTGGGGCATCTGAATGTAAAGAATTCCCATCAAATGTAATTGTTGTTTGCAGGTAGCATGCCCATCGATGTTAGATCTAGCTCAAAATGCATGTTTTTGATAAGTTTTGATTTCACAAACTTCTTGCAACTCTTAGTGAGACCTTGAGCCCAGTGTTTATTCTTGCCTCTGTCATCCATCCACCTGCCTTTGCTTATGGAATTTTCCTTCTAAAGTACAAGTTACTTACTATTTCTTTTCCATTGCTTTTCTTGGGTAACTAATGTATGTCATAATCATATTTTTCCTTTGCCTTCATTTCCTTTTCAAATTTGCTTGATATTTTATTCATGTTGCAAGCCATAGCATTTGTGACACTTGAGAGGGCCATGGTTGGGTTAAGTTCAAATGCAGCCCTGGTTCTTGTTGAAGTGCTAAATTCTTTTTATAGGCTTGTTAGTAATTCTGCAAACTTTTCGTGCTCAAATATGATAGTATGATTACTTTTTTTCACTATATCAAATCATTGTTATAAACGAAATTGGAAAAATTTGTACAACATAACTGGATGTGCTTGTATGATATGCATGTCTGAGTCCTTGCAAAATAGGAAGAAGATACATCCATCTATAGTTACTTATGTTATTTTTATCTAATGTCAAATGGTTTCTGATGCACTATTTTTGTCTAATCTCTTAGGAATATATTTGAT
Source organism: Nymphaea colorata (assembly GCF_008831285.2). Lineage (NCBI taxonomy): Eukaryota > Viridiplantae > Streptophyta > Magnoliopsida > Nymphaeales > Nymphaeaceae > Nymphaea > Nymphaea colorata. The sequence continues at coordinate 6,216,927 of NC_045145.1, forward strand.
GTGCAATCCATGGCTATTGTCATCCCTCTAGAACAAAGGTTTTGCATCTCTCTCTCTCTCAAATCCATGGCTCGTGATGATTTACCTCTTCATTATCTTTGATCAGGGTGGATGCCTTGATGCATCAACGGGTGAGGCATTATCGGCATCATGTTCGGCACCCCGTCAGAACCTCGGACATCAAGGCTACCTATGACGCCACATTCAACAAGCAGGGTTATCGGACCTGGTGTAGTATTTGAATTCCTGGGGCTTAGCATACTACGTGTGGGAACAAGGGATTCAGGTAGATGCTGATGCTTCCATTTCAGACTGGTATTTGGTTGCACTTAGGGGCTTCCTTGATGATGTTATGCGGAAGTAACTTTTCTTTGGGGCTGATGTGAGGTGCTTGCTTCATGCGTGAGATTGTTTTCGAGAAGTTGCAATCTTGCAGGGTGGTGGCTGCCCTTCACCCACCGTTCTTCCGATAGTTATGGAAGGGAGAACAGTTCCCCTAGCCTCAATCATGACAAACGGGTTTTCACTGAATTCGGTATAGGTTGTGCATGCATGGCACTAGCCCTAAGGATTGGTGGTGCGTTTCCTGTGCCATGTTGAATTTCAGGCGTAAGTCATGTTGTGTTCAGTGTGGACATGAAAGATTACCCCATCGACATGTCACTTGTTGGTATATTTTTCCTTGGAGTATTGCTTGTCTGAAGCCAATTTGATCGACTGGAATAAAAAAGGAATTGTTTGTTGGGAAGGTCTGTCCAACTATACCGGAGGAAGACCAGTACTTTTTGCTGGGAGATCATTCGTGGGATCACCACCTCCATCTAGCAACTCGCCTGTCGCCGGTCAAGCAATTGCAATTAATGTCCTTGGAAGCCAACCGTTCCTACCTATAGCTGCACCTCGGTCACACCAACAGTTGCATGACATGCATGCGAGGGGGACATCGTCGTTCCTTGTGGTGGGCCTTCTTCTCTTGTGACAGTTGGTGCTCTTAGGTGCCATTATGGAGATGTTCTCAACGGAGGTAACGCTCGGGAGGTGCAACCATGTTTTGTTGGGAACGGGCATGGGGAGCTCTTTTCCTTCATGCGCGGACAAGAGTTGTGTGTGGGGTGGCCATGCACTCTCCCACTCCCATCAAAGCTAGTGTTAAATCTGGCATTCATTTATCAATATTCTTGTCGATGGGTTTCTAGAAGTTATGATTGGAAGCTCATGCAGTCCACAAAATTGCCAATGTCGATGGCAGTCTAGGCGCACTTCTTATGTCCCCATTCTCTTGGGATATGTATGCGGTTTCTTATGGATGGTCTTGAGCCATTGTCAACTTTGTTTACGTACCTGGTCCATGAGGTACGTCGCTTCATGTATGTAACAAGCATACGCTGGATGTGGAGCCTACTACCAATATGTACATCTACTTTTATGCTCAAACATTATATATGCATGTGCATTAGATAACAAATAGTTATGAAATAACAAATATGTATGAAATAACAAATAAGTATGAGATCATGTTTATGAGATAACAAAAGATTTATGAGATAACGAAGGGATAGATAACACCAAAAATAAGTATGAGATATTGTTTATGAGATAACAAAAGATTTATGAGATAATGAGATAACAGACGAATTTATGAGATAACGCTAAACATAAGTATGAGATAATGTTTATGAGATAATAAAATATTTATGAGATAATGAGATAATGGACTGATGTATGAGACAACGCTAAACATAAGTATGAGACAATGTTTATGAGATAATAAAATATTTATGAAAAAATGAGATAACGGCGCAAAAAAAAATGAAAACATTTTTTTACTACTTAAAAGGTATATTGGTCATAACAATATGCATATACGAACTCAAAAATTTTACCTTTATCGAATCACAAATCTTCTTTTCATGGTTTTTGTTTTTATCCTTACAAAAAGTTTCTTTTTGTATTAATCATGGGTTTTTTGTCATACTTAAAATGACACACAAAATTACATATACAGAGGCGACGTATATAACCAGCTTCGCTGCTTCACCTATTTGTCAGAGGTGGCTTGACCCTTTGGAGAATTCGACCCAAGACGTTAGCATTCAGGGGGATGTTGCAGGTAGTGACTGGCTTACTCCCTTCCTCTTTAGGTTCTTGAGTTTGGTACCCATTGTGGTGCCTGATTAATGAGTTCATGAGACTGTTTGATGTCAGAATCCCTAGCTCGAAGGCAAAATGCATGGAGAACGAACTTAAGTCACACCTTTCGGATTTTGATCAGCCCACAACCCCTCAGTTTGATATCAATTCCCCAATGGACATGAGGCACAAGTTGGCGCAAGCTACACCTCCTAGACATTCAACTAGAATTCATAAACCCAGGTTTGTCTTTGCATAGACATGCAAATGGCATCCTGGAATCTTAGGGAGCTTAATGCCCCTGATAAGAGGATGTTCCTTGCCAACTGGATCAAACAGTATAAACCAAACATGGAAGCTATCTGTGAGATTGAAAATAACTAAAATGGACTGGTTTATAGTTCCCTACTCGATGTCAGTTGTGTCACCTAGTAGAGGAGGATGTCAACAACTTATTTTGGGAGTGTCTAGTCATGCAGGAACTGTTTCAAAGCACTTGGGTACACCAGGATTGGTAGTCAGGAAAGTTAGTAGGGACGTCCTTATAGGACCTAAGGGGGTACGCCGCTGCAAGTCTGCATCTCTCATATGGAGGTGTTGGCTTCTTACAACTTGGAGGATAGTCTGGTTAACTAGGAATGATATGCTATTTCGGGGAGCTCACCAAACGTTAATAGGTTGGGATGGGATATCATCTTTGATGTTTCTATTGTCTATAGTAGTTGTCCTCATATGTTTCTTTATTGTGCCAATGGCCTGGCTTGTTTTGGTGGTTGTAATGTACTGGTGCTATGCTTTGTCAACTTCTAGTTCGCTTTGCAGTGTTGAATATATAAACCTCTCTCTTTCTCTCTATCTCTCTCGTGTCTTAATCTTGATTAGTTTCTTGCCTTTTTTTTTCCTTCTTCCCAATTTTTTGTCAGATAATAGATTGGGAAAGTTGGAGTGAAGTTTGTTTGGGGTTTGCAAGAGAGATAGATCCATTCACCCCTTGATCAATCAGCATGTCATCATATGAATCTCTTCAGTCGTTCTTCCAACTCAGAATCAAACAAGAACCATTTTGATCCATATATTTCAAGTGAGCATTTTGTTGTATATCTATGTATGCATTACATCCATTTGCTTGTTTTTTATCACTTTCTAGCCTTTAGCATATTGGAATGAAGACATGGACTATAACAATCAGTTTAGTGTGCATTTGCTAGCATTTCGGAAATTGTAGCATGTGTTGAATAGATTCTATGTCACACCATATAGGAATTATGGCTGTGCTTTGGGAGCTACTGGTCTAGCAAAAGGGATTGACTGGGACAAGCCATTGAGGGTATTTACTTGTTCATTTTCCCATGTACAACAATTTGGTTTTTTGAAAAGAAAAATATTTTTTGAGAAGGAAAATAATGAAGGAAGTTTTTCCTTATTGTAGTGTTCCAAAGCTGAACCTGGACTATGAGTTTGAGCAAAAGAATGAGATTGTGAAGATAAGGTTTGCATGCTCTATTCTCTGATGTTGTCATTGAGTGATGGTGCTAATTCAGTTGAAATATTAATTGGTGATATTTTGTTAAAAATGTTCATGGAACACTTTGGTTGATCACGAATAACAAGTCATGTTTCATTAATATGTTTGTCCAACATTTGTCTTGTTAGTATGAAATTTATGAGGCTTCAAGTAACAATTGGTTATGGGAGCTGATATTTTTATGATTAAAAACATATTTAAGCATGAAAAGTATTTGACTTAATGTATACATTCTGCCCAAAAAAAATCTTAAAATAAGGTACAAAATGTGCTACATATTTTAGTTCTCGTGGTCTCTTCAACGTGAAAGGTTGTCGTTTCTGGCTTGCCATGAGCACTTCACATCACAATTTTATGCTCCCACATGCATTTGAAGAATCTTGTCACAATGAAATTCTATCATGGTTTTGTGTTTATAGGTTACAGCATAAAGCAGTTGCTTGCATTTTATAGAAATATGTTAAGTTACATTTGTACAAAACATTGATATTGATTTGCTTTTCGTTTTTTCTAGAAATCGCAACTTATAGAAAAGATTGAAGTGAGTGTTGTTGGTCAAGAAGGTATAGGTATCACCTATATTAGGGAGGAAAAGAAGCTCTCTGATTTGTACAGTTTAGTTAAATATAAAGATCACCCGCCCTCATTCCACTTTTGTTATTCTAAATGCTTTTCTAGCTAATTGATTGCTCTATTGCAGTATCTTTAAGTTCCTTATTATTGGCAGAGACCATAGTTCCAAATAGCAAATGTTTTTCTTTATTAAAGCCCATTTTCTTAAATCCTAAGAATAAGACCATAAATTCTAAGTTTTGTTTGATTTATTGAACTTCAGACTACTTCAACAAAGAAACCTAATTTTGCATCAGGTGAGGCTACAAATTTTTTGTTGGGCAACATTGATGCCTCCTTTGCTTGTAGGCAATCCTGATCTAAATTATGTTTTATTGTGGTTTACGCAAACATATTATATTTGATGATAAAAGTTTGATCCTAATTGAATCATTTGTTGACTTCAAGCAAACTTTACATAGCCTATTCATGTTATCCATACTACCACTCTAGTAGATTATGTTATATTTTCATGGTTTATGGAATGTACTGTTTTTTGTTTATTGTTTTTCACCTCCTTTCTCTAATGTTGAAGTTTTGCAGCTAATGTGAATGATATTGAAGAGTTCGATGAGCAGTTTAAGAAAGTTAGTAATTTGTTGACTGAGGGTAGGTTGAAAAATAAGGTGTGAGGTATTCTTGTTTTCCCTAAGCATTTCTGGTTTAGTTTTCTTGAAGCATTTTCCTTTGCATGGATGATCCAGATATGAATGGAATGATGTTCAAGTAAGATGGACAGTTTTTTTAATGGTGGTTGGAAATTTATTTTTTATGAGTGCAATGACTATGTGTGGGAACTATCTGTTAATCTGCACTTAGAACTTTTATTTGGCATATCGGTAATAGTTGTATGTGAAATCTTACTTAGAATAAGTGACTCTTGATGCACCTTTTTAAGGGTCAATTTAGAGTTGTTTTGTTGCATGATAAATTGTTATGTTGAATTTATTGTATTGAGTTGGTTTAATTATGAATTGTATTTTGATTTATAGGTGGGAAGCCATGAAAGAAGAGGAAGAAGTATATGAAGATGGAGCTGCTAGAGCTGATTACATGATGAACTCAAGATTTTTTTGTATATTTTTATTAATTTTATAATTTTTTTTTCATATATACACACACTTCAAGGAAAAGTCAGAGCTATCATTCTTAAAAGTGATATATGAGGTGACCGCGTTCTTGAATACATGTTCAAATGTGATTAAAATTTGAACATTTAGGGACACATGTTGAAGATCATTCCTAATGATGACTATATTAGGAATGGTCGGTAGTAGCCTTAAGAGTATGTAGGAATGCCACATTTCGAATGTCAGAGGAACAATCACATGGTCATTCCTAATTATTTTTAAGAATGATTTCCAGCCATTTCTATAAACATATTTTGTTATTGTGTTTGATTCAAACTTCACGAGTACATGAATTTCGTAAACAAGGCAAATTTGGAGAACAATTTAAGGATTGAGATTATCTACATCTATCGCCAGTGGCCAAGACTGACTTGTATATGCTAATTAGACATGCAATTGTCACGTGTGGCAATTGGTAGTATGTCACTATAGCTCAAGTATATTCTTGATGACCCCTAAACATCTACTTCAATTGACTATGCTTCGACAAAATCTCCTTCAACTTCCACCCCTCATAAGCATCAGTTACAAGTCCAGTGGAGGCAGTGAATATTACTTGCATTGATATACTATAGAATAATAGCACTTTTATAGATGTTGTTCTTGTACAATAGGAGAGAGCACTACAACATGTCTCCTTTGTTGGCCATGGTCATGACAATTCACTTCTACTTTAGTTAACCTTTACTTTCATAGAATTTCATCCAGCTTTCACCCTTCAAATTCATCACCTACAATGTGTTATAAATGAATTAGGTACTTGTTCTGTATTGGGGACATATAAAAATGTAACAATCTATTGTCTCTTGCATTGTTAATAGTCATGATATATCAATATACAACCAATTAAATGTATTTCAACAATACCTCCTTCAGCTTCCACCTAGGGCTGCACAATGAGTCGAGCTCGAGTTTAAATTTATGCTCGAAATGTTGAACAAGTTGAGTTCAAAATGTAAGAACTCGATTCGTTTGAACTTGGCTAGGCTCGACTAATAAATGTATCTTGAATGAGAGATTTTTTTTATGCTAAATTTTTCTAGGGGATATTTGGATGTAGAATTTGTGCATTCTTCTTTGGATTATTTTATTAGATGAGCCTTCATAGTTGTATTAGTTAAAAGAAACCAGTTAAACGAGTTCAAAGAAACAAAATAGGTTAAGTAAATGAAAACAAGTTAAATGAGTTAAGTGAGTCGAGCACGAGCTCGACACTATATCATCGAGTCAAGCTCAAGTTTATTCTATGGAACTTGACTCGAGGTCATGTCGAGCTCGAGCTTGAGTTTTTCGAGCTCACTAGAGTTCGAGCTGGCACATCTCAAGCACGACTCAGCTTGTGTGCAGCCTTACTTTCACCACTCAAATGCATCATTATAATGACTAATAGGCGACCTACTTACTCATTCTAGTAGGCAAAGTTAATTTATTTTTATCTAAGAATTTTTAACTTACATCTTCATGTTTCAAAAGATGTTGTCTAATAGCAGCTCTGCACTTGTGAAACCCTAGAGATCATCTACTTCAATGTGAGAACATGGAATAGGGATCTTAATGCATCAATAAAGATAACCATTAAAAGAGTAGTTACTTAAATAAAAGGAGACAAGTAGCCGAGCATTTAGCATGCAATTAGAAAGAATCTTCCAAATCTAATATAAACACCACAATGTCACTACACCAAACAAATCTAGACATTGATCTGACATGAAATTGTGTGTATAAATTCACACTATGATTGATTTTCTATGGCAAATTTACACTATGATTGGTTGCCTATGGAGATAGCAACATGAAAATACATTTCCTATCATCATTGTACAGTATACACAATCACCAACATTTATGATTGACTTGTACACACTAATTATATGTGCAATTGTTGTCTATGACATCTCACAACACTTTGTGCATAGTCTAGTGCATTGTTGGGGACTCATGAACATATGCTTCAATTAACTATATTTCATATAGAATCTCCTTCAACTTCCATCCCTCATATGTATCATTCACAAGTCGTACAAAGGAAGTGAATATCAATTGTATTGATGTGGTCTAAAATAACATTTTCATAGGTGTTTTGCTCGAGTAGAACAGGAATACAAATTACTGTCTCTTTTGTTAGTCATGATCCTGACACTTTTTGTTTTAGTCAAACATATGGAGAGATGTTAGTTGTTATTGTCATTCTCATTTCTAACATTAAGGTGTGACTTTTTTGAATATGGAGTTATTAATTGCATGATTGTCATTTTCATTCTTATTTCTAACATTAAGGTGTGATCGTATTGAATATGGAGTTGTTAATTGCATGAGACTAGGCATTATATGAAATAACATTCTTGTACATGATTCAAACAGTAAAATTATAAGATTGCATGCAGTAGTACATGTGGCTATAACATTGTGTGATTGGATCCAAAACATGTTGTCAGCATCTTTTATAATCTTTAGTTGTGTCGCTATTACATATTGGTACATGTTTCACTCTCTGAGGTAATTTCAATGGCATGCACAATAATGTGGTGTAATCATTGGTAATGTGCACTACAGTGAAACATCTATTGTCCATACTTGTAAGGATGATGGAAATGCTAAAAATGTTGTTTTTTGCATTTTTGGTCTACTACCGCTTCATACACTACAAGTATCTATATTATGTTTTCCCAATCTAACACTTTCATTGCATGAGAAATAAAGAACGCTACTAAATTCAAACCTCTGCTAGAACATTGAAGTTGATTTGTTTTATGTTCCATACCATAACATAGGCATTTATGCAATATCTATGCTTGTAGTCCTTGCAAAGAATTGCTTCTATTGAATAGTTGATAACTGCAATAACTTCAATTTTTACCCACCTCAACATGGTGGGTATATACACGTTCACAACACGTTGATTCCCCATTGACATAAGAACCATGGAAATCCTTTACAATTTTGTTGTTGTTCGTGCTCCCTAAGATTATACAAAAAAAAACATTTAATATTATTCAAAAAACTAAAAATATTGTTTAACATAAATACAGGTTCTTCTTCATGATTGCAAGTTCTTCTCCACTCTTTACGTGGCAAGCATGTTTGTGCATAAATACTGTTGGCCATATGCTAGCATCCAGTTTTTTTGTCCTTGAGCAACCTCTAGAATCATAGGTTGTTTTCTAATTAATAAACATTAATTATTTCCATTTATGAATATAAGAATGACTCTTCATCTTTTGACTTTATTATGCACTTGGAAGGTCACTCCATGAACCCAGATTTCTAATTAAAAATGCAGGTAACATTCTTTGTGGCATATTAAAAATGTGACATAAGCAAACATAATGATGTGTGTTTGGTAACACCTATACCATGACACATGTAATGAGATTGTCTTTGTTTGTTAATACAACTTGTGTGTGCATTACATTTATTGTGTTAATAAACCATGTAAACAAGTGTAATCACCCCAAATTTTTTCAAAAGACTACGCTCTTTTATCAAAACACAAAACGCCATTTTTGGATCCAAATTAGATCCAAAACCTAAATTTAGATCCAAATCGAGCATTTGAAACTAAAAATCCAAAATCTAGTTCAAAATGACAGAGTCGGGTGCTATAGGCGCCGTGTGGGCTTGCACAGGCCTCTCCCTTATTTTATGTTTTGCCCTCGTACCAAAACATATTTTTGATGCTTAAAACGAAGCCGACCACTTTTTTTATAACAAAAAAATCAGTTCACATTTTAAATAAAAAAAAAGTGTTTTATGCTTCCATATAATTTTACTTGATTTTATTTTTTTAAAAAAAAGGGAGGAGCTCGCGTGTGCGAGTGTGCCATACGCGCATTGTCGCGTGTGCGAACGCCACGTGGGTACCATCGCGCGTGAGCACTCGCACGAACGCTCGCGCAGAGCACCCTGCGCACTGCGTGCGACAGCGTCACGCTGCTCGCCGTGCGCTGACGTGCTCTGCCCGCAGCAGGTGTTGCATTAGCGCCTCCCCCTCCACTTTTATGAATAAAGCCACCCTTTGGAGGGTGGTTTTGGTATTTTTGGGTGGGCATTAGCCCTGCCCACACCCCAAAAGGGTATTTTCTCGGCTAAGGGCCAATCCCACTTAGTCAAAACTTTTTTTTCTAAAAAAAAATTGAAAATAATTCAAAATTATGTGAAATTCGGATGAAAATAGGATGAAATTCAAAAAAATTCAAATTTTAGGTTTTGGCTCTAAAATCCTTTATAAATACCCCCACTTCCCCCCTCTTGGACAAGAGTGGCCCTTGGGAGAAACCCTAGAGCATTCTCAGACTTAGGGCTTCTCTTGATCTCTCTCTCTCTCCTTCTTCCTCTTTCCATTTCTCTCCAACTTGGAGTTAGCTACAACTCTTCAAGGGAACACCAAAGATCCCTTGGAGGACTCATCTTCATCATCTTGGAGCTTCATTCAAGATGAGTTCAAGTTTATTTCAAGCATGATTGTTCATTTTCCCTAATTCATTTTCTCATTTAGAGGTATGTAATCATCATCTTTCTCATTTCTCTCCTATTTTCTTTATGCTCTTCTTCTTCTCCCTATGGCCAAAAGAGATAGCTCTCAACTCTATTTTAGAGCCAAGAGACTATGCTCAAGTACACCGGGAGCATGAGAAGATGAGATGATCTTTCATTTTCATACTTGAGTCATGTTATCTCATTTCTTGAATACATTCTTGTTGTTCTTTTGTTTCCTTCTATTTTCCTCTCTTTTTCATTTTTCCATGGCCATAAGAGATAGCTCTCAACTCTATTTTAGAGTCAAGAAGCTATGTTCAAGTACATCGAGAACATGAGAAGATAAGATAATATTTCATTTCGTTGACGCATGTTCTATTTCTTTCCTTGAATATTGCTTATATATTATCCATGCGTAGTTGCTTGAATTTCCATTTATCTTTTGCTTCTTTCATTTTCTCTATTCCTCACTTCCCCATGGCCATAGAAAACTCTAAATCTCTAGAGTCAAGAGGCTATGCTTGAGCGCACCGAAAACATGTGAAGATGAGATTTCATTTCATAGTTGAATCATGTTGTCTTTGTTTTCTTAAATATTGTTTTGATATTATCCATGCATAGTTATTTGATTATTCATTTATATTTGAATGCACGGTGAGAATGAGAGTATGGTTTGAGATTCTTTTTTTATTCATGTAATTTTGAGACTGGGGCTTGTCCAACCTGGGAAGAACCTTCACGAATTTGTACATGTTAAAGTACATTTTCATATCATTTCGTGTTAGTTTTCTTTTAATCACCCAATTAGGAACCCTAATGAACACCCTATCGTGTGGTTTGAGTTTCTTCCATACCCAACGGTAGAAGAAACATGTTCCCTTGAAACCAATGAAATAACTATATTTTATATTTATGTTTTCCAAAATATTTTCAAAAGAATCCTTTCTAATATGGCTTTGGAAACTTAGCTTAGACTCTTGCATGAGTCCAAGCTCCCCTCTGGCCTACATCAAACTTGAAGTCGGATGTTTTAATTTATCTTTAATCTCATGAATACATACATGTATATACACGTTATATACATATGTGTGCACGTGATGATTTTTATCATTCTCTTTCTATGTTTACATATTTCATTTTACAAATTTTCGTATCAATATGAATGCATATGTATATATCAATCTCTAACTTTCTCTCTCTAGAATCTTTTTCTCTTTTCAAGTCAAATGTCTTCATCTACAAATTATATATATATATATATATATATATATATATATATATATATATATATATATATATATATATATATATATATATATATATATATATATATATATATATATATCCATTTCTTTTCATTTAAAATCTCTCTTTCTATTCAAGTCAATGTTATTTTTACAATTTTCCACATATGTGTATATGTGATAGTATATACACATGTATGTGCATCTTTTCTATCTCCCTCTCTTTCTCCATTTCTTTTGAAAGTTTTATTTTTTTCTCTATTTAAATTCAAACCTCATTTTCATAAACCTACATATTAGATATACATATATATACATACGTATATGTGTATGAATGCATGTCTCTCTTTCTTCAAAATCTTTGATTTTGTGATTTTCAAGACCTCACTTCCTTTCTCATTCTCCATATTTTCTTATGATCAAATATCTCATCTTTTGCATTCTTTTGGACATTTTTCTTCTCCAAGATCATTTTCATTTACTGACTTCACTAAGACAACAACTCAAGTAATGACCCAATATTGGATTCATGCTTAATGGTCTACAATCTCAATCCAATTTCAAAAACTTTTCTTTCTTTGTAAAAATGTTTATGTTAACTATAAAACAAAAATCTTATATGTATGTTGTGGTATGAATGTCTTTAGATATATGTTGTGGTAAGAATATTTTGCTTCCTTCCAATTATATAGGATCAATGCATTCATGCATTCACCTCCACTTAATATCACAAGTAAGCACAATCACATCTCTAAAAGAACTTAAGCAAGATGAGGTAGAGCTTCAAATAGGTGGTAACCGAATTAGAGCAAAACCTCAAACCTACTTAAAGTCTTAAGAGAACACCAAAGTGTTTTTTTCTTCCTCATTTTCAAAACAAAAACTCATTTTTTTGGAGCACTCCAAATACCAAAATTTTTGGGGATGCGAACAACAAACATTCAAAAATTTTGATCATCTAGCCATATAAGAAAACACCACAAAATATACAACTTTTAGCATGATGGTTTACACATCAAGCCATGCAAAAGGCAATTGTTGATCTTTACTATCAAATAAAAAAAAACAATGTTAAAGTACTCATGGTCTAGTGCTCATATGCCCAAAACATATTTGTTATGTACCAATCCTCATCCAATTGAAGGACATTATAGAACATAGTGTTCATAAATGACATTTCTTGAAGGTAGTCTACAATAGCATATATTTCACCACTCTTTATAATATTTTCTCTCCTTTATTAAAAGTGATTATTTAGGTCTAATTATGTAAATAATCCCTTCTCATGCCTACCTTCCAACTTGCCAATGTAGTAGTATGTTTGCCTTCACACAGTACCCGCATTAGACATTAACTCTCTAGTCACTAAATGAGCACGTGTTGCCTTTTGATGTGACTCAACATACAAGCAATTAGAGGATGAGCCAAGGCTTGATTGTGACTAGTAGTGGAAGTCAGAGTATTTTAATTACAAAAAAGAAGTACCATTTAGGTAACATTGTAAGTAGATATGCAAGTTTGCTAACCATTGATAGATCTAGAACCACTAGACCTATGATACTAACATAAAATCAAATGTCTCAAAGTCTTATAAATATAATCTTTATAGGGCATTCACATCTTGAAGTCCCACTTTGAATTTTGTTGGCCTTACTATGCTTAACAATTCCTTTTTTAATCTATGTGCCTTTCTTATAGTATCCCATTCGTTTTATTTTTCTTGACCCTTCTTACTAATGCTAAACACATGCGAGTACATGAATAGATATTTGTTGTAGAATACGAAGGCATTTTCATTGTTCTCGAACATAATTCTATACATGAAATTCTAATTAATCATTGTCTTTTTTATGCACATGGGCGTCCATCAGGAAACCTTCCTCTGGTCTATGTGCATGCGTGAAAGACACCATTACCCTGTTTGTGATTGCTCACATTCATTGAAACACTTTTCTTTCTTCCATCTGCATCATGAAGATCCTTGCTTGCATCAGACTTGCCTTTGTGTTAGCTATACATCTATTGGGACACTTTTCTCTATTCTATGTGCATCAATGTCATCCTCCCATGCATAAGAAAGCTATGAGATACATTAGTGCTAATGAAGTGATGATACGTGGAATATTACACATTCACAAAACATTTAATGTTATGCATACTTTACTAGTATAATTAGGCATGTCCTCCATTGCTAAATAGGCAACTCATTCCAATTTTGATAGTGTAGTAGACATCAACTAAACTAAAATGATAGTATTTGCATTTTACGCATAGAGAATAGTGGTATAAAGACTAAAATAATAATAGGGTTCTCCTAGATGCTTCTTGAGTACATTAAGATATAGATTATCACAAATGTGCCAATATGTCAATTGTAACAACTTGTTGTGCCTTTATTGAAAGCTCTTTCACTTTCCACTACCATTTAAACAAACCTATAAAATGTAACAAGCAATGTAAGTACTCACCCTCATGCATAGAGTGAATAAATTTATACCAAAAAGTCTTTAGGTGTCTTACATTATTGTTTATAGGAAGTGTTGTCTATGCACAGGTTGCTGAGTTTTTCAAGGTGAAGTTAGTCATATATGATTTGTTTTGAGTAGGTAGAGTGGAGTTGCTATAGGGTCAAGCAGGAATATGGAGAGTGAAGTCATTGCTTTGAGAAATTAAAAAAAAAAAGGCAACAAAATTTGTTGAAATAAAAGTGGAATTCTATTACAAAATAAGTCGAGTATTTTTGGCATGTTCTTATGATCGAAAAATGGTCATTGGTATGAAGTAACCAGTTAGATCCTTAATGTTTCAAATAAATGTTCTTAAATGATATTGGATTGATCATGCTGCGCTCTCTGCATGTTACCTCAACAAATATAGGACTTGAAATAAAAGGTCTGGTTACAAATCACCTCGAGAAATTCTAGGAGTCAACAGGGAACATCTTAAAGCTTTTGGATGTGTTGTATATGCTTACCATTTTTCTCACTCACCATAAAGGTTGAATCGAAGGCTATTACTTTTTGTTGGTCATTATCTTTCAATCGAGAAGGGCTACAAATGTGATGAAATCAAATAAAAAAATGCATACCTCTCACGATTAAATTTGACGAAATAATTTGCTTATTTTGCAACCACTTTCAATATTATGGATGTGAGGTCTCTAGGGGAGAAAAAATCTTAATGAATCAGGGGTGCTGTTATACATTTCCATGCATATGATAGGTTTTGATCATGTTCATTTCCTATGAAGTCTGTTTCAAGTCAACAATCTGTTGGAACAATTGAAAGACCATCTTGGTTCCTCAAGAACATGGCACTGAACATCATTTTTAGATGATTATGAATATTCATTTATGAGATTATATGAAAAATAGCATTTGTCTCATCCAATTGAAAATTATCTTATTTATGATTATACATCTATATGTTTTGCAGCCTTTATGAATTTTTTATCTACTCTACTTGAGCCAAAAAAAATGTTTCTAGAAAGCAAAAGATGATGCCACTGGAAGAAGAATGGTGTTTCACACAATTTCAACTGCAAACTACTGCAATTAGATGTTCAGAATGCTTTGTTGTAGTGTAACTTGAATGAAAAAATATATATGGATTAGAGGCCTATACATCCTGAAGAAGGAAACATAATAAGGTCTACAGATCTGAGAAGTTATATATGGCTTAAAGTAGTATCTTTATGCCTATAATAGTTTAGCTATTCAACAAAAATATTAAAGTAAGTAATGGCAACAACTCTTTTCTTATAGAGGCGTCAAGATGATCTTACCATGATTCTTTTGTATGTCAATTATTCTGATGACTAGAAATAGCATGAAGAACATTGTTAAAATTAATGAAAGAGTACCTTCAAAATATACTGCAACATCAATGACTTGAGTGTTTTGACTTTTGGATTATATATATATATATATATATATATATATATATATATATATATATATATAGTACACTCAAATAAGGAAATATTTCTATCTTAAAGAAAATATGAATTAGACATACTAAGAAGGCCTACAAAATTGGGAAGAAAGCATATTGAAACTATAATTGGGCCATGTCACAAGTTCAATGAATCTCAAGATGGACTTCGGAGACTTTCAACGCCTTGTGGATAACTCATCTATCTCTCTATTTCCAAACTGGATTTATCTTATTTTACTATCCAACTGACTGAAATCATGGACTCTCCTACTTGCAAACATGTATTTGTTATGGATGATATCTTGAGGCATATGAAGGCACCTTACCCTAGTTGAGGAACATTGATGACAAATAAACTAGACAGAAAGTCTTTTATAAGATGTTGCATTTTTGTTGGAAGAAATATTGTGTCTTGGAAAAATGAAAAGCAAAATATTGTCCCTAGATCCAGCAACAAAGTCAAATGTAGGACTATATCCTCTACTGCCTGCAAGGTAAATAACATATATGCAAGGTTTGCTTCATGATATGGTGTTTAAATCTGAGACTCCTATTGTTGCAAAAACCAACATCTATTTACAAGGCCAACAACGTTGTTTTTTTTATGAACGGAAAAATTTCATGGTGGTTGACTGTGATGCCAATACTAGGTACAATGTTCAAAAAAGATAAATTTATGAAGGAAATTTGGGCATAAATATAGCTCAAATACCAACTACCACATGATCCAAATTCAAATAACCAATAACTATTGCATATAAAACCTGGTAGGTCGAGAATGGTTCTCCCAATTAAGATTAATAATAAACTCAGCAAGCAACGATATAACAATACTTAAATAATAAATTTCTATTATTTATTAAAATGAAACTTACAAAAAAAGAGGACAAGAAACTTACCCAAACAAGCTCACTACATGCGCTTTTACAAAGCCCAAGCACTGGCATGCACCACTCCACACACTCGTAAACATCTATTTATAGGGATGACCATGTCATAGGTGGAGGCTTTCCATCACATTCTAATAATTTTTTGTTTAATGTTACTTTTCGTCATCAATGGTAAAGCAAAAACGAACACCAGCGTTCTTTCGACTCTTCCAAAAAGTAGGTGACGAGACACTAAAGTTTATACTCCTTACGCTCATTGTTTCAATCAATTGGATGATGCAGTTACAAAGGGAATGCAATTATTTGAAGACATCCTCAAGAGAAGAGGTTGTTAGAATATCTACAACCTTCTTAACAGAGGTAGACGAAGTGTACAGCATATCTATATTTCTTGAGCTGAATATTAATGTGTCTTTGCATTAACTTGCTAAGAATCTAGAAGACTGCTCTGCTCAAATCTGTCAAAGAGAATACCAAGGTGCTGCGATTTCTGGAGTAGTCGCAGAGATTTACCAGAAAACTGGTTCCACTTGTAAAATCAATATCTTTCTAACCAGATCTCCAAAAATCATGAAATTTGGGGGTAAAATACTAGACCCAATAAGGAATCCAACGCCACCAAATTTAGCCTCTAACTCATTTCTAGTGCTGCATTCATTTTTCTGAAAGTCACGCCTGGACAGGTTCTGTTCAGACGCTGCCTGTTGTAAATTGCGCAGGAAACTTTCCAGCGATAGGGGTCCACTCAAAAACTCATAACTTTTGATTCCTAACTCCAAAAATTCTAAAATTTTAACTGGAGATTTTCAACACATAGGCTCTTCCAACAAGTCTATGTTGGACCAATTCCCACGTCGGAGCTGACAGCGCCGGCCACCGGAATCCAATGAAAGTTCTGTTTTCACAAGATCAGAAATTCGTGGGTTGTTGATATGGAAATTTGTAATCGGAGTCGCTCAACGAACTTCTTTCTGCACCAACTTTGGACAGCACTAAGATAGGATAGTTATCTAACTATCGTCCAAAATTCAGCTCAATCTGACCTCGGGAAGCCTCTGAACCAACTCGATTTTCCTGGCGGAATGCTATCCGGACAGGTTCTGTCCGCTCAGGCCATCAGTCCGGTGTAGGGCAAATATCACAGAGATTTTGGAATAATCTCGCTAGGTGCCCTATACGACTTTTGAAGTACTAATAATTACGAAGCTCTCCACCAATTTTTGGGCTAATCCGACTCCGTTTGCCCCTAGAAATCACCGATTTACTCTTCCTGACTGTGACAGTCCAGAAACCGCAAATTGTCTTCTACTGCTACTCAGAATTCGAAAAATTGATTGCCAAAACAAGGAGTGAACCCTATTGCTCATCTAATGGTAGGGGATAATACCAGAAACAAATATGTTACCACCTTGATTGCCATTGTCTAAGTAGGGGCAAACCATATTGCTCCTTCAATGGTAGGTAGGAATAGTGAGAAAAATCCATCATCACCTCAAGTGCCATCATTAAATCATAAATTGAACAATATTTCTCCTTCAATGTGTGGGTGACCACACTAGAAATAAATCACTCAATACTTCAAATGTCGTTATCAAAGCAAGGAGTGGTCACATTTAAAATGAGTCCATCATTGCTTTGAATTCTAGTGACAGTTTTGTTTCTTTGCCAAGAGCTAGAATTTTTAACTTGATAAAAAATGCCCTAGCACAAAGGTTGGATTGAGCTTGCTTGATTATTGACCTGAACACTAGTGTAGAATAGCTAGAGCTTGCTTCTTCATTGGCACTAACATTGATCTTATACTTGTTCGTTCTTGAAACCTTCTCAGTTGAATAACAACATAGTTGCTGGCCTTGAGAATTGTTGGAGCTTCTTTAACATGAAAGTTGTTCTTGGACTAGCTGAAGATTGATTATTCAACTTGTTTAATTATCGACATTATCGATTGATTACTGAACTTGCTTGATTATCAGCATTATTGATTGAAGTTGGTCTTAACTGGTGCTCATTGGAATTTGCTTATCTTCCATCATTGATGTTGATCATGAACTTGCATAAACTTGTCTTGATATTGTTGATGAATGGATGCATGTTTTGAACTTGCTTGATTGCTAGCCTCAAGCTAGCTTGATTGGGAAAGTCACTATAATAAAAGGACTGAAGGATCAAAGACTAATGGATTGGCCTCAAACTTGCTGGACTACCAGCACAGTTTTCATCTCTAACTTGCATGAATAGTCAGTCTCCAATTTGATTAAATTTGTTTGAATGCAACTGAAGGCTTTGGAGGTTGCTTGAGTGTGAACTTTGTTGATGGACTCAGAGATTGCTTGGTAAGTTTCTAATGAATGGTTGTTTTAGTTGCTTTGAAATCTCGCTGGTACATGTACAAATCCTTAAAGATAGGACTCTTTGCGAGTGTTTGCATTAGGATTGCAAAGGATTTTGGAATCATATAATAAAGTCTATATGAAAGAAAGGGTTTAGATAGTCTTGGATACCAAGGCATGAATGAAGAAGATGCAAAATAGATAGACTAGAGGGCCCAGTTGAGCTATGAGCTGTGCCAAATGTTACTTACCTTCCTTTATGCATCTTTTCTTCTTTTTTTTTTTTTTACTCTTTAGATATTCAGAACTTCTAGACTAAAATGAAAGTGATTGCCACTTTCATGAAAATGACTACGTTTATGTTGTATCTATTATTTTCTGTTAATTTTTTTTATCGTGGCAATCGTTGTTTATCTATTGGCTCACACAAGAGTCTTCGTGGCTCTGAAAGTCACTAAATGACCAAATCATGCTCCCAAGTCATCTCGTTGAAAGAAAATAAAAGCCTCTAAACCCTTGGAATACATTAAATTCAAAAGAGGAAAATAAAACCCTAATTAAATGATGACACGGTAGCCCCAATTAGAGGCTCCTACAGAATTTGATCTCAATATATGGAGTTGCCCAAATTTAGTTAAATTCAACAAGAAGACCAACTATCAGCTTTAGTAGATGAACCTACTAAAGAAATCAATATTAAAACTGAAGAAAGCTAAGTTGTTGCATATTGGTGCTAAGTGTGAGCAACTGAAAAGAGAAACTAATTCAATTCCTCAAATAATATCAGGAGGTGTTGTATAGACTTATGAGGATATGCCCGACCTAGATCCTAAATTAGTCAAACATAAACTAACTCTTAAGTCTGATTGTAACCCTATGAAGCAAAAGCTCTGAAAGCTAGAATCCTGAATGGAGAATAAAGTTAAAGAGGGATTATAAAATTCATTAAAAGCAAAATTTAAACAGCTCATTGATTATCGTGAATGGCTCATCTATATAGTGGCAATCCCAAAGAAGAATGGCCAGATCTGCATAGGTATTGACTTTAGAGTTTTGAATAAGGCAACTCCCAAAAATGATTTATCGGCACCACAAAATTGATATTTTAGTAGACAATACCATAGAGCATGCAATGTTTGCGTTCATGGGTGCGTATTCGAGTTATAATCAAATCAAGCTAGAGAAAAAAAACCAACCCAAAACAGCAGATAATATGAGATGCATGGATGTTAGTTCCCAAAAGAACAGAACTTGTACCCTCTCCACAAAATCAAATTCCATGAACCCTGACTGATTATGAAGAGAGCTGTTGAGGACGCTAGAGAGTAGCATCACACTGACTAAATAGGGAAGATACTTCACCCTCATTGAAATTTTATGGTCTTCATGGAAGGACACAGCTACTACAATGAACACTGCAGACCTTTTTGAGGTGACAAGTCCTTCACTCAAACGTTGTAGAGTTGTTCAGCCGTAAAAGAAAATGTAATGTTTACAAATGACAATTAACAAATATAGAAGTCACGAGATCCAGCATTCTTTTAGCTTTCTGTTCTTACTGGTGTTGCCCCCATTCAAGAAAGAGAAATGAGGTTGCAACCTCCAGATTGGAAGTATTATTTAATTAGAGTTTGAGAAAAGCAAATGGGTAGCTTAACCCCAACTGGCCCATCCAGCCAAAACAGAAAATCAAGACCGAGCACTTGACAATTGTGAACCGCTTTGTTACACAAACCATTCAAGTAACTGAGGTCGTATGTACCCTCCTCTTACCTTTCCTACGGTGCTTTTGTTGATACCACTCAGTGAAAGACAAGGGGCCACGACAAATCGTGATAAGTTTTGAAAGCAACGTGAACGAAAATATCTAAAAAAACAATGAATTAATCAGTAAAACGGAAACCTCTTTCAAATCGAGCGAACGTAGGCAGTGGGCGAAAAGCGCTTATGGAGTTCAGCATTTTCTAACTAGGTTCTGAAGTGGATTTTTATTTTTGTTACAATTATTTCTATAAAGCAAGAAAGCCCCAAATTGAGCCAAATAAGTCAAAAAAAACTTTTCCAACACAAGCCAGCAACATTTTTCCACGCTATCAACATGTCAATCCAACCGCATACTTGCAATACCGTGCTCCTCGCCTGTCAGTATAACACCCCATCCCTATTACTTCACTTATACGGAATGAAAGAATACCCTAGATACTGAACACTGAAATGGGTCTTTAAATTACAGATAACCGGTAAATGAGGATACTTTCTGATGCATTTAATGTGCGTAAGTAAATGAGAACATCACATTACCATCGTTGATGTAACTTAGGGAGGCACTTCACACAGGAAATGAATTGAAAGCAGGAGGGTCAGGTTCTTTGGATCTTCAATAAGTCCCGCTTATGTGAGTAAGTTCAGAGGACATACTCTTGACTAACCATTTCACGAACATAAATAACTTGAATACAGGTGACATAGCCTGTCTATTTCACAAGCTATGTAAACATCTTGATGAATAAAAGTATCACATCCTACCGCCTAAGGATAGCCAAAGCGCCTACCCAACTCCACAACATCCCCTATGGTATAGGGTCTGCTTTTAGTACCATGGAATGTCCTCCACCATACTTCAACTTGCATGTTGACCCCCTTTTTCAGCATAAAGGGTTCACATCATGAAAATTCAAAACAGAAACTGGTTGCCTGCCCACTTCTGTAATTCAAAACAGAAACGGGCTGCCTACCCACTTCTGTTCCGTTGCACCAACCCCCTTGGGGATGAACCATGTAAATTTCAATGAGGGGCAGCAAAACAAGCACACCTGTCATGAGCTGGAAATAAGCTTGCACCTAACCCTACCTCAGCTTCAAGCACTTAATTACCTAAAAAGTGACTGAAAATATCCATATTAATGGCCAACAAAAAGACTGCGGTCAGTTAGTCAATGCACATTGATAACCCAAAATATGACAGGATATGAACATCGCAATTCACAAGCAGCCTCAAATCCACAAGAAAAATGAAGCCTTTCATATGACGCCCCATATACTATGCTAAAATTGACCTATAATTAAACATAAACATATTAGAAAAGCTAAAGTAGTAAATAATTGCCCTACAAATGCCCATTTGGGCACGCCTACAAATTCTGCGCCCCTCCGCAGTACACAGACTGGATCTACAAAGCCACGACCACCCAATGCCATTAAGAGTAACACAAAATGATGTCTATAGTCTCAACTGTCATCCTCATCCTCATCTTGTCCTTCCCCATCATCATGGCCATCAGTGCTTTTACCCTGAGAATGCAAAAGATGATCATGTGCGTATGATATTCTTTATAAGAAACAAGAAGACATGAACAGCCAAAATCCAGTCAAGGATTAACAATTGAACACCAGGTGCTTCTAATGGACATTTCGGTTGATCGAATATGTTAAACAGATATATATTAGTAGCCATCAGAAAAACAAAATCACAAGCCAAAAGCAAACATCTGCTGAGATAATTTTGTGATGTCCATGTTATAGCCCATTTGCAAAGACAAAAAGACATTGGATTACAATTGCATTATGATATCCACATAACATATTGAACTCATGTATTGAATTAAATGTAGTATATGCACGTCAAGAAAGCAGGTGAGTAAAATGAATCCTGCTTGCATTGATTTTCCCTTGTCAGCAAATTTATTTCATGAACCTCTTGGCTGGACAAGTTACTGTTACAAGACAATAAACACACAATGTAAAGAATTCACTTGTTCCTACTTCATACACATAGACTTGGACTGGAGAGGATGAAAATCAATTAACTTGTTATAAAAGAAATGCTCCAAGAAATTCTGGCTATGTCATGGACAAAATCTGAAGTTTTTTTGTCAGAAAGGTTTCGCAAGTTGACAGCCATCCCTGTTGGCACTCTGGTTATCAAATGCTCACCCTTGCTCACCCTTGACCAGAATCATTTACACATCTTTAGAGCAGACACCATCAACAACTGAAAACTGTCTCGGTCTTTTATCTCAATTGTAGCAAGGCATACATATTCCATGAGATTGATCGGCAAGGAAATTTGAAGACCCTATCTAGAGAAGCGCTAATTAACTTTAACTACTCATCCAAGATACTGATTTCCAGTAAAGAATCAAGGAATCTTGAGGATGATTGCATCAAAACTTAAGTCACACTGGTATGGGCACCGGTTCAAGTACAACAATTTTAGAAAATCTGGATACGAGGATATGGCTACATACACACACACAAAGCCAACAAAAATTTACACATTTTGTAAAAAGAATGGAGTCTATTTTATATATATATATATATATAATCCCTCAAAAGATTCATGCATTGTGTCAAAAAGCAAAAGGATTTAAAGCATTTTGGATAGAATCTGACCCACGCCCAATCCAAAAAAAATGTCCCGATGTGTCCAAGTACTAGTGTCGCCGTGTCGGCATGTCAACACGGATACAAGAACCAATTTTTCATGTCCATAAAATTTAGCATTGAAATAACCTTTTAATCAATTTGTTTATAAATTCAAACAGATCGCTAAAACATAGAAAACATCAAACCTCCTTTATGAGCAAGAGGCTTAGGACCTATGTGACACAGATACTCTTACTGGAGTGATGTACTAGTACCAGTGTCTGGTATTAGTACTGCCTCGGACACTGATACTGGTACTGCCTTGGACACACCTCACACCCAAGTTTTTGGAAAGTACTCTACACCGTACATATACTAGCACCCATAACCATACCTATGTAATATGCTTACTCATCTATGATAACTAGGTTAATATGCAAGTATAATATAAATGATATAATATTGACTGTTATGAATTGTTGTTATATGATGACTATAACATTATTAGTCATATTATATAACTTAATATATATAATAGTTATCTTCCACACTTTTTAACATATATATTAAGTTATATATGACTATGATATATTATATAATAGAAATTAATATAATATTTGATTGTATGTGATTCATAAGGTCATAATTAGTTAAATGGTTACTTAAGTGAGCCTAGTCATGCCCAAGCGTGCCTAAGCTTTAGGTGCAGCCGGTAACCTAGGCTGCCCCTAGCAACTTTGATAACATAGATTGCACGTGCCAAGTACAAAACAGAAATACAATATCCAAAGGAATGGTGCTGAGAAAAATCATAGGCCAATAGCAAATGCAGCATGTGAATGGGCACATGCAATAGTTAAAAATGAAGAACTGAACTAAGTCATGATAGAGGAAAATTAAAGGATGTATAATTGATGTGTTCATTGTAGAAGTATCTTACAAGTTCATCATCATCTGCTTCTTCATCAGAGTCAAATTCCTCTTCATCAGCCTCCTGCATCAGCAAGAAGTGTAACTTAAGATCACTTGTAGAAATAAAGAAACATGACAACATATAGCTGTTACTTACATTGTTGAAGTACTTCAGAGGATTGGGCCACAAATCCTCCTTAATTATCTCTGCCACCTGAAAAACCAAGGGTTTATAGGAAAGACTGTAGACAACACAACCACATAAGTACATTGACAGTTGAGCACTAAAAAGAACTTGGTGCTTTCTTGTTCAGCAACCATGATATAGAGCAGTTGAAAGCTGTCACTAATTGTCAGATAGGGTTAAAAAATAAGGTAAGCTGGCACAATAGCCAGAGACTGTTGTTAGATGGCATTATCAGCATCATGCTAGAGAATAACAGAGATATAGCTTAGATCATCCAGAATCTAACACTCAGGATTAACTAACCTCATCATGAATTCCCTCTGTGATCTCATCCTTTTGAGTTTCACTGAACCATGTAAAGAAGCTGCATCCACAATACAAAATGATGAACTGGTGCTTTAGCAAGTTTTTTGAAGTTTTTCAATGTAATCGCAGAAATCAGAAAATCTTCATGAGAGATAAAATGTAAAATATGGCAATAATGTCATTTACATGACACTTACAATAATGGAAAATTACCTGGAATTAATGGCTCTAAGGAAACTAAAAAAAAAAAAGCAAAAAAACAAACAAGAGCTCAAAAAAACAAACAAGAGCTAATTACAAAATTTATTATAATCAGATCATTTTTGAGGAACCCTACCACTGGAGCAAATAACAAACTGGGTACCTTTCACTATGAATTCATGATTCAAGTAGAACTACCTAAAGGGGAGTGAACCACTTGACACCTTTTCAGTTCCACACCTCCCTGTCTTTTCCTTTATTTCTCTAAGGAGGCATTTAGTTTACCCTCAAATGTTTCTAAAAATAGCAAAAGTTTTGGGTTGCAAAAGCTTTTACAGGTTTAACTTAATAATGACAAAAGTAAAAGATTTTTCCTTAATGAGCCTTGATAGGTGAACATATCCTGAAGGCAAAAGGCTGACCATTGATTGGCATGGGCAAACACTTAGTCTCCTAGAAGAGGTACAAGCTTTTGCCAGGTTTATCCTAAAAGCAAAAGCTTTCGCATTGCTAAATTATAGACAAAACAAGTAGACCACAATTTTAGACAAAAATTTGCTAAAAGCAGTAGTCGTTAGTGCAGTCAAATGTAAGAAAGCACTGTATTTCACAATAATCAAGTTAAAAACTGTACTTGAGGATTTCTTCTAGCTTCTTCGCTAATTTCACATACAGATGCAACTGAATCAACTCACAAAATCAGAAAGCACAAGTGTCTTATGGTTCAAATATAAAAAAATGAATCTTTATTGTTTAGTTGTATGCTTAGCAAAAGCACAGGTTAACAAAAGGAACTAATCCTTCCTTACAAACAACAAAGAGGAGCTGAATATGGCTATTTAGCCAGCAGTCTCAACTCGAATAGTCAACAACTTTGACCAGACAAATACAAAAGCCTAAAAAGGAAAATGAGAAGTACAGAGAAAAGGTCAACTGAGAAAATTACATGAACCAGACAAATACAAAAGCCTAAAAAGGAAAATGAGAAGTACAGAGAAAAGGTCAACTGAGAAAATTACATGAATACCCTTACATAATTACCTACGTACAGTATATACAAACTATATAGTGTATACACACACACACACACACCACACACCCTATGTCACATGAATGCAGGGTGTGGGTATGGCACATCTCAAAAACATTGGGTGCAGGGGTGCGGTGAGGGTGGGTGGGTGTGTGTGTGTGTGTGTGTGTGTGTGTGTGTGTGTATTCACAGTAGATATATAATTATATGGTTGTCTCTTCGCTTCATCGGTCCTTTTTTACTTTTATTACTGTAAATAAAGAAAGACAGGAAAAACAAAAAGGAAAAAAAAAAGAAAAAAAAAATTTAAAGGGAATAGAATAGGGTGCGGCCAGAGTGCGAGTCCGAGCCACACCTGCATCGAGTCGTGTCGACACAGGTGCTACCCCTTATTTGAAGAGTCTGTGTGACATAAATGCACACACACACTAACATGCATATATGCATAAAAGTGTATATGTGCATATTAAATCTATATACACATGCATAAGTACAATACACAATATTTATATATAAAAATCCAACACCCTTCCTCAACTTACACTGTCATCACAAATGTTTGTTTTACATAAATTAAACCTTGGTGAGGTTTTTCCTGATTTTACAGATTTTTTCTAAATTTTTCTCTATTTTTTAAAATTTTTTATGAATTAAAAATTTAGTATATAATATGCTACCCTACGTTTACAATACATTATGATACAGTGTACAGGTCGGCCCAACCGATACACATTATGATACGCCTTCTACAACATTGCTAAAATGTGTTAGTTCCCTTTTTACCATTAAGGGGGCGTTTGGTTGGCAGGAAAAGCACTGTTCAACAGGAAAAAAAATTCAAATTTTTAAAACTTTTCCATTTCATCAAACATGGAAAAAAAATTTGGACCGTTGGAGATGATTCTGGAAAAATATTTCCGGAAAAATTTCTCCAGCCAGAGGGGTGGAGAAATTTTTCCAGAAATTTTTTTGTGACCGTTGGAGGAGGAAACTTTTTCTCCCTCCTCCCTCCTCTTCTTCCTCCTTCTTCCTCACCATTCCCATCAAACAAAGAAATTTTTTTCTAGAAAAATAATTCCTCCATAACAAACAGAAACTGGTTTTGGAAAAACGGAAAAAATTTTCCGTTTCTTCAATTCCAGAAATTTTTTTCTAGAAATTTTTTTCCAGAAACTTTTTTCTGACCATCAAACGGCCCCTAAAAGAGATAACATGTTCAATGATTCCCCTCTTAACTCTCTTTTAGCATAGATAGCCCCTTTTAAAAAAAAAAAAACACTACGTACATGACAACCAGTTTTAAACATTTTTATAATGCTGACAAAATATTTCACTTTATGAAAAAAATACATGAGAAAATCACAAAAATTCACGACAAAATGCAACCAAAATGCAAATAATTGATTTCGATATTTATTTTAAATATCAGTTCTTTTTTTCATTCCTTTTTTCATTTTTTCATTAATATTGAAATATTTTCAAAAATATCGCAACATTTGTGGCTACCTAAGTCACATGGGTACAAGTATGGAGATACGGATACATACACAATACGTTCAGAAAATGTGGGGTACAGGGAGGATATATATGTATATATGCAAAATAGTACAAAAAAATCTAAATGGAAGCAATGAATAAGTGATATAAATAAAAACATTATACATTAATGAACACCTGTTTTGTTTACACCTGTTTGACCAACCTCAACACCAAAAAATATCGCAGTTCTCAAAGATCCTTATCTTAAATCACTTGCCTAGAAACACCCTCTTTGATATTGTAGTCTGGACTCCTTGTATTAACAATGTCATCCATATAAATCAACAAGATCATGATACTTGATTGTTCGTAAATAAACAAGGTTGGTCTCAATGGGGTCTCTAAAGGCCATGGTTTTGAATTTTGAGGAGAAACTATCAAACCATGACCAAAAAACTTGCTTTAGCACAAGAAATTCACTCCCTTTAATTTGCAAGCATATACCTTGAATCTCCTTCCATGTACCCAAGTGGTTCCTCTATAGACTTCCTTCTTCAAGTGTCTATATAGAAATGCATTTCAAGTTGATTGAGAGACAATTTATGTTCAACAAGTGATAGAATATTTCGAATGGTTCATTCTTACAATTAGACTAAATGTTTCATCAAATCCTGTCCAACTTGCTTGGGTGAAACAGTTTGTAAGAAGCTGCTATTTCTACCTCTCAATGCTCCCATCGGCTTGTATTTTATACACTCAGTTGTATCCAACAACATTTATTAGGCAGTTGAGGCACAATATCCCAAGTGCCATATTCATGAAGGGCCTCTGTCTCATCATTGATGGCTTCAACCCACTTCTTGAAATGTGCAGCCTGATGGAAAGTGATATTCCTCATTGGCTAAAGATGCTAAAGCGCTTGAGTCCATGGAGAAATTATCATACCTTACCCATTGCTCAATCTGATGACAAGCCTGAATAGAATGTTGGATGTCAAATACTTGAGATGACAGAGGGAGAACAGTTGTCCCTGAGTAGAAATAAGCAATGAGGATGAATTTTCCTTCCTTCGACAGGTATAAGTATGTGCTTGGATCTTCCTGACATGGAAGGATCCTATTGAGAAAGAAGCATTTCACCATGAAGATGTTGGTGTTGGTCTTGCTATTGCAAGAAACTTGGAGGACAACTTCCATCAGAGGTGACAAAAATTTATGCACTAAGCCATGGGTAGTACACCTCAACTAGAGAAGGTGATGATGTAAACTGTCTTCAACCTATCATCCAATATTCAGTTCATCGAAGATAACATTTCAGCATATCCCACAAACCTATACTTGAGATAGCCCTTATATTGCACTTGTGTCTCAAGGTTCTGCCAACATGACATAACAAAAGCCTAATCAAGGTTGTAAGTTGTAACCAAAATGCATGATAGGGAGATTTTAACTTCAAGATTGTTATGGGCAATCTCGGTATCACATGTACTGCAACATGGAATGCCTCTATCCATAGGAAGGGAGGAAGATTAATATCATGTTTAATGTTTTCAATAATATGTCATTTTTTATGCTCACCAATTCGATTTTGTCAAATTGTATACAGGCAAGATACCCTTCAACCTATGACATTACTTTGAAGGTAAGCATATCAAATCACTTTATGGGAATCTATGTTGTTAAGGCCTCGCATAAGCCTCTCTTAGGCGTGCACTAAGCGTGAGTCCACACCCGTCGCCTAAGTCCACCACTTCGGCGATGGGATATGTGTTGGCACCTAAGCTCGCCTACGCTGGCCTAGGCTCCAACATGCCTAGTCTATGGAAAAGTGAAAAGTCACATTCCCTTTCAATTAAAATTTCTTAAATGAGTATATATTATTATGTACTTTATGTCGTATTGATGACATATTTTTATGTATTGTTATGTTGATTAGGTTGTTAAATGTATACTGTTATATGTATATAACTATATATTGTAAGTCACTTAGTCTGTTATATAGTATTGGCATAACTCATACATGTTATATTACTACTCTTCATATTTCAAATATTAGTAATAGTTAATTAAAATAACTTGACATATCAACATAACTAAAAAAAATTAAAAAAAAAAATTGGTCACCTTTTTTGCCTAGGCCTCGCCTCGCTAGGAGCTGGTTGGTGCCTAGGCAGTGCCTGGGTGCCTTGACAACATACATGGGAATTCACCTCCTCAATTATTTGTTAAGACATGGACCTAGGCGTGAGTCCACACCCATCGCCTAAGTCCATCACTTAGGCGACAGGTGTTAGAGTGGCCCCTAGGTGCGCCTAGGCTGGACCAGGCATTAGCATGCCTCGTCCATGGGAAGGTGAAAAGTCACCTTCCCTTCAAATTAAGTCCTGTAATTTTATTATACACTGTTATACTATATATACTTATATTATATGCAATGCAGCAGTGATATTATAATTTTTTAAGTACAGTTTGATGTACGTTAATTACATATTCAATATCAAGTCATCAAGTGGAAGTTCCAGCCATACGTTGAGTACATTATCTATAAAACCAACAAATTTTTGTATATATCTTATGTGCTCTAAAACATATTTTGTGGAACCTATGCCAGCCTTCTCACCCATGTTAAACCTAGGTTTATGGTAAAAAAGACCACCAGTTTCTCTTGTTTAGTGCATGTCTAGTAATCAGAGAAATATGTGCAGACCTCACTTCTGTAACCTGAACATAGATTTATTTTCTCATTTGTGAGGGTGTTTGTGTGTTATATGTCTATTATATGTTACATGTACAATCTGTTGTAAACTTGTAATGTATATTGTATGTACTGATTTGATATGATGTTGGTTTAAAATGATTCAAATGAAATAGTCTACAAGGTCTATAACTGAAATAGTCTACAAGAAATGCAAGCATTGCCCAGTATGTAAACAAGAATGACGTGTTTTCTTTTGTGTATCAAACTAAGGCATCAGCTAGAACAGAACAACACATTTTTCCAGTATGTAAACAAGCTGGAATTGTACTGTTAATCTGTCATGTAAACAAGAACACAACAGTTTTTCATGTTTTACTTTTTGGCTTTACTTACAAAGTATAATCATTCAATTAAAACAGAACTGAACAGTTTTTTCAGGTTTTACTTGGAATAGAAGCTTACAGTTCAGTCAATAAGTACATAATTTTATTACGTAATGGTTAAGTGTTAACTAAAAAACCAAAAAAAAAAAAAGGTCACCCTTTTTTGCCTAGGCGTGCCTGGTCCCGCCTACGCTCTAGGCACTACCTGGCACCTAGGCACCTTGAGAACTAAGCCTCTTCACCAAATTGGAAAAACTAAATCAATTCGAAAAATTGAGTTTTCACAAATGAACTATAATGCAACAAGAATAACTATGATCAACTATCAAATAATATGAGCCATAGAGTTAAATGAGATGGGAGCAAGCCCCACACATTTCAAAAGTCTCAGAAGCTCTTTTCGGGGCTAAATGGGAAAGAAGTACATGACTCTTAAATAAGTAACAACTACAACATTTTCACTACCCATATCATAACAAAGGCTAGCATAAGGAATGAGTTTAGCGAGAAAAAAAACTTCTTGACAATATGACTCCAACAATGGCCTAATTGACAATGCTACAAATTTAGCTTATTACATTGAGAAACAATAAAGGCACTCTTGGATAAAACAAAAAACTCAAGACAAAGTTGCAACAAGGAAGGACGATAAAGAGTTTTTTGAAACATGTATAGATTGCCCTGTTTAGTTCCTTCAGCAAAAGACTTCTTCAATCAAAGATCCTTGACCTAGATAGAGGAAAGAGTAAATTTGACTGAAGTATTACAATCATTGATTAATTTATATTAGGAACATGAAGAACATTAGTAATAGTAAGATGAGGAAGGATAGGAATAACAAATCATCCAACATATATGGCAAGATAACATGTTCCATCACTAATGACAACATGACCCCTATCAAGCTAAGGGATACGGTTGATGAGTTTACCACTTACCTACATGACTTGAAAACGTTAGTTATTGCCCCTAAATCGACGTACCATTTTCTATAATCATTTTGTTTTAAATTCAGCTCAGCAAGGGCAGACAGCAATATCTTCTTGGGTTCCTTGGTTTCTTTAATGCTTTCATTCTCCTTTCCAGAATCTGCTTGTTGGTTCTTCCCTTTGTTTTAAGGGTTAAACCAACAATTGGCTTTAATATCTCCTTGTTTGTTTCACTAAAAGCAAATAGGAGCACGACCCTGTCCCTACGTATTTGGAGGCAAAGTGGGAGTGGGCTAAGTACCTAGGCTAGGCCTACCTGTCTACCTATTTACCGACCACCTCGTCCATAGTTTCCAAGCTGACCTTGTCATCAATATCAAACACATGAAATAAGAACAGACTGAGGATCTGACTGAGATGAAGAGTTTTCAGAAAAATGTTTTAGTGTCATCTAGTATTGGAAATGCTTAAAAACACAACTTCTAATCTTCTATACGTAGGGAGGACAGGGGACATATAAAGATGTGACAATCATGGTGTACTCCCCCTAGTCCATTCAAAATTTGATGCAGGAGATCACTGTCATTGATGGTGCATCCTACAACTTGATCTATAATTGACTTCATCTTGTTTAGGTATTGTGAGATCAACATTTTATCTATTTTCATCGTTTGAAATTCTCCTTTGAGAAGACAATCCTCGCCCACAAAACCTATGATGAAGTCTGAGATAGAATTTCTCCCAAAGTTCTGTAACAAAGCAAACACCAGGGATTCAAACAAAGAACCTCCTATGACAAGGTACATGTGATCTAAACAGTGACTAAATGATCCTTCTTTTCCAAAGCAAGGTACTCTAGGTTTTCAACCTATGATGTGATTTATCACACAAAAACTCCTGAAAAAGGCAACATGGCTGAACATAGGTATAGGTAAGGGAACTACTAGTCTTAGACACAACTGACTCATTTTTTGTATATTTTTAATATATTTTGGTAATTTTTGGATACCAATTTATATTTTATGAATATAAACAATGAATATGTGTTTATTTGTTTAAAATCTTATTGTTGCCATACATATATATGTATATGGTTGTTTCTCCTCACCCAACTTTTGTGAAAATGCTTTGCACTAGTATTTCCACCTCCCGTACCTTCACCCATGTGACGTGTTGTGGAAGACACCCTTTTTCACTCCCTTCGTCACTTTAAGGAAACAGCTGTGCAGGGGGAAAGGGGCCCCCACCCTTTCATTGCCAAAAAAAATATGTACAGATACAAGAATGGAACCATAGAGCAGTAAAAGGTATACAGAAATTGAAGGACAGCCCTCAAGAGACTCAACAGATATGTACTACGCATGTTAAGCAGCAATTGAAAAACGTCAATGGCAGGTAATTTATCACTAAAATGATCACTTGAATCAAACTTTGGTGGAGGAGGAATGCTTCCATCCAAGTGATATAGGAGACCCCAACCCTTGATGAATGAGAAAATTCAAGTCATTCAATTTCTTTGAATGAGTTTCCCTAGGAAATTGAAGCAATACCAAGTGAGATGAAGAAAAATCTATGGAAAGGACAAAAGAAGGAAAAGGGTAGAGCAAGAAACTGGAAATAAAAGAGAATGAGGTAAATACTGCCCAGGCACCGTCCAATCCAAACAAGATTAGCATAGTCAAGAAAATGTCAGCCAAAGCGAAGGACACTGCAGCAACAGAAACATAAAAGTAGTCCTTTTTTTAGGGAAATAACCGACAGAGACAAAAAAAAGTGTAGCCGTGCCACGAATCGGACAAAATGGCAGAATAAATAAGAAAGGGTGATGTAAACCAGTCAATACAGACGTGAACAGAACCAATACGAAATGATACTCAGAAACTCAGATTCAAGAGTTTAAGAGAACTGATAAAAGATGTGTAGAAAGGAAAGAACAAGTAGGATGTAAGGAAAGTTCAAAGTACTTTAAACTAGCAGGAAGTTTAATAGAGGAAACATTAAGAGCAGATCAAATGGGAAAAGAACAGTGAAGTGAGTGAACGTCCAGATTTAGAACTTAAATGGACATTTGCAACATGCAGAGAAACAGAGAAGAAATAGAGAAAAGAGAATTAATATTAGAAGAAATAAAGAGGAAAGAATAACAAGATCTCCAATGTCACACCTTCAGAAGAAAACTGCACATGATATGTGGTTTGGGTACCAAGTCCAAAATAAGATCTTGATGTCCAAAGTTTTTCACCTGTAAAGAAGAAGAGAGACGAGCAAAAAGGAATTCCTTCAATAGTATAACGGCAGCCCAGACTGATCAGGCATGCGCTAATCTTTATTAATATGGGACAGATTTTACATGACTAAGTAATACACTGAAAAATAAAGACTACAAATCTGCCATTATTTACACGTCTAATAGGTTAAAACATCGTAACCCACGTGTGAGCTGGATCCAGGTCCAAGTATCCAAACCCTAATGATAAATAATTACTTCTTTTCACTTATGCCCCAGTCCATTACAATTAAACCATACATTCTTCCTTTACGGCTTTCATTTTGTGCTTTCCAAAATAAGGAGGCTTCTAAGGTTCCACTATGATCCAAGTCTAGCAGCAACTAAGGCAGACCCGTATTCCCTTTTGTGACAGTCCTTGGTAGAAGCTATAAAAACACTTTCCTTTTTCTTGTTCATATTGTGTCTAGTTGAAGTATAGAGCTTGCTTAGGGGTTTTATTCCAACAAAATGGATATATACAAGGGAAGGCCAAAACAAACCTTTACAATAACCACAAAGGATTGACCCAACCCTTCACCAAAAAAATTGATAACATAGCCTACAAGTTATGCCTACACATATTCAAGTCAGCAAAATAGTCATGAGGATCATTGGCATGATCCATGATCAAACATCCTAAGTCAACTGTAGAAGCACCCTTCTCCACAAAAATTCTCATCTGAATTTCGTCAAGACACCCACCAGCCTGCATTTGGCCTTCTTCCTTCCAGTCTCTGTCTAGTTTTCCTCACCCAATCTTTAGTAGGGGAAACGATTACATAGTCACCACCATATTCATTATGGAATCTGAGAATGCGCTCCAATACTTCCATTTCTCCTTCATGAATCCTTCCACGATCCTTGATAATCACCACACAGCCCATTTACCCATTATCCACATCACTTAATCCAGCTATTTTCGGTCCATGCCTGGTTTGAGCTCTAACAATGCTAATTAACATTTCATTTCTGTCCGAACAAATGGTGTCAACACTGTAGAGCCCAGTTTCCATCCAAATTCTCATATTGTGTCTAGTTGCTCTTCCGCTTAATCTAGGCAATATGTCTCCAAGAGGAGGCATTAAAGATGGAAGGAGATATGTTCTTGCTTGTTCAAATTCAAGTTTTAACCCATTGAGAAAGTTAAAGAGATGATCTTCAAGATGATTTGGTCACTTCTCCATAGCATCTCCTCCTCGCTGGTGATGTCGAAGACCCAAATTTACTCCAAAATGGCTGACAACTTGGTAATCTCTTGTATTTTTTCTTGTTTGCAGTGAGACACCTTTAGTTGGAGAAAGAGTTTATGAGACATCTCTATAGGTATACACAATGTTATCCATATCGTACGATACAAACGCGTATCGTACGATACGTATCGTCTGTATCAAGATGAACGATAAGGTACGACGTAAATTTGCAATACGCGTGCGTATCGCACCCGTATCGCCCGTATCGTACGATACGGGATCAAAACTAAAAAGGGGCCCGACGGCCCTTTTTTGCGTTTTTTTTTTTTAAACTGACGCTCCTCTCTCTCTCTTCTCTTCTTTCTAAACATTGCAAGAGACGTGGGAGGGAGAGTTGCATCAAGATTTGCCGGTGAAGAAGCTTTATTTCTCGTTGTGGGAAGCCTCGGGACGGTGGAAGCTTGGAGGAAGAGGGTTTTTTTGGTTTCTAACACCAAGAAGGTAAGAAATAACTCATTTTTTTCCATTGAATCGTTCATTTCTCTTATTTCCTACATTTATTTGTATGTTTTTACTTGTTTTGTGAAGATATAATGTCGGATCTTGCATGGCAGTGGTGTACAAGGGTGAATCCCAAAGATAGGTTAAGAGTTAAGTGCAATTATTGTAAGCAAATCATATCAGGAGGGATCTCTCGCTTTATAAACCATATAGCAGGTACACACAGCGATGTGGCTGCTTGCACTGGCTCCCAAGAGAACCCATTGCCAGCGTATGTAAAGCACCAGTGTATGGAGCTTCTTAATGCAGTGAAAGCAAATAGGATTGAAAAGGAAATGCAAGATGCAAAGGAAGGATATGGGGACCCACATGAAGAGGAAGAAGGTGAAGGTGAAGATGAAGGTGAGGATGTTGACCTTGAAGAAGAAGATGTTGGTGTCAGTTTGGGAACGGATAAAGGGAAAGGCATCATGCATGGAAGTGGTTCTTCTGCAACAGCAACCAGAAAAAGAAGAGGTGCAAGCGCAAGTTCAGTTTCACGAGGACGTGGCAGGAGTCATGGTCGTACTGGTGGTGATAGAGTACCTACTATGAGGTCAAGTAATATATCTGGTTCGATCAAGAATTTTTTTCCCAATTATACTGCTGCTGGTGCTCAGCCTGAGATTCGTATAGCCATGCAATCAAAAGATATTGTTGAAGCAGCAAATAAAACCATAGGAAGGTGGTTCTATGATGCATCCATTCCCTTCAACGCAGCAAACCCTTATCATTTTCAGCCTATAGCAGATGTGATTGCTAGTGTAGACCCAGGGTATAAAATTCCCTCTTTTCATAAATTGCGAGGTAAAATTCTCAACAATGTAGTTAGAGATGTCAAGACATATTGTGATGAACTAAAATTGAGCTGGAAAGCTACAGGATGCAGTGTAATGGCAGATGGGTGGACAAACATCAAGAACAGAACATTGGTAAACTTTCTTGTATATTGCCCCTTTGGTACTATGTTCTTAAAATATGTTGATTTGTCTGATACTCCTAAGACCGTTGATGTTTTGTTTGGGGTTTTTGATAAAGTTGTACAAGAAGTTGGGCCTGAAAATGTTGTGCAATTTATCACTGATAATGTAGCAAATTATAAAGCTGCAGGTGAAATGTTAGCAACACGATATGGGACATTTTATTGGAGTCCATGTGTTGTTCATTGTGTAAATCTTATGCTTCAGGATCATAGATGCCAAGAAATCAGGAAGTTTATTTATAATCATGCTTGTCTTGAATTTGATGAGGAAATTCACAAATGGGGCTGAATTGATTCGACCTGCACAAACACGGTTTGCTACAAATGTTTTGACTGTGCAGGGTATAGTCAAGCAAAGAACTCCTCTCAGACAAATGTTTTCAAGTGATGATTGGGCTGCATATCCACATGCCTATAAAATAAAGGCTACGACAGTTGTGGATACCATCTTCGATGTTGACTTTTAGGAATCATGTGTGCAGTTATTGAAGATTTGTGTACCTCTAGTGAAAGTCCTCAGATTAGTTGATAGTGAAGATAGACCTTCTGTTGGATATTTATATGAGTCTATGGACAGAGCCAAGGAGGCCATTAGAGATAATATGAAGGGAAAAAAGAAGTTGTACATGCCTATATGGAAGATTATAGATGAAAGGTGGTCTGGACAACTTCATCGCTCACTTCATGCAGCAGCCTACTACCTAAATCCTGCTATTAGATATCTTCCCACTTTTAAGAAGGACAGAGAGGTCGAGTATGGCATGTTGGATTGTATTGACGTATTAGTAAGTGATAGTAAAAAACAAGACACTATCCATATGTCGATCAACAAATATGATACGGCTTCTGGTACCATGGCGAGAGACACAGCAGTTTGATGCAGGACAACTATGCGTCCAGGTATTAGAAAAAGAGACTTTATACTTTTTGTTGCTTAGCTTCTATTCTACCTTCTCATATATTTATTCTATCTCATTTTTACTTTCCATCTGTTATTAGATTTGTGGTGGGAAAGGTTTGGGTCTGATTGCCCAGAATTAAGGAAGCTTGCAATTAGAATCCTCAACCAAACATGTAGTGCAACTGGATGTGAAAGAAATTGGAGTGTATTTCAACACATCCATAGTAAGAAGAGGAATAGGCTAGAACATAAAAGGTTGAATGACCTTGTTTATGTTCGTTATAATATGAAGTTGAGACAAAGGTAAACATTTGTATTTTGTTATACAAAATACCAAATTCTAATATATATTTTAATTTCTAACAATTTGTTAAATTTTTCTCTTGTTAGGCAACTAGAAACAACATCTACGAAGAAGCATCACACTCAATATGATCCTATCTTCATTGACCATTTTGATATATTAGATTCTTGGGTTGAAGAAGAGCCATCTGCAATACTTGATGAGGACGATCTTGATTTTTTGAACGTTGAAGGAACAGTCGAGATTATTGAAGAAGGACAGGCTGGGGGGGAGCAATGGAATGTTGGTGACATTCCATTTGCAACAGAGGGGATAGAAGAAGCACTTAATGAAGAAAATGAAGATGATGATGAAGAATGAAGATGATGATGCAGATGACGATTGACGAGGCTTTTTGTTTTGAGTTTTGAAAACTATGTCAATATGTTTTGAGTTTTGACTTCTGAACTTATGAATTGTGATGTAATTGAATACTCTTAGGCTGCTTAGTATGTTATTTTGATTTTTGAATATTTGATTTCTTATTTTGGAATGTGTTGTTCATATGCATACTTCATAGTTCATACTTCAAATACATGAATGATGAA
The DNA here is from genome assembly GCF_008831285.2 of Nymphaea colorata. Taxonomy (NCBI): domain Eukaryota; kingdom Viridiplantae; phylum Streptophyta; class Magnoliopsida; order Nymphaeales; family Nymphaeaceae; genus Nymphaea; species Nymphaea colorata. The sequence continues at coordinate 6,254,462 of NC_045145.1, forward strand.
TGTTCCTTTAAATACATTTTTCTTGATTTTTTCTTATTTTTACTAGTTTTTTCGGATTTCTTTAGATTTTTTATGATTTTTTTTCTATTTTTTATAATTTTTTAATATTTTTTACAAATTAAAAAATTAATTTTACGATACGTTACAATACATTTACGATACGGCGTATAGGTCGGCCCGACCGATACACGATACGATACGATACGGCAGTGATAACATTGGGTATACATCCTTTAGAGAGAGTTTCATGTTTCACATGCTTTCTTAATTTGACAAGATTTACATCTAGTCTAGACCCTAGTGTAAAAAAATCCAGTAAAGTACCTTTGTGCTTTCATCTCCCAATGGTCATGCTTTTTCAAATATCTTCAAGAGCTTTGCCTTCTAGAACTATGATTTGACCACCTTCAGTTTTTGTACGTTTGGACTCATGGTGCACTAGCATTGCTCAAAAGGCCATGTCCCTTCATATAGGCTTGTAGTTTCCAGCCCAAACAAGATAATTTCCAGATCAATTAAAGCTTGAATCCAATAAAAAAGAAGGCTTCACGTTGCTCAGTCACAACAACTAGCAACTTTCCAAAAGAGAAAACTTCAATAAGATTGATGTAATCCTATTTCTTTGGAAAGAAGTCAAGCAACACCGACCAGCAACAGCAGAAGCATTTGGACAACTTGAGATATCAAAATCAAGCATTGTCTGATACCATGCAAGAATGCATTGTATCTTCGCAATAATCAATCAAAAACTGACTTGAAGATCTCCCAAATAGATTCGTCACATATTGCACACACACACATGCAAATGAAACAACTCATAAAGCACAGGTGTCCTATGGCACAAAGCCACAAACATTAAAAAATTAAACTTTATTGTTCAGTTCCATGCTTGGCAAAATTGTAGCTAACAAGAGGGGCTTGTGACTTGTCCCTCCTTATTTACAACAAAGAGGGGCTCAAAATAGCTGTTGGGCTGGTCCCAGCCACAATGGTGAACGTCCAATTTCGACCAAACAGCAAAGAGCGAAAAGGAAAAAGGTTAAAAATACAAATGACCTGAAAAGAACATTGCAGAAAAGAAGTACAGAGAAAAGGACCAAAATGAAAATTATAGAAGTAACCTTGCACAAGTACCTATACACAGTATGTGTCTGTGTGTGTGTGTGTGTAGTCACAAGCATATACACGTAAAAGTATACAAATGGATATTCGTTAAATATACACACATAAGTACAATGCATATGTATTTAAATATGAAAATCTAACAACCAAGTGCCTAAAGACGCATTTGCAAAAAGAAGGTCGCCAGCATTTTTCGGGTCATCACATGCAGATACCATAGAGACATTATTAAGGCATTCACATTACTTTCTGCTTACATGATTTAAGTGTAACGCAAGGGTGTAGAAGTAATTCCAACTAAATCACTTAATCTAGGACAGTCTCTTTCTTTGCCTTTGAAACAAAAGCCTTGCAGCAGGTTTTTTTGTCCCATTAATGAATCTATTGGAAACCAGTTGAAAACAAAAAATGGGCAACCAGAAATCCTACTAATTCTACATCACATGATTGCAGGGACCAGTGCACCTAATTGGGCAGTTAGTACCGGTGCACCTAATTGGCCAGTTAGTAGGGTAGCCTAATTGAAATATTTGTGACCGTGTATGTGTGTGTATGTATAGATAGACAAAGAAAGAGGTACTAACAAAAATGAAAAATTTCTAAAAAATGCACATTTAAGACCCAAAAGTCCAAAACACACCTAATCAGCCAAATGCTCATGAACCATGGCCCAGCCAAGTAGATGATCATGAGGCAGTCAATTGGTCATTAGGTTGACATAAAAGAAGTAACAAGAAATCAACTTGAAGATGTACCTGTCCTCAGCAAATGGCCGCTTATTCCCTTTCTTTTGGTTAGCTCCACCATTTGCAATATCCTTCAAAAGTTTGAAGTGGAACATACAATTCAGAAAAGCGCAAAAAAGGGTCATTAGATGCATCTCACAACAAAGGCATTGGAAGTACTAGAGAATGATAAAATGAAATCATGTTAATGCATCCTCACCATTCCATCTTTCCATCTGATGGTTGTACCAGTGATTTTGGGGACTCCTTCTTCATCAAAATAATATGTTTTGGTAAGTTTTGTATCTTCAAAGTAAGGGTTAGGAGAGAAGTTCTGCACAAATCCATCAAGTTAAGACGAAAAAAGCATCAGTTAGTTTTTACCCAGTTATCAAGGCATAGATAATAGAACTGGAATCCGGTATTCATCTTCTCAATTGTCTAGCACAACCCTAAAGGGAAACAAAAACCAAAAAATAGAAAAGCTAAAGTTTCAAAAGATAAAACAGGGAATGAGAAGTCTTACAAATGTGATGGTGTAGCCTGATTTCAGATCTTTGCAGTCATCAACATCTAATGACCTCAAGTATTTGAAAATCTACATTAATCAAGAAATTATTATTAATATATCCACTTGCAATGCAGTGTTCTGGTGCTTATGAAAACGAAGTAATGGCAAATTCACCAACCTTCTGGTCTTCTTCATTTAGCAGATCACAAAGTGCAGGGTGGCTCATAAACTGCAGGTAGTAAACCTAAGGTTATTGCTAAACAATGTACATCATCTCCACATCTAATGATGAAGATAATTGAAGTTCAACCCCAACACTGACTAGCAACATCCCCTTTCCAAAAATAAGAACTGAACAAATAAATTAGGATATAGGATCAGTCACAAACTGCAGTTAGCCAAAAGTCAGAAATAGTCTGAATTATCTCATTTCGTCTGACGTAAACTGGTCGGCGTATTTCATTATATTTTTGCTCAACTTCCAACACTTTTTCACTTGCTTCTTCATTGACCTAAAAAAGAAGGAAAAGTAGTACAAGAAAGTTATATCCTAGGGAAACTAGAAAACCATACTATTAGAAAAGATGGAAAGATGTTACACAGCTAATAATAAGAGAGAGACAAATGCATAGAAAGAAGACAACCAAAGCCATCAACAAGTGGAACTAGAACACTCAAGATATAGAAGCAAAATAGCCCCAAAAACAAACTACCAAGTATAAGCTATGCTATATACAATTTCTTGAATTTTCATGACATCAAACACCAGTACTCTACGACGGACAAGCAGAAATAGCATTACGAGCATTTGATACAAGACTCTAAAAATATATAGCTAGTGATCCAGAGAAGAAGGAAAAATTTGCTCCTTCAACAATCAGATGATGGAAATGTTATGAGCATGCACGAAACCAACAGTACACCTCCTAAAACTTCAAACGATGGACCATTAAAGCTAGGACAAGCTGAACATAATACTATCCAAGCCATGTCGGTATTCAAAAAGAGGGAAGAAATCATGAGGAAAAAAAGATACCTAAGTAATCGACCAAACAACGGGACGAAGAAACACCAATATAAGACACGAATTGCACGTGTAATTCATATCACGAATTGCACGTGTAATTCATAGTATCCAATTTGATACATTGACATACTCTAAGATGAAATACAACCAATACTCATTTTTCACGGGGAACTATCCATCGATGAATCAAAGAAACGAAGAAACTCGAGCTGAAACTTGAGAAACTTATCAAACCAAATAAGAACAGACGATTACCCAGCATTTTTCATTTCAACTAATCAACAGACACGTCAAGCACGCCCAGCTCAATGGACGATAAAACCTACCAAGAAGAAACCTCTGAAAAGTATTTTACATACGTAATAGAACGTACACACATACAACACACACACACACAGAAAGAGAGAGGGGCATGCCTTCTCCAACTCGTCTTGTATCTCCTGTAGCTTTTCAATGGACAGAACGAGATCCTTGTCGATGTGCTCGTGGCCGTCTTCCTCGGCCTCTGCTTCAGCTGCCTTATACCGCTTGCCCTTGTCCGCCGCCATCCTCCCCAAAACACGAAACAGCGTCGACCACCACCACCCTAAACCCTAATCTCACTGTATATAGCCACTATATGAAAGAGGAAAGGGAACGGCAGTGATCTCTCTCTCTCCCCCTCTCCACAAAACGGGATCCAGTACTCTATAAGTATAGGAATACTACCTGAACCTCAAATTAACTTGCCCGTGCCCGCGGCAGCAGCGGAAGCATGGAATTTGTTGTTATGGTGCATAAATAATTTTAGTTTTAAATTTTAAGAAGTATATATATATATATATATTATATATATGAGTTATTGCCGAAGCGGGCTACACCTGCCTCGGCTACTGCGCTCCTAAACATTTTTGAAAAGCGAGCGACCTTTCACTTTTGTGAATGTGTTATTGGGCCTTCAAGCGCTTCGGTATTTTAAATGAAGGATGGTTTTACACCGGGTTCATGTTTTGATTGGAAATAAAAGAGAAAAACTTTGGTTCTTAACAAGATGTTGCAAGTTTGCCATTGCATAGTCACATTAACAAGATTCTCCAATAGATGTGTTGGTATCTCACATTGGTTATAGAATGGGTAAATAACTGTGAACACACTAAAATGGTTTTTGAATAAGATTTCTAACTTTACCCTTATGTCTTATCTGGTTGAAAGGAAATAGATGGAACGAATCTTTTGTTTTTTTAAACTCTCACAATAAAATATTTACAAATAAACATTTATATGGTAAAATATTCTATGTAATAACCATATTTATTACTTACATTAGATGTCTAGAAAGTCACGGTGATAAAATATTTAAAGTCAGTTATAAATAAACAAAAATAAACTAAACAGAAAGTTAAGAGTTAAGCTACATATAGATTTTTTTTTTTAATAATTTGTTTCCTTTCCTTTTCTTTATATGCAAACAAGCTTTTATAATAATCTCTTTCATTCTCTCTTTTATCTCTCCTTTCTCTTTTCTTTCCATCAATATCATTTTCTAATAATCTCTTTCATTCTCTCTTTTATCTCTCCTTTCTCTTTTCTTTCCATCAATATCATTTTCTCTCTTTCTCTCCATCTAAACAGGTAGTTAACCACCCTTTTTTGTTTTACTCTTGTGCATCCAACCTAGAGTTGCAAGTTTCTTCATTAATCTATGTCAATCTCTTTCTAACCTCCTAAGTATCATCCAATTAAAATTCAGATGTGATTTGGCCAAATTTCAAGTTTTACTAAAAAATGAGGTTTTATTCTAATGAGAGAGAAAGGAACTCGCCTGTTGGTATGAGTATTTACTGTTCTCAGCACCTTTACTATGGGTAACCAATTCAAGGGTTATGTTTATTCTTGATGCATTTTGTCTTAGCTTAAACATAATTTTATTCTAAATACGGTGTAGTGTTTCAGAAAATGTTGAAGATATGATGTTTCAATATTTGACAAAGTTTTAAAAAATCATTTGAGAGTAAAAACATTTTGATTTGAAAAATTTTGAATGGGAAAACTTTTATAAATATCAATTGGAAACCTTTGCAGATAACTTTTTAAAGTCACTTTAGTGTTTTCTTTAAGACTTTAAGTATGGTTGAGCTTTTGCTTTAATTTTGTTACTACCTAGCTAGAGTTCAATCGCATCTTGCTTAAGTTCTTTTATAGAGGTGTTTGTGAAAATTCATGATTTTAAGTGAATGTGGATGTATGAATGTATTGAACCTACATGATTAGAAGCAAATCATTCATTCGTACTATAACATTCTTTTAAAAGTATTCATATCATCATATACATTTAAGTTTTTCATTTATATTTGTATAATTGTCGTAAATATTTTTATGAAGAAGGAAAAGTTTTTGAAAATTGAATGAGGATACAGACTATCAGACATGATTCCATTATTGACTCATTACTTGATTTTTGGCCTTGGTGAAGTCAACAAATGGAAAGTTGAAACCTTAGAACTTGGGAGAAAAATATCCAAATTGATGGAAATGATGAAATACTTTAATCCGAGGGGAATAGAGAGAAAGAGATTTTAAAGATCACCAAATAAAAGATTTAAAAAAAAGAGAAAGATACGTATCTTTATACATATTTTATATGTATATACATCCATGTATATAGGTATATATATATATGAAAGCTTGTGAAAAGAAAGAAAAAGATCTTTGAGAGAGAGAGAGAGAGATTTTAGAGGAAACGAGATATATATATATATATATATATATATATATATATATATATATATATATATATATATATATAAATTTGTAAATTTGTAAAAGAAGACATGTAACTTGAAGAGAGAAATAAAAGATTATATAAAGGAAAAATGGAATACACACATATATTCATTCATATGTATATAAAAATTCATAAAAGAATATGTTAAATCATAGAAGGAGAAAAACAAAAAAAGATATTCATGTGCACGTATACGTATAAAACATGTATATACGTACAAGTCTTCATGAGTGTTGAAATCAAGAAATAACTTGAAATATCCGACTTCGATTTTTTTTATATAGGCCGGAGATGAACTTGGGTTCATGCAAGTGCCTAGGCTAAGTCTCCAATGCCTCATTAAAGAGGGTTCTTGCTTTTGACGAGGCTATTGCGCCAAGCGCATCGGTGACCGTGCGACTAAGCGATGCTCGATCGCATCGCGCGGTTCTTCGTGACTAATTTAAAAAAAATAAAACAATATGTATAAAAAAGCATAAAACCTTTTTTTTAATGTGTATAAAAATGGTTTCTGTTACAAATGAGGGTTGACTCTGTTTTGAGTGATTCCTGACTCGTTTTAGAACTAGATTGAGTTCAATTGGTTCCCTACATGTTCTAGTGATTGATTTAAGCTCAAAAACACACCTTGGCACCAGAACGAAGCACAAAACACGTTCGGTGCTCCATAACATCAAGTTAGGTTATTTTAATCTCAGCTTTGGATTTTGAGTTTGAAATTCTTGATTTAGATCTAAACTTGGGTTTTAGATCTAATTTGGATCTGAGAGCTGGATTTTGGATTTGAATCTCACGTTTAAAGTTGGGTTTTGAATTTGAATTTTGTGTTTGGGTTCAGACAAGGGTTTAGAAATACAGTTTGGATCGAATAGTTACGAATTTATTTTGGGTCTAGGATTTGACTTAGGGTCTAAAAATTTAAATCCAAATAATTAGGAATTTCGTTAGGGTGAAAATAAAATACAGCATTTTTGCAAAAATTTGGGGCGATAAGCGAATTTCAAAGCGGGTTTTAGTACATGTAATGGTAGAACCATTTTTGTTTCGTAGACTAACTTGATTAGAGTAGCATTTGTTGGAGTTCTCATTGTAGTGCGATATGCTTACAGAGCGTTGTGCATCTTTTCGTGTCAATCTTTTCCAATTTCCATGGTCTACTCCAAGATGCATATCAGAATCGTATTGGTGGCCTCTACTTGCCCATTACCATGGGGATAATAAGGAGTTGAAAAATGATGTGCGACACGGTATTTACTGCACAACAACCTCATCTTTTCATTTTTGAAATGAGTCTCATTATCAGATACTATATCACGAGGGACTCCAAATCTACGAAGAAGATTTTTGTGAATGAAGGACACTATATGACACTCTTCTATTGTTTTGAGCATGACGACTTCTACCCATTTGGTAAAATAGTCTGTTGCAGTAAGAAAATACTTACGGCTATTAAAAGTTGTATGGGATATTGGTCCGACTATGTCAAATGCCCATATTGAAAATAACTAAGGAGATGTTATAGGGTGCAAGTGAAAGGCTGGTGCATGGATTATTGGAGTATGCAGTTGACATTCTTTACATCTTTTGACGAATTGGTAACAATCCTTTTGCATCATAGACCAATAATATCCTGTTCGAATTATTTACTTGGTGAGGGTTTGGTAACCAACATGGTCCTCATAGTCTCCTCGATGTGACTCTTCAATGACTTCTTTTGTCTCATCTTCATCAAAACACTGAGAATATTCGGTACTAAACCCATGCCTATATAACACTCCTGCAAGAATAAAGTACCTTACTGACATATGTTGAATTGTTTTTTGTTCCTTTTTGGGTATTATAATTGGAAATTATCTGCTCTCAATGTACATTTTGATGTCATGATACCAAGACGCATTCCCCTTTTGGATATGATAAACATGCTTCACCATTTCAAAAGCATGATGTTATAATTTTCCAATCTCAAAAGAATGGATTGCTTTGTTGGTTCGAAAGGAGATAAAAGATCCCAAACTCGCGAGACCATCCGTAATAAGGTTGTCTTCTCTTTTTATGTGAGCCAGTTGTATGATCAATATGATCAAAGAGGTGACATTCTCTTGATATGGCCCCAATTTTTCATCTTTGACTTGTCATTCTACATTCACTTGATTGATGATAAGTTGAAAGTCGCCGAAGACATGGACCCTTTTTACTTGAAAATTTAGTAAAGAAAGAAGTCCTTGTATGAGGGCTTCATATTCAATCATGTTATGGGTACATATAAAGTGAGTTTCAAAGAGTATGAGATTATTTCATCTTCCAGAGTGATAAGTAGAATGCTTATACAGGCTCCCATTATGTTTCTGGATCTATCAAAGTACATATTCCATATTGGAACTGTTTCCAATCTTAGTACATGTTCGTTCAGAAACTCATCATTCGTTCTGATTTCCTCATACTAGAAAAAGTTTGCTAACTGATTCGAAATTGTGTGTGCTTTGATTGACTTCTGGGACACATATTCAAGACCATATTACATCAACAAAACTTACAATTTGGCGATCCGCCCATTAAGGAAGGGCTGCTTCAAGATATATTTAAGAGGGTTTAGCTTCTGACACATCCAAACCAATGCTAAACTAGTTTTTTTTTATCGAAAAGTATTTCTTTTCATATTGAACAAAAGTTTTGCTGACATAATATATTACATGCTCGATGCGACTTCATACTTTATATTGTGCCAAAAAGCCGCTATATGCTGAATCATTTACTTTGATGTAAAATAGTAATGGTCTATCCAACCGAGGGGTTTTAGGATTGGTGGATTTAGAATGTATTTCTTGATCTTTTCAAATGATTGTTGTCACTCAAAACCCCATTCATACTTGACGTCTTTCCTTAGTAGCTAGTTGAATGGTTCGCGTCTCATGGCTCAATTGGAGATGAATCGTTTGATGGACTGGATTCACCCTTGCAAACTTTGTAGTTCCTTAATATTGGTTGGTGGTGGCATATCGATGATTACTTTTGCTTGGGTATGATCCATTTTGATCCTCCTATTCCTGACCATGAAACCCAAAATTTACCCAACCTTAAGCACACATTTTTTGGGATTCAAACGAAGCTTGTACTATAAGACGATATATGCATCGATGGTTTTGTGCATTTGGTCATGGAAGATAGCAGTCGTAGGTCTTTGATTAGTTGCTTCAGTATTTCTTAACCCAAACGGCATCACCGTATAACAGAAAGTGCTCCAGGGTGTAGTAAAAGCGGTCTTAGGTTAATCATTGACTGCTAATTTGATTTAGTTATATCATTAATATCCACCCATAAAAAAGAACATTGCGTAGCCAGTAGTACTATCTATCAATAAATCAATGTTCATAAGTGGGTAATTGTCTTTCGGTGTGACTTTGTTCAGGTCTCGAAAATCAATGCATAGCTTGACTTTGCCATTCTTCTTATGGACCACCACAATATTAGCCAACCATTCGGGGTAATCAATAGTGCGAATAAATTTTACTTTTATAAGGTCTTCTAATCCTTCTTTTATGGCCTCTTCTAGTCGACCATCAAGCTTGCACAATTTTTGTTTAACTGACTTGCAACTAGGACTTAAGGGCAAACGACGTTCAACTAGCTGGGGGTCTAAGCTCGACATATTTTCACAGGTCCATGCAAAAGCTTTTTCGTGGCTTATAAGAAAGTTCACCAATTTTTCCTTCTTGTTTACTGATAAACTGGTGCCAATTTGAAGGATCTTAGGATTCTCATTAGTTCTAATGTTAATCTCTTCAACTGAATCATTAGCTAAGGGCAATGGATGTTCTTGTTTTTGAATCTGAGCTAATTATGGTAATTTTGACTAGAGTATTGTCGTAGGTTCTACTTTACCAACTGCATGTTTGATAAATGCTTTATGGGGGGGACTTTCATGGAAAAAGAAGTAACTGAGACATGTTGAGTTTCGACTTCCTACAAAGAAAAGAATAAAGGAAAATTGAACAAAATTAAAATTAATAACAAAAGATTACTTGCATTGCATAATGAAAATTTTTACATCACAAAATTCATGGGAGCATTTGAAAACAAAGGCAAATACTATCAGCCAACAAGATCTTCAAATTTCTTCAGAGTATCCCAATCCTCTGGTGCTCATTTGAAAGGGGATATTGATCGGCTGCAAGATGTCATCTTCATTCTTTTCGATGCCAATGAATGGGTAGCCACCTTTCAAAAGTAGCTAAATTCTCTTAGGGTTCCTCATGAAATGAGCATACAAGGGATGTCTTTGATAACTTAGATGACTGCTTGAAATATTATAGGCACTTCCAGATGATTCACTTATCTCCATGCTCTGCATCCACTCTTTCAAAGGTCATTCCTTCGCCATTCTTATGTTGGGCACGTCCACCGAATCAATTGGCCTAAGGAGTATTGGTTGTACCAATCTCTTGACCGGGTCCTCAGCGCGTACTGTGATTTCTGACGAGCCAAAATTCTATTTGAGACATTGATGAAGAATGGACGAAATTCTTCATACTTCATGAATCCAAGGTTGTCCCAAGAGTAAGTTATATGACGTTGGTACATCCATCACATAGAATGTAATGCAATGACTGGTGCATTCGATGATCATATCCATGTTGAGAGTACTTTTGCTATTCATGCTTTGACTATCGTATCTGTAGATCTTGGTATCATCAGGTTGATATTTGTCTTCAGAAAATCCCAATGCTTTGGTCATGAGATCAAAACAAATATTTAAACCACTTCCTCCATGGATCAATACATATGATACAATCATCTTATTAACTTGGATGACGATGTAAAGAGCATCTTTATGATAATATCCCCATTTTGAGAGGTCATTTTTTGAAAAAGAAATTGACCGGTCCTTAGAAACCCGAATCCAGTCTTCCTTAATCATACGTTCTTCCAAGGGAATGACATCATCCAAGTAGCATGGATCTTTGTTTGATGAGTTATCTGATGGCTCATTATTGCCGCCTCGCAAGAGAAAAGTCTTTGGAATTATGCTAGTTTTTTTGGATGAATTTTTTACCTTGCTGTGCATCATACCAATAAAGTCTAGAGGTTTCTTACTTCGATTCATCATCATGACTTGGTATGAAGTGCTTTCATCACAATGTCAGATGTGCTCCTGCGGATGATACGAGAGTTGAGTGCCTATGTTGATTGTGGCTACTGTTGCCTTTCTATGATTATGAAATGAATTCCTTAATACCTCAGGGATACTATCATCATCAACCTTGAGATCCTTGTTGATGAAATTTTGGATAATGTTTTTGATGACAAAACCATCCTCAGTGTCATGACCAGGGACACAATGAAACTTACATAGTTTTTCTTTATTACCTCCCATCATTTTCAAAGGTTCTGAAATTTTTGGCACTACGACAGTTCCTTTGGCAAGGAGGTATTCTAGGATCTTCTTCTGAGGTTGACTAAGAGGAGTGAACTTTCAATCATAACTCTAGCTTAGGTGTTTGTTCCTTCATTCGTCATTTCCTTTGGATAGCTGTGTGTTTTTCATGTGGTTTGCCTCCTTGTCATGCTTATAACTATCGCCGTTGTCTTTTCAAGTGCCAGAATTTGCTATGAAATGAGTGAACAACTGTCCTCTTCCTCCTTTCTTACCATCTTCTTTATATTTGGGCACAATGATTCCATCAAAATCTCCTTCTTCAATTCTTTCTTCTATTGAATCTGCTTGTTCAATCAACTCGGTGAAGGTCTTGATTGGGGCATTGCAGATGAGACTTTTCAAGGGTTGAGCTTCTTTATCTTATTGCATTGGATTCTCCATTTTTGGATGAATTCTCGAGCCTTTTCTCATTGTTTTTGACAGAGACTGCAAAGGGTGCTAAGGGTTGGAGCCATGGAAACATTTTGCTCAAATCTCTCGACGAACATGTTCACCAACCTATCAAATTCCTTCAGTTTAACTGAGTTAACATTTTCTTTGTACCATTGTACTGGGATGCCATCAAGTCTTCTTGGAAAGTAGTAAAACAAAGCTCTGTTATTTGCTTGTATCTTATAGCAAATAATTGATGAATGTTGAAATATGAACGTATGGGCAGGTGGTTCCATCATATTTGATGAAATCTTGGGCAAACCTTCATGTCTTTGTCCCCTTCAATGCCTAAGTAGTAATCCTCGCATGAGTATGAACGTTTTCCTTTCCCCCTACTTTCAAGGTTGCTCATTCTTTTCTCCCTTTTGTAAAACTTGCGCTTAGTTGAACTTTATTCATCACTTGATTTGACTAATTCTGGCTTTGTCTTTTTCTTCTTGCCCTTGATATCTTTTACTTTCTCTTTAGAACTCTCGCTGTCGGAGCTACAACTCGGGATGTACTTCTTTGTCTTTTTGCTTTTCTTGGCATGCTTTCTCTTTCTTTTTTGGCTTCTCCTCCAAACTTTCGCTTGTGATAGGGCTAGGTGAACTGCTTCCCCAATGATTTCTTTTCCTTTCTTGCTTTTCTTTGTTGTCTTTTTCTTCTTGAGCAGAAGCAATTCAGACTTTTCCTCCTTATTAGTTGCTGAGTGAATCTAGATAATCTTCATCTCAATTCATAGGAGAGAGTTTGTTGTTTTTTTTTTGTTTCTTTTTTTGTTTAGCCAACTTTTCAGTTGCTAGTTATGGAGTAACCATTAGGGCCTTTTGTTCTTCTTGCTCTCTCATAAATCACTCTATGAACAACCAAAACATATGGGTAGACTTCTGGTTCGATTGCTAGGAAACCGAGTGTTTCTAGCATGAGATCAGATGATGAAGCCTCATTTTGAGGAGTCTGCTTAGCTTGTGCTCTAGTTTCAACCATCCTGTTGGCTTTCAAGTATTCACTTATAAGACATAAAAATGAAAAGTCATTGGAAGGAAATGGTGACAAAATGAAAGTTTATATTGCATTAAGAGACTTAAAATTATATCCAAAGAAAACATTTAACTAAAATGACAACGACTGAAGACGAGATAAAAAATACAAAGTTGACAACAAAAACTTTTTAAGGATGGATAGTGGTTGGTTGGCATCTGACTACTTGGCGTATTCATTCTTTACTACTAGGCATGTGAACCAAGTGTATGATATCTGCATCTTCTATTCTTGTCGAGCTACTGCAAATAATGTCGTCTATTGAAGAAAGCTGAGGTCAAATTCGAAAATAGCTCCAATTGGTGTATGCATAGAAATCTTCTGTCTCAGAGAGAATTGTCTCATGCATCTATCAACATAATAATAAACTATGAAATAAGGGCCCAAGAATGTGGTATGACTATGATAATGGTGAGTGTATCTAGGTGGATTCTGGTGACAATCATAATAGTTCCAAATGATTTCTTCATCATCTAACTGCTCATTCAAACAATGGAATTGTTCTAAGACTGTCAATGTTCCATCAGTGTTTCTGAATATACTGGCTTGGGGTCCCGCGTGCTTGAGGAACCACAATTGTAAAACATATGTGCATCATTTTACAAAGTTAACATTTCCAATAGTGAAGCAGGTGAGTCCTCAGTAAAGAAAATCCAAGGCTGTCATTGCCACCTATGTGTCGGGTCCCACTATGTCCCCATATTTGGAAAAGTTGGATAATAAGAACATTTAGGAGGTCAGTTCTATTAGTGAAAATAGTTACTCTTACTGTTCAAAGCAGCATATAATGTTTAACTCTTCCTATGACTTTTCGAGATAAGGTGTAAGGTTCAACATAGACTCTAAACTCTTCATATAGATTTTTTAGGTAGATGCTCTGACTCTCATAGTTTTCTACTAGGGGCCAAGTTTTTCGTCCAGTAAAGTGAGCTATAAGGTCATTTGCATTAACCTTAGTCAGGTTTATAAGGAACTATTTCTCCAATGGGTCATTTGGATCACAAATAGGTGTAGGAAGGTCTAGTATTTCGACAAATTCATCTAATAATACTGTAATTTCTCAAAACAAAAAAGAAGAGGTTCTTGGGTTCCATCATTCGCCAATTGCATGTACCAAATTCTCATCCACTGACTGCATTCCTCCGGCTGCCACTATCTCTAGCCCACATTCTTCAAAGTAAGAAGGAAACATCCGAGAGAAGGTGAGATGCCAAGATCGATACCACTCCAGAGCCAAAGGTTTAGACTCAAGAGAAATATAAGCAGACCGTTCAAGTCCTTTTCCAAAGTTCTTTCTACTGTATGAGTTAAGCTATCGTTTGGCGACCACGTCCGAATGAAACTGGCGAGGACTCTTACCCCAGGCATTGAAGTCATTTTCCTTCTCCGAAACCGACGACCGATTCTTAGCTACGGCAGCATCACTGATCTTAAGAGCATGGAAGTTCTTCATTTGGTTGGACATCGACGAGATTAGGGTCGACTTGCCGCCCTCCCTCTGATTGCATCTACTTTCAGATGGGGATCATCACGGCTTGACGTCGCCCCATCTTTTTACCTTACAAAATGAAGACCGTGAACTCAAACTTGTTTTCTTCTTGCGTGTCATCCATGCGTTTATTTTATTTCACATGTTCATCTATTATTGTTAGGACATCTATCATGTATGTCCTCCTCCCATGTTTCCATGTGTTGCAAGTATTGTTAGTTTATTATGTGTTCATCTATTTTCTTCAATACGTTTTCATCTATGGTTAATACCAAATGTTATCATAAATTCATAACCATTTTCTGAATCGAATCCAAAAAACTTATGATTCAGGAAATAAGTTGAATAGAATCGTTTAAAATTTTGCCAAAAATATAAGATTTCTACAAAAGATAAAAAATAGTTAAAAATGTAAACAGTTTATTGAAGTGGTCACAATACTAATTCAGCAACAATAATTTAATTAAAACAGGGGAAAATGTTGTGAAAGTTGAAGGCTTACTTTATTCGGACCTTCTCACTCCTCTCTCTTTCTAAATGTTTATAATTGCATCTTGAACTTATTATATTTTCTTTCAAATTTTTTAAGCGCATTAGTTCATGCTGTTTTTTTGTGCTTTATGGTAGCTATGTTCAATCATTTACCGAATCTATTGAAGAATATTTATTACATTATTTTGTTTTATATAAATAAATATAAAAACATCAAGAATTTACATTAGCACAAATTATCTTTTTTATTATATATTTTTTCGTGGATGTTTTTTTTTGGTTTTTTTGTCTTTTATTTCTAGATTAAACTTGTTCTCCTTTTGAAAGATCTTCTTAGTATTGTAGTCATTTTGATCACTTTTGTTGTTATTTTTATGAATATTATATAATTGACAAATTTGTCCGTGAAGCTTACGCTTCAATTAACGCCTCCCTTCGCCTTGCCTCATGAGAGGTTCAACTTCTCGCCTCGCTTTATCGCCTTTTACAACATTGCATTTGAGAGTGTAAAACATTTTGCTAACATTTGAAGATCACTTTTTAAAGTAACTTTATTGTTCCCTTAAGACTTTAAGTATGGTTGAGGTTTTGCTTTAATTCAGTTACTACCTAACTAGAGCTCCATCTCATCTTGCTTAAGTTCTTTTAGAGAGGTGCTTGTGATCATTTATGATTTTAATTGAATGTGGATGTATGAATGCATCGAACCTACATGATTAGAAGCAAATCAATTATTCATACAATAACATTCATCTAAAAGCATTCATACCATAACATACATCTAAGTTTTTTTATTTTTATTTGTATAATTGTCATAAATAATTTTATAAAAAGGGAAAAGTTTTTGAAAATGGAATGAGGTTGTAGACCATGGAGCATGACTCCAATATTGGGTCATTACTTGATTTTTAGGCTTGGTGAAGTCAACAAATGAAAAGTTAAAACGTTAAATCTTGGGAGAAAAATATCCAAAAGGATGGAAAAGAGAAAATACTTTAATCCGAGAGGAATAGAAAGAAAGAGAGAGAAAAGAGATTTTAAATATAACAAAAAAAAGGTTTAAAGAGAGAGGGATACATATTTTTATACGTATTATATATATATATATATATATTTGTAAAAGAAGATATTTAACTTGAAGAGAGAAACAAAAGATTCAAAAGAGGGAAAATGTAACACACGTATATATTCATTCATATGTATATGAAAATTCGTAAAAGAATATGTTGAATCCTAGAGGGAGCGAGAGAAAGAGAGATAGTCGTGTGAAAGTATAAATATATAACATGTATATACGTATAGGTCTTCATGAGATTTGAAATCAAGAAATAACTTGAAGTTATTCGACTTTGATTTTTTTATATAGGGCGGAGAGGAACTTGGGCTCATACAAGAGCCTACGCTAAGTCTCCAAGACCTCATTAAAGATGGTTCTTGCTATTGAAAATCTTTTGAAAAACATGATTCCAAATATTTTATTCATCAATATCAACCCTTATTATTTCATTGTTACAAGAGAATATATTTCTCCCACCATTGGGTAAGGAAGAAAACCAAGCAACGTAATAAAACATAATTGAGGTTCCTAATCAGATGATTAAGAAAGAAACTAAACGTAAGAATCAATGTTGTAAAAGGCGATAAAGCGAGGCGAAGCGTTGAACCTCTCATGAGGCGAGGCGAAGCGAGGCGTTAATTGAAGCGTAAGCTTCATAGACAAATTTGTGAATTATATAATATTCATAAAAATAACAACAAAAGTGAGCAAAATGACTACAATACTAAGAAGCTCTTTCAAAAGGAGAACAAGTTTAATCTAGAAATAAAGACAAAAAAACAAAAAAAAAAACATCCACAAAAAAATATATGATAAAAAAGATAATTTGTGCTACTGTAAATTTTTGATGTTTTTATATTTATTTATATAAAACAAAATAATGTAATAAATATTCTTCAATTGATTCGGTAAATGATTGAACATAGCTACCATAAAGCACAAAAAAGCAGCATAAACTAATGCACTTAAAAAATTTGAAAGAAAATATAATAAGTTAAAGATGCAATTATAAACATTTAGAAAGAAAGAGAAGGAGTGAGAAGGTCCGAATAAAGTAAGCCTTCATCTTTCACAACATTTTCCCCTGTTTTAATTAAATTATTGTTGCTGAATTAGTATTGTGACCACTTCAATAAAGTGTTTACATTTTTAACTATTTTTATCTTTTGTAGAAATCTTATATTTTCGGCAAAATTTTAAACGATTCTATTCAACTTATTTCCTGAATCATAAGCTTTTTGGATTCGATTCAGAAAATGATTATGAATTTATGATAACATTTGGTATTAACCATAGATGAAAACGTATTGAAGAAAATAGATGAACACATAATAAACTAACAATACTTGCAACACATGGCAACGTGGGAGGAGGACATACATGATACATGTCCTAACAATATAGATGAACACGTGAAATAAAATAAACGCATGGAAGACACGCGTGAAGAAAACAAGTTTGAGTTCACGGTCATCATTTTGTAAGGTAAAAAGATGGGGTGACGTCAAGCCGTGATGATCCCCACCTGAAAGTAGATGCAATCAAAGGGGAGGGCGGCAAGTCGACCCTAATCTCGTCGATGTCCAACCAAATGGAGAACTTCCATGCTCTTAAGATCGGTGATGCTGCCGTAGCTAAGAATCTGTCGTCGGTTTCGGAGAAGGAAAACGACTTCAATGCTTGGGGTAAGTGTCCTCGCCAGTTTTATTCGGACGCGGTCGCCAAACGATAGCTTAACTCATACAGCAGAAAGAAGGACAAAAGCGTGGAAAGAAATCTTCAATTCCATAGGCGTGCAATGATTTGGGATTGAGAAAAAAGAATTTAGGGTACAAACAATGTTTAATTAGGGCTACGTGTGAAGCCCCTTTATAATTTTATTTTATTTTTAATTTTTTAAATTAAAAAAAACTAAACAGACTTGAGGCATGCGCCTCAAACACGGAGCACACCCTTGATGGAGGCGTACGCCTCATTTGGTAGAGGCGCACGCTTCAGGGACGCGTGCGCCTCACACCTCTGCCTCAAAATGTTTTTTCTAAAAAACGCTTTGAGACACACTTTTTTTGTGTGAAGCGGACGCTTCTCAAGAATGTCATGAAGATATATTTTATCATGTACATATTTGTGAAGGGCTTTCTCATGTTGGACAAATCCCAACTTCAAAAATCAACATAACAACAAAAAGATCTCAACCAGAACACTCATTATTGCCGTTCATTTGGTCATTAATTAAGGAAATTAACACATCATTCTTGAGCAACATCTCAAACATAAACAATGAGTAAAACAATATACAAAGCATATTTTTTCAGAAATACATGAAGGAATGAAATTTATTTCGCCTTGCTCATACTCCTGGTGGACTCAAGAGTTGCTCCCGATTCTGGATAGAAAATCATTAGAGTCTTCTTGCACGGCCATAGGGAGTGTCAAAAGAAAATGGAAAAAAAATGAAAACAAGATGAGGACTACATACATCTAATATAAGTGATTTTAGGGATGACTCTCCCTTTTGGGATGATCCTAGGGTTGCCTTGGGTGAAGCTCCATGATGATGAAGGTATTCCTTCAAGAGTTTTTCTTGTGCTCCCTTGAAGATTTGAAACTTCGAGAATCTTGCTCCTAAGATTGGAGAAGAAGAAGAAAAGAAAAGAGAAATGAAAAAAGGAGCTAAGAAGAGATTGTGGAGGTATTTATAGAGAGTTTTGGAGAGAAAACTCAAATTTTGAATTTTTTTAAATTTAACAAGATTTTCATGACAATTTCAAGTATTTTTGAATGATTTTTAATTTTTTTAAATGGGTTTTGACCAAGTAGAATTGGCCATTAGCCTGCAAATACCCCTTTGGGGTGTGGATAGGGCCAATGCCCACCCATCAGGCCCAAAATCGACCGCCAAAGGTCGGTTTTAGCATCAAATAACACACAAGCCCTAGTTTGGGCACTGTCATGCACGCGACCACGTGTGATCGCATCGTGCGGCACTCAATCGCAACTGCGAGGCGTGCGATCACATCATGTGGTTGCACGCGACTTATTTTTTTTAAAACAAAATAAAACAAAATAATATGAATAAAAAAACATAAAACCTTTTTTAAATGTGTATAAAAATGGTTTTTGTTAAAATTGGGGGGGGGGGACTCCGTTTTGAGTGATTCCACGCTCGTTTTAGATTCAGATTGAGTTCAATTGGTTGCCGACATGATCTAGAGAGTAATTTAAGCTCAAAAACACTTGGCACAAGAACAAATCATAAAACATAGGAGGGTTCGTGAATGCACGCGTGGCGCTCGATGTAACCAAATGTTGTTGTTTTGATTTCGCCTTTGGATTTTGAGTTTGAAATTCTTGATTTAGATCTAGACTTGGGTTTTAGATCTAACTTGGATCCTAGAGTTGGATTTTGGATTTGAATCTCATGTCTAAAGTTGGGTTTTGAATTTGAATTGTGTTTAGGTTCAGACAAGAGGTGGCGGCATCACCGTCTACTGGTCGAGTCACGAGATCTCAAGTGCAAGCACTCGACGCCGTGAATCAACAAATTCGGGTGATAGACGAAGGCGTTGGTCCATCGGTGTCAATTCAACTTAAGCTGTTATTGGTCACATGTCTTTGGATCATTAAACCATGAGATTCTTTCTTTTGTTCACATCAGATCTTTCCTGGTAACTCAGGCTATGAAAAGCATATCTCGAAAATTCTTAGAGATTTATTTTGGATCGAATAGTTACAAATTTGTTTTGGGTCTAGGATTTGGCTTAGAGTCTAAAAATTTAAATCAAAATAATTGAGAATTTTTTTTGGGTGAAAATCAAATACAATCTTTTTGAAAAAATTTGGGGTGATAACATACCCTCAACAAGTCTCCAAAATCACAAGATTGCTGCTCATCTTTAGCTTTTCTTACTTCATTTCAAACAAGCATAAACTATGATCTATATACTTTCCACAGTCTTAAAACTTGTCATTAACCTATGTATTATGCACCATCATTGGAAAACTCCCATGCCCTTAATTTATCTCAAATCTACAAACCTAACATTAATTTCGTTCCATTGTATGATAAACCAGGTTTAATGAAATAAAAATGCTTTCACTTGAAAACCCAAAGCTTTTCTCCTATTGGATACTGTCCCCTGCCATTCCACTATTAGAGCGTTCTTTTACAATTGAATCTCAGTTTGGATGCAAAATCTAGCCAACATTAGAGTTTCTCAACAACATTTGCCAGCCTTTTCTAGGCTCAACATTGATAAAACTTGTTTTATTACATCCTGCATGGAAAATATATGCAAAAATGACTCTGTAATGGATTTGGATCAATTCCCATCCCCAAATCCAATCATGTCCAACTCTATGGACTTAAACTTGGACCATGTATCTTGGAGATCTGGAACCATGATCCAGAATCAAGTTCATTTAATGAGCCGACGGTTACTATTTGCTTTTTTCAAAAGTAGGGCCCACAAAAGGGGTGTCGCCGCTTTCTCTCTCTTCCATTTTTAGTTTTTTCTTTTCTTCTTTTTCCTTTTACTTGTCAATTAAGGCCGTCGCTTATGTCAAACCACCTGAGGCCCATCTGCATCATCTCCGAAGTGATGCAAATGTAACAGAGCACATCTTCCCCCGCATTGTGTTAACTTTTTCAAATATTCTTTATTGCAAAATCAGTTTTATTTCAAATTTTCAAATTTGTTCTTTTTAAACATCCTTTTCCTACTGGACAACATCATTTCCCTTTTTATCTAATTGGTTTTCCCATGCATGGATCAGTCACAATGCATCAATCTCTTCCATTTCAATTATAAATGATTACAGTCCGGGGTAGGGACAAAATTTTTTTCAGGAGTGAGCGAAACGATCGTTCGATTGGGCCAAATGGTGGTTCGACTGGGCCAAACTAAATCAGCCACGGCCTAGGCGCCCCCCCTCTTCGCGCCTGCTTACAGGGATCCCTTCTTCTCCATTTAATCTGTTGTTGTTTGCATTCCAAAATTGATTTTGGTTTTGCCAAATAAAATTTGTTTTGAAAGTGGAAACAAAGGGGAGTTTGTCTGTCAGTATGAGGTTTAGTTGTTTCTAGTGCATTTACTGGGGATAACTAAGCCAAAGGCTGCTCTCATTCTTGACACATTTTCATATTCATTTAAACATTATCCCAAAACTATAACGGTGCGGTGCCTAGTAAGGATTTTCAAAGTGTTTCAAAATTTTAAAGTTTTCATGAAACAAAGAAAAGATGAAATGACAAGATTTTAAAATGCAAAGGTGCTTCATGATCTTTCCTAGAATCTGTTTGATAAAATGATTAGAGGAATATTTTTGGATGAGATAATTATGAGTTAATAAATCATTTTGATTTGGGAAAGCTTTTCAAATATGAAGTTTAAATTCTTTGAAAATATTTGAAGATTAGGAAAATTAGATTTGATATTTAAAAAACTTTTTCCAACTATGCAATTGATTTGGTTGGCTAGTGTTTCCCTTTGAGCCTTATGTAGGTCCAAGATTTTGCTTTAATAAGTTACTATCTAGTTAGAGTTCTATTTCATCTTGCTTAAGCCCTTAGATGAGTGTTTGAGCATTTATAAATCCCATAAGTGCTTATATATGCATGAATGAATGAATTTTATATGCTTGAAAATTGATCATTCATTCCTGTCACAACATTCATTTAAAGACATTCCTGTCACAACATTCATTTAAAGACATTCACATCATCACATGCATCTACAGTTTCATTCATTTGAGAGACTCTATTTTTACTTAGAAAACATTCTTATTTTGAAACTTTTCAATGCAAAAGTTTTTGAAAGTAGAATTGGGTTGTAAGCCATCAAACGTAGCTCCAATGTTGAATATATTACTTTGGTTTGGCCTTGATGAACCTAGTAGATTTAGGTTAAGGAAAATAGAAATTTAAAATTTAGACTTTGAGAGAGAGAGATAGAAAAATACATGTAAAAAAGGAGAGAGAACCAAAGAGGGAGAGAGATTTTAGGATAGAGAATTCAAAGAGACAGATTAATAAAAGGGAAATAAGAGATGGAAATCAAATTGAGATTAATAACAGAGAGAGAGTTTTAATAGGAAGAGAACGATTAATAAAAGAGAGAAAAAGATAGATTTTAAGAGAGAAATTGAAAAGAGAGAGAGATTAGTAAAAGAGAAATAAAAATTTTGAGAAAGAAATCAAAGAAAGAGAAATTTGTAAAAGAGAGACAAATAAATATTTCGAGGGAGAGAAATAAAGATTGTAAGAGAGAAATCAAAAGGTTGAAAAAATAGTAAAAATGAGAAAAAATACAGATTTTAAGGGAAAGAAGAAGAAAGAGAGAGGGAGAGATATTAGTAAAAGAGAGATAAATTAATAAAAGAGAGATTTAGTAACAAGATATCATAAATTTTTATATAAATTATGTTGTAAGTCCAAGAGATAATTTTAGAAATTTACGAACTTGATCGTCTTTATGTAGACTGCAAAGGAACTTGGACACATAAGAGAGCCTAACCCAAGTTTCCAGAGCAGCCTCTTTAAGGGCTTATTTTAAAATACTTTTGAAATGGCAAACAAAATTCAAGAATATATGTAAAAAAATTATATGTATATACGTAAATGAAATCTCCATTAATATTGTGAGTTGCGAAGGACAATATGTCCCTCCTATTGTTGGGTATGGGAGGGAACCTAAACTGTGAAGGAGAATCATTTACTCTTGAAGAGGTTGACGAAAAAGGCTCCTATTGTGCTATTCAAGCACTCCATTCCCATCGAAGAGACGCTTCTCAAAAGAAATCACTTTTTGGGTCTCTTAATAGGATGATTAATAAGCAATTTACCAAGAGAATGAAGCTTAAATAGTAGTTGAAGATGT
Organism: Nymphaea colorata; assembly: GCF_008831285.2. Lineage (NCBI taxonomy): Eukaryota > Viridiplantae > Streptophyta > Magnoliopsida > Nymphaeales > Nymphaeaceae > Nymphaea > Nymphaea colorata. The sequence continues at coordinate 6,277,416 of NC_045145.1, forward strand.
GGTTTAAAACTAATCATAGAGATTGCATAAAAATGTATATTAATATGTACACATTCATTAGGTTTTGCCTGGGTTGGACAAGCCCCAACCTCAAAAGTCAATATAAAAGAGAAATCTCATTCGTAAGCTCTTGCCATCATCAATCCACACATACATACCATCTATTTCGTAGGGATATATGTGGAACAAACATTCAAAGAGACCTTTGCATGGCCATGGGGAGAAAACTAAAGAGGAAGCCAAGGAAATAGAGACTACATACCTTATGATGGTGTAATGAGAGAAGAGATTTCTCCTTCACTTCCATGGGGCAATAAGACCTCCAAATAAGGACTTCAACTACTTGAAGGTCTCCAGGGGTCTTCCACGTGCTCCTCCTGTGGTCCTTGACAATGGAAGTTGAAAAGGAAGAACATCAAAGTTGAAGATAGAGAAGTGATGAAGAGAGAGTATAGAGGAAGGAAGGAGATAGGCTAGGAAGGATAAAAAATTCTAGTTTGAAGGCTCAAAGGGTTTCCCAAGAGTTAGCACATATTCAAGGTTGAAAATTTGGGAGAATTTATAGGGAAAAATGAAGCTAAAATTTAAAATTTGATTTTTTTTTTAATTTTTCAAGATTTATTAAAATTTCTCAATTTTTCTGAATTTCATTTTCATTTTTTTAAGGTTTTGACTCATGAAGATTGGCCCTTAGCCCTACCAAATCCATTTTGGCTGCAAAGAGTTACTAGGACAACTACATCAAAAGTTACTAAGTGCAAGTGAGAGATTGGCACGTGTATTACCAAGTAAATATTTCTTAATGAATTGGTAACAATATTTTACATAATAAGCTAACAATATACTGCATAAACTATTTTCTTGATGATGGTTCAGTAACCAACATGACCCCCACAATCTCCTTGATGGGCCTCCTCAATGACTTCTTAAGCTACACCTTTATTGAGACATCGAGAGTAATCAGTGCTAAAGCCTTTCTTGTATAATGCTCCTATGAGAACAAAGTATCTCATTGACATGCATTAGATTGCCTTTGGATCCTTTTTAAGCATCCCAGTTAGGAGTTCTTTGGTCTCAATGTAACTCTTGATATTATGATGCCAAGAAGTTTTCTCTCTTGGGCATGGTGAATTTGCTTTGTAGCTTTTAAAATGAGGCACTCTAGCTTTCCAATTTCAAAAGAATGGACTGCTTCATTAGCTCTAAGTGAGATAGTAAACCACATACTCACTAGACCATCAGTGATAAAAATATTTCCCTTGAGCCAACTGTATTTCTTCAAATTGGAGGATCAATGATGTAGCAATCTATTGGTACAACACCTGACTCTCTTTACTTGGAAATTTAGTAGTGTGAAGTCCAAGGAGACCATTTTGCCTTTTGAAGTGACAACAAAATGCCCATACCTACCCCCATTACATTCGTGGATCCATGGAAGAACTTTTTCCATGCCAACGCAACTTCTGACATCAACACATATTCATCGAGAGGTCGTTTGATTGTGGTGGAATGCCATAGAACTGACAAAACGGATGCTGCCGATGCCAATGCTAGCCACTGGCCAGGGCAAAGCCCTCCCAAGCTTCCCTCAGGTATGCACGCTCATCCTTTCAATCCCTTGACCAAGCACTAGCAGAGTCAGATTTTTTTTTTGGTGGGAACGCTCATTCAATACCTTATAATTTGTTTGGGGCACTTGCATGTATAACAAGCACATATATCAAAACATTACCATATATATTAAACTAATTTTGTGAGGCTGCCAGCTATGCCACTTGTCCAAGGCTATGCCTAAACCATTGCTGACACAGCTATGTCTGGTCTTTCTCTCCCTCTAACTCATTCTCTATCTCTTGATATGAAGCCATAAACTAGAAGAAAGAATCACTTGCAGCCCTAATCGGTGGTGGCTTTCATTATAGGTATTGTTACCATACTCTCTTTCTCTCTCTCTCTCTCTCTCTCTCACTCTGTGTGTGTGTGTGTGTGATCCTCTATTTCCCTGGCTCTATCTTCAGCACGAACCTGCAGCTCCCCTCTTCTGTAGCTCATATGAAGGGTATGTATTGTGACTAGCCTTCCACGTGTTTGATGAAATGTATGTGAGGCTAGCAAGTATGGATAGTATATTGTTTGCTATTGTTTGGCATCTGTAGCTATTGTGCGCAAATTGTCATTGTTTTTTTTTTTTTTTTTCAAAACATGCTTAGTTGATTTACCATTTTATGTTTTAAGTCAAGCTAAGATAGTAGCTTTAGAATCGAAGAATGAGCATTAACATCTCAAAGATCTTACATTATCGAGAAATTAAAAAGATGATAAACTCATAGATGAAAGGCAAACACATTCTAGTGAAAAAAAGGATCTGTTTCATCTTAGAAAGGATTTAGAAATCACAAACGAAGTAAAGATCATGAATAGATCAGTTATGGTATTTAAATGAATGAAGGTCAGAGTCTGAGATAAAGAAGAGGATGGCTACCTTCAAGAGAAAGCGACTGTGAGGGTGGAGGAAGCCAAACATGAGTGACCCCAGCCTCTACTATATGAGGCACCAACTTCTTCACGACATTGTACCACCCTTGGCTGTTCTTAGACGATTACTAGTTGAAGGCTTGAACCAACAACATGTATATGTTTAACATATCAGTTGATCAAAGTTCCTGTCTCTGTCAGTATATATTGGCAGGGAGAAAATTAGATAGACAGAGGAATGTATACCCCACTAGTTATTTTGTTACATCACTTTGTGTTTCAGATAACCTTGACAATATTTTTTTTGATATGTGGTTTTGTTCAATGAGATAACCTCTGGAATGCTACTAAAAAATTTGACTTGCAGAATTTAGGTCGGCAAGAGGGCATTCCCTGTTGCAGAATGAGATACATTTGATAATTTGGCATATCCGGAAGATGCTTTGTGTCTCCTTGAACAATCCTATACTGATCCACAAGTACCTGGGTGCAATGTTGAAGATATTAGCAGCATACCAAATCTGGGAATGGTCTGCCAGCCCACTGAAGATGGTTCTTTCTTGGAACTGAATGATTTTTCAGAAGAATCAGGACAAGCCGATTCCCAAGATATTGAAGCAACTGTGATGATTAAGAATCACCTTGACTACTTTAATGCCTCTCCGGCAAGCTTCCCAATTGAAGATCGCTGCCTTTTAGAGATGAATGAGCTTTCAAATCCTATGGATGCCAACTCAAATGATTTTGAAAAACTTGATGAACTCTTACACTTTTTGAATGCAACTGAGAACAATTTGTGTGAGGTTGGGTCAGGTGATGGGGTTCTAGATAAGCCAGATATTTTTGGCAACGGTTTAAATGCAAAGTTAGAGGCAATTTCCATTCTTGAAAGCACTCTTGATGCATGTACTTTCCAACTCTTAGTCCCAAAAATTTCTGCATATTTATCATCTCAATGTCCCAATGACTGATATTTGTTAGTTAGGTGAAGCCTACTGAGTAATTAAGTGATTAATCCACATTAAGATAATTTTGCTTTCTTATTACTCAAATTTATTCCAATAAAATTGGAAATTCAAATTGGTAAGAGGAAGGAAATAAAAATCTGATAACCATTCATCAACTTCGATCTACTGATCGAGTCCCTTTATAAGATGCTGAGCATAAAACTTCAAAGGCGCTGATTGATATGGCTGTCATAAGATTTAATTGAGAAAAGGAGATTTACAACCATGGAGAACTTCATCTTTAGGTTGGTCGCCTGAAAGCCTTACTTTGGTTCGGTGAATGAAGGAAATGATGGGGAGGCAAAGTAGTGCAAAGAAGTGTGAGGTGAGTTTCTCTATTTGCTCAGTGTGTTCACCTTCTGTGACGCAACACCGTGGCTGGAGTGGCTGGATGCGGGTGGCCAAACCCACGAGCACTGGACCATTTGCAAAATATTATACAACAAAAATCTAAATAACTCAGCTTCCTTTTTCTCTCTCGTTCTTTCTTATCTTATCTGATTTCATTTATTTAGTTGTCTCTCTTTTCCCCTCTGTTTGCACTAATATTGCCAAAATCAGTATTTAGATTGAATAAAATAGTCTAGTTAGAGTACTTCAGCAAATCATCTGAATTCAAATTGCAATCAATAGAATAGAGTAATTGTTTGTGAAACCGAGTAAGAAAAAAAAAAAACGTTTTTAATTCAAGAAAGCTAAAAACCAAAAAATAAAAAAAATGCAAAAGAGTGCAGAAAATTTCAAGTACTTACAAGAGATGAAGTGATGAGATAAAAATGATAAAAAAGTAGAAAACAAAAAGACGACCACAAAATATGATCTCAATCAACAAAAGCCGCTTTCTCTAAGACCAGTAAATTGTTTCTCTCATTCGTAAAACAAGAAAGATGTCTGCAAAATTTCAGTGAACGTGGCAGCAATGCCTTCAACTATCTTTGTGTTGCCTTCAATCATGCTGGGTAGCTACCATGCTCAGATTATTCATGTCCCAATCTTCTCTACAGAGTGCTGGGACAGTCATATCTTGTGGTGATCATATAAAAACTTCACAAAAACAATCTTTGTTTGCATTTAGTATTATTCATAAATTGTATGGATGGATGATCTGAACTTAACTTCACTAAAAGAGTACCCATTTTCATGTGACCAGTCATGAACCTTAACTAGTGTGTTTGTTCGTCTAATTATTTGTTTTTCTTTTTATTTTTATGACATGCAAGAACTAGATGATGTCTCATTCCACGTCATATGTGGATTGTTATGGGAGGACTAGAGGCATTTACAACACGGGAGAAGAAAGTCAACTACATCTTAGCAGTTACAATGGAATAGAAGTCCAGTTGCTAGCAATTTGTCATAATTGTTAGTGTTTATAGCAAGTCTAATATCATTGTCTTAGGTTTCTGAACCTTTGCCTTCATTTATATTTTGATGTATGTCAACATATGGCTCCTAGTAAATTGTATTTTGATTTTATATGGGTTTACTTGACAATGTATATTTGAACCTTTGAACATCTAACACTGATGATGTTTTTATTCAAGTTATGAAATTGATTTTGATATATCGGTATTCTATATATTATGTTGATTTAAGTTGATGAATGTGTTGATCTTGATTTAACAAGTTTTTGCTATGAATTTTGTAATAGTATTGGTATAACATATTCTTGTTATGTCGAACATGACGAATGATTTTTATGGCATAAACTTTGGATGAAAATCTGAGTATGTGAAAACAATAGACAAAACAAGCAAAACCAACAAATATAGTGCTTTTGTTATCAAACAGTGAACAAAATGGATAGAATAGACTGTACAATAAGCTAATATTGGAACAAACATATAGAATGGACAAAACATAAATCAAATGTCAGACAGAATGGACAAGTCAAACAAGATAGACAACAAAGAAAACAAACACCAGATAGAAGGAATGTGTTCTGTTCATAAACTATCAAATGATGGACAGAGAACACCAATAATAAGATGGACAGGACATGGGTATGGTAGATAGAATGTCCTATTCGTTCTATCAAGAAGAACAATTATCAAACGCCCTCCAAAGGACCCATCATCTACTGATGGGGAAAGTCTACTAACTAGTCTACAATTAGTTGCCCCTTTATTGACTTTTGGGACAGATACTCGAGGTCATATTGCATCAATGTACTTGCTATTTTGCAATGTGCCTGTTGAGAAAGGATTAGGTTTGGAGAGTACTTGAACATCGCAGGCTAATAAGTAGTGTCTCAATTCTTAACACATTTATACCAGCACTACACAAATTCTCTCTACGGGGGAATGTTTCTTCTCGTATTCAATAAAAGTCTTGTTGACACAATAGAATGTGTGTTCAATTTTGCTTCCCTATTCATATTGCGGCAAGAAACCACCACATGTAGATTCATTTACTGTAATATAAAACAACAAAGGTTTTCCAACACTGAAGCTTTTAGGATGAGTGGATTTAAGATGTACTTCTGTATCATCTGTTCACATTTTGGGCCCCATTTAAACTTTACACATTCCTTAACAAGTGATTGAATAGCTCATGCTTCATGGCCAGATTGGAGATGAATGTTTTAATAGCTTGAATATGCCCTTGTAGGCTCTTTAGTTCTTTGAGATTAGTGGTGGCTTCGTATCATTGGCCACTTTGGTCTCTATAAGGTCCATTTCTGTATTCTTCTTACTAACCATGAAACCCAAGAGTTTGCTATATTCAACTTTGAGCACATATTGTAGAGGATTTAGATGAAGCTTGTGCTGCAAAAGTTGCTCAAATACTTGGGCAATAGTTTTAACATGATCTTCCCTTGTACTAGATTTGATTAATATGTTATCAATGTAGGCATTTATAACCTTGTTCATTTGGTCATGAAAGATGACTGTCATGACTCTTTGGTAAGTTCCTATTGCATTCTTTAATCCAAATAGCATTATTGTACAACATAAAGTGTCCATGATAGTAAAGGAGGTTTTGGGCTGACCTTTGACGACCAGTTTGATCTAATTATATCCCGAGTATCTGTCCATGAAGGAGAATATACTGCAACTTGATGTACTATCTGCTAATACATCAATGTTCATAAGGGTATAATCACCTTCTTGTTTTAGTGTCAAAAGTCAAAACATAACATGATTTTGACTTTTGTTCTTTGGGACAATGACGATGTTAGTTAGGCATTTGGGGCAAGCAATGGTGCGAATGAAATTTAACGTTCAACAAATTTTATCGATCTCATTGAATGGTCCTTCTACCCTATGGTCTAGCTGGTGTAATTTTTTGTTTCACAGCTTGCAATCAGGACTAAGGGGAGATGGTGTTCAACTAACTTAGGATCTAGAGTCGGCAGATCTACATAGGTCCATAAAAAGGTCTCTTGATAACTTGCCAGGATAACTAACAATTTTTTCCTTTCTTCTACTAATAGACTAGTGCCAATCTAAAGGATGTTATGGTTTTCATATTTCTTGATATTAATTTCTTTGATTAGATTATTAACCAAGGTGATGGATGTTCTTGCTTTTGAATATGGGTAACCTCTAGTAATTCTGAATCAGGTATCTCCATAGACTTTGTTTTATAAACTATTTGCCTACAAGATGATTTCTAGGGGGGCTTTTGGGGGAAAAGAAGGAACTGAGACATGTTGAGTTTTGACATCATGTAAAAAGAAGATAAAAGAAAACTAGTTTTGGAAATTAAAGATAGACAAACACAAGCAAAAACTCACTTCAATTGCACATGAAAAGATTTTGTTATAAAAGGAGAGGCCTCCCACAAAACTGTAGGGAGGAAAGACAAGATCACATAATATATAAACGGATTACAAAAGAAAAATGAAAAGATGAATGTTGCCGGCCCATGGGGCCTTCTTCAAACTTTTTTTGAGAATCCCAATCCCTTGGTGTCTCTTAGAGAATGGATAGAGATTGGTTGCAAGATGCTACCCTCTTTTTTAGGGCTAGTGAATGGGCGGTTGCCACCTCTCAAAAGCAGCTAAAATCCTTTAGGATTTTTCATGAAATTATTATACAAAAGATGTTCTTGATAATTTTGACAACTACTCGAGACAATGTTGGCACTTCAAGATGATTCATCTTTCTCTAGGTTCTAAAAATACTTCTCTAAATAGGCTTCTTTTCTTGTCCTGCCACTTGGTACATCTATAGAGAGGACTGATTTATGGAACATTGATTACACCAGCCTCTCAACTAGGTCATCAAAGCGCACTATAACAATGAACAGTCCAAAGTTCCATGTAAGGCATTAATGGAGAGTGGAAGAGACTCTATGCACATGTATCCAAGAACGTCCCAAGAGCACATTTTAGGAATGGGTACATCGACTACATGGAAAGTGATATAATGGATGATGTGTTCGATGCTTACATTTATATGGAAACCCGTATGCTGTTTATGCTTTGGCCAATCATACCATAAATCTTGATGCAATCAAGGTTGCATTCCTCTTCATGAAAACTTAGGGTCATGGAATGAGCTGTGGGCAAATGTTTAGGCTGCTATCTCCATCAATCAAGACATGAGGCATAGTCATCTTGTTGAGCTTAATGATAATATAGAGTGCTTCCGCATGATTGTATCCTTACTTTGGGTGATCATTTTTCATGAAAGTGAATGATTGGTTCTCTGAAGCATAAATCTAGTCATCTTCAATGAAACATTCTTCTAAGGAGGAGATTTCGCTCGTAAAGCATAGCACTTCACTAGACAAAGATGATTCATTACTTTGCAAGTGGGAATACCTAGGTATTACTATTGGGTTGCTTGAACTAGATGAAATCTCTAATTTTCTTTTCATCATATTGATGATATCCAGGGGCTGCTTTCTCTGATTGACGACATAACTTTACATGGCTCTTCTTCATTGCAACATTAAATATACTCATGTGGGTGGTAAGGTAGCAGGGTGACCACCGTAATTTTTGCTTTTCCATGATGGGGAAAGGGATTCTAGAGGACTTTGAGAGCGTTGTCATAGTTTGTTTTGATATCCTTGTCAAAGAAGTCCTAAATAATATTATTGGAGATAAAGCAATTCTCAATGTCATGGTCAGGAACATGATAGATCTAGAAAAACTTATTGTTAATACCCCAAATTCCATTCAGTCGTCGAAGGCTATTCTAAAATTTGAAAAAGGATTTCACAAAAAATAATTGTGAAACATTTCAATTTTAAAGCGAATTTTGAACCCCAAACCCAATTTAGGTTCAATTCATGAATTTAATTTGTGGTACAAATCCCAATGTAGGATTACAATTTGATATCTAAATCCAGTATGCAATTGTCATTTCAAATTCAAATTCGGTTTTAAAATGAAAAGTGGACTTAGTTAAGATCCATTATGCCAGGTGGGACCCATGTGTGGGCCCCAACTAGTTTGCATGGGCAAGGGCCCACCCAAGGAAGAACACACCTTCCACTTTCATTAAAAATATCCTTTTGACCTACAAGATTAAAATAATTGGAGAATCTAAAAAGGAAAAAAGAGATTAAAATAATCGAGAAAAGATCTCCTTTAATAACGGAGGAGACAAGCTTTAAAGAGGCCAACATGCATTGGCCCCTCTACGCATGTCATAATAGGTGTGTCTCAAACTCACTTAATTGTAAGTGGGTTTGAACCAGACTCACCCAGATGTGGCACCCCATCTACTGGGCTCAGCCAAACATGAGCATAGTCAAAATAGGTCAGGTTTATACATGTTGTCCAATCTTGTCATAGGATGGAAATAACCCTTGACTAAAACAACAATGCTTCGGCTGATTAAGCTCAGTCGATGCTCATTTCAAAATTAAACATAGTTAAACATAATTAAGTGCCTTCTAAGTATCAAATGCTATCAAACTTGTCTCGAAGTTAAAAGCATAAATGGGATGTTGACCTTGTACAAACTATCCCGTCAATTCAATTTCAGGATAGAATTGTCCTTCTCAGTCCAATTCAATTGGTAAAATCCTAAATTAGGTTTTTTTACAGACCAATTATGTAACTGAACTCATAAATTGTACATGTGAAATATGCAAATGTAAATTCGGATTAGGGTTTTGATCAAGTCAAACCCATTTTTAATCAAATTTAGGATGAAAATGTCCTTTCAAATTTAATTTGATACAATGGATTTAAAAATCCTTGTAAATGAAACTTGATTATTGAACTTGTAGCAAATAAAATCTATAATTCAATATGATTTAAGGCTAGATCACTAGGTCAAAGTCCAGTGAGCTCAAGTCATTCGAAGTCAAAGTCAAAGGCCATTTTTGCAAAAAATGGAAGTTTAATTTGCAGCTAAGTACAAAACTAAGTTTTGAAATTAATTCTAATTTGATTTGACTTGGTCAAAGTCACGGTGGACTTGACAAGGCCAAGGCACACCTAGCTCATAATTCAAAAGGAGATTAAATAATTAATCTTCCTTCCCTAATCATCAATCCAAACTTTTGGATTTGACCAATAAGAAAGAAACAAGACTTTCTAGTATTGGTCAAGCCTTGAGGCAACATGAAGTGGCAGCCATGTCAACCATATAAAAATTTTAAATAGGTAATCTTTCCTCCTAGGAAAAATCATTGATTGGTTGGTCCATGCCACATCACTTGACTGGACCAGCCCTCACTTGCCAGCTCAAAAGAATGTCTCCCAGGGGGGGGGGATATTTTCTTTCTTTCCTTTTTCTTTCTTTTTTTTTCATCTTAAAGAGAGAAATAAATAGGGGGAGCAGCCGTTTCTCTCCTAGTTAAAGAAAATATTTTTTTAAAAGCAAGAGATAACATGTACTGCATGCAACTAGTAGAGTAAACTTCTTTTAAATTTTATTAGCTGCATGGCTTGAATAGAGGCATGCACCCAATGAATGTTGATTTTCACCTAACTCAGTCCATACATTGCTTGGCGTGCAAGCACAAAGGGGCTGAAATCTCCATATAAACCCTCTCTACACAAATTAGAGGGAAACTTTTTTGCTAAGTGATCTCTCTCTCTTTCTCTCTCTCGTTCTCCCTCTCCATCATAACCAAGAAGAAGAAGAAGAAGAAGAAGAAGAAGAAGAAGAAGAAGAAGAAGCAATAGCTGTCCTAGCAAAGAGGTCTTTCTCTCTCCCTTCCTTCTACCGATTTTGCTAAGTTAGGCCCTTCTCTTGGGCTCTTGCTTAGGATTTTTGGTTTTAGGAAAACAATTACAGCCTCAAAGACTAGAAAATTTTCTCCTGCTATTGATTTTACTAAGCTGGAATCCTCTTTGGATTCTTGATTAGGATAATTGGTTTTAGGAAGCCATCGGAGTTGTCTTGTCTTCCACTTCCAAGGATCATTCAACAAGATAGGGGTTTCTCTTTTCCTACATCTTATATTCATTTTCTTGAATGAGTGACAATATCATGGGAGGGCTTCTACTTATCATAATTTTCAGCTGGGAATGATGTCCAGCGAGGGAGCCAACATGAATTTGTATAAGATAACATGCATTACGTGCATGCATCTCCCATTTTTTCAAGGACTTTCCTATATGGAACAGTTAATTGAAAGGCACAAGGACATGCCCTTTGAACCAAATTTCTAACTCGAACCATGGGTGAAGCCCACGGTGAGTTGGATCTAAATAGAAGAGAGAGTTAATTTATATGCTCCAACGCATGCATTTCCCCCTTTCTTAAGAGCCCATTAGGGACAGCTCATCTATTACATTGGATGAGATCCACCCTTACATGGCCACAAAAATGCATATTTGCTTGAGAGGATCTATTGATTTCCTTTCATTTCAATTTACATTTTTATGATTTTCATAATTTGCTATAATTTCTCTTGATAAAAGGTTGGGTGTGTGTGTGTCATTGCATATGAGAATATCTATCTTCCTTCCGAGATTAGATTAAGTTCACATCCTTAAGCTAATTTGAAGGAGACAATTTTCCCAACATTGAACCTTGCTTGCTCAAGGCAACTAGGTTAACCAATTTGAAATTTGAAAATCAGTTGTAGGTCAGCCATATACATGTAATATGTTTGATCTGAAAACCCAAATTTTAATTTTCCAAATGATATTTGAAACTTCAAAAGTTTTAGTTCTTGAACATTTAATTTCAGCTCAAAAGAAGGTACAAATTTGTCTTTTCCTATGTAACTATGTCAAATTCCTAGTTTTGCCAAAATCGTCATTATAGAGAGTAGCTTCTAATATGGCTGATTTCATGATTTCATAATTTACATTTCAACTTGCAATTGGTCTGGTTGTCACCTTAAGACACCGCAAAAATTCATCCAAAAGATGTAACTATAATGCTCAAAACCGACAAGAATGATCTTGTCAAATTTGCTCAAAATACTATGGTTTGTTTACTTAATTTTGTCATTAAAACCAATCTTGGAGTAAATATTGCTACTAAAAGTTTATTTGAATTTCAACATATATTCCCAATGAGGAAAATAGATATATATTCAAAATATACATATTTTCTCCACCAATTTCGAAATTTAATCTATCAAGATTAAGTAAATTTCACTGATTTTACATTCTACTTTGAAGAGAAAGTTCCAAAGTAGATATCATTAATTTGTGACCATTAAAACCAGCATATGGTTTAATTTTATAGTCATTTAAACATGTGAAGGTGGATGTTTCCACAATTTCCCATTTCAAAATTGGCATGTCCATGTAATTTTAATATTTTTCTTTCATTTTCAAGAGTTTTATCTATTTTAATAGATATCTCAAGCTTATAGACAATATTCTAGTGACTATACTTGATCCAATATCAAGTGTAACCTAGAGCTCGTCCTGTATACCCAATTGCACATAAAATTTACTTCTCATTTCATGAATTTATGTATGATGGAATGAAAAATTAATGCACGTGTACGTATTCAGAGTAAATGAGTGTGAAGAATGTATGTATGCATATAGTTTATTTTCTTAACTCATGCATGCACACACTCATGCAATGTGCATCATCTTTACAAAATAAGTGAATCAATTCCAAGTTGCAAAATATGATGAAGTCATATTGCAACAAAAAATTCAGATCCTCATTTATTTTTAAAAGAAAACATGAAATTTTATCAATTTTGGTGACAATGCATTTGAAACTTGGCATTTTACTATATCTTCCAAGACAAAATCTTGGAATCCCCATTTTGCCAAAAATTAGGCTTTGCTTATGAACTTGGAATATTTACAATCTTCTCTAAAAGAGAATTTGGTACAATTTCAACTCAAGACTCCAATTGTTCGCTCTCAATCAACTGATTTTGTCAAAAGAGATTTTCAAATTAGATCATTCGATCCATTTTTAAGCTAAGTAAGAGTGAAGAATGTGTATATGTATATACTTTATTTTCTTAACTCATGCATGCACTCACGCAGTCACACACATGTGCACCATCCTTAGAAAATGAGTGAACCAATTTCAAGTTGCAAAACATGACCAAGTCAAATTGCAATAGAGAATTGAGATCCTCACTTATTTTTGAAAAGAAAACATGAAATTTTATCAAATTCAGTAACAATGTATTTGAAACTTGGCATTTTACTATATCTTCCAAGATAAAATCTTGGAATCCCTATTTTGCCAAAATAAGCTTTGCTTATGAATTTGGAAAATTTACAATCTTCTCTAAGGGGCCGTTTGATGGTCAGAAAAAAATTTCTGGAAAAAAAATTTCTAGAAAAAAATTTTTGGAATTGAAGAAACGGAAAAATTTTTCCGTTTTTCCAAAACCAGTTTGTGTTTGTTATGGAGGAATTATTTTTCTAGAAAAAAATTTCTTTGTTTGATGGGAATGGTGAGGAAGAAGGAGGAAGAAGAGAAGGAGGGAGGAGGGAGAAAAAATTTCCTCCTCCAATGGTCACAAAAAAATTTCTGGAACAATTTCTCCACCCCTCTGGCTGGAGAAATTTTTCCGAAAATATTTTTCCAGAATCATCTCCAACGGTCCAAATTTTTTTTCCATGTTTGATGAAATGGAAAAGTTTTAAAAATTTGAATTTTTTTTCCTGTTGAACAGTGCTTTTCCTGCCAACCAAACGCCCCCTTAGGGACACCAACCTTTTAATCTCAATCAACTGATTTTGTCAAAAGAGATTTTCAAATTAGATCATTCTATGAATTTTCGACCCATTCAAATCAAGTTCATTCTAGAAAATTTGCTTCCAACTAATTTTCCAACTTCAAATCCAATTTTCTATTTACTAATCAAAAATTTAAAATCCAGTTTCCAGTTCAAATCCAATTTTCAAATCAAATTTCTCAAATCTATCAATTTTTCGGATAAAATCGGTGGTCCCAGTTCAAAACAATTTGAATAACATTCAATTTCCAATTTTCAAATTTGCTGAAATTCAAAAGAATTCAGTCAAATTTCCAAAACAAATTGAATTTCTAAATAACTTGTCAAAACAAGTTAAATGTCCAAACAACTTGTCCAAAATTTATTCCAATTTATTTAAACAAGTTCAAAAAGTAGTTTGTTCAAAAGCAAGTTCAAAATGAACATCAAAATCCAATTTAAAACCTTTATGCACAAGCATATAAGGTGCATCAATTGAATGAATTGTACAATGTTTGAAAAATGGTTAGTCCTTGGCCCAATTACCCTTGTTAAAGGCATGATGAATGGTCGGACATCATACCAATGTGTGGATCCCTTTCTCTAGCAATTTTTCAAAACCAAAATTTCAATTTTGCTGCTATGTGTGGCTCCCCATTAGTGGGAGGGTTGTGAATAAATGGCAATCATGGTGGGACCCATCATCGCCTGTCTAAGAATGTGTAAATTATTTACAAGTCATTTTCCAATGAAAGATATCAAAAGCACGAAAATTATTCGTAGCCATACCTACATGCATATTTGTTTGCATTTAGAACTAATTGAGGAGAAAACATGTTTCTCTTAGTTCAAGAATTAATCATACCCCACTCAATTTCGAAGATGTATGGAACCCATGTGTGATTTCTAATTTTCAAAGTTATCTCTTAAGAATGTACGTAGTAGAACCATTTTACATATGATCATGAATTTTTAAAATTCAATCCTCTACCTATAGCAAGTCCCACCAATCTTCATGTTGCTTGGATATTTCTCAGATAGTAGTCTAAGGGATAGCCTTACAATTGGACCACCCAATTGGATTGAAAAGTTTCCTCATTAATACTAAAACAAACAATAGTCCCTGTATATCAACGGGTGCACAAGGAGAAATGGAAAACCTCAAAATTTAGAAGACCTTTGTTGAAGTCTATGCCACCTAAGGTAAAAGGGGAAAGGCGACGAGAGGGAGGAACGAAGGCACAGGGAGGGGCAACGGCCAGGGCCGGAAGTTATGGCCGGAAGGGCCGGCGGTGACCGCCGGTTCAGTCGATGGCCGGCCGTTCGCCTACCGTGAGGCATGTCCGCCTTCCTTCACGGTACAGGCAGAGGAGCGGGAGAAAGGGCTTCGCCCGATTCCGGCACCCACCTCCACATCTCCACCACCGGGGAGTTCCCTGTCACCGGACGGCACTGTGCCACCCGCCGGTGCCCACGCAAAGTCCCCGAAGGCCCGCCGGAGGCGATTTCGCTGTTCGCCTGCCGTTCGGTGCTTGGAGGGCGAACGGCGGTTTCGCTGCCTGCAAGCCGTCGGGCGGGAGGCAGTGTGTCGAACCGGGTCGGGTCTTGACAGACCCGATCCAGATCCATCAGTTTATTAAAAAAAAAAAAAACTCTTCATTTTTGCCGCCTGCCCACCCGCGCCTGTGTTAAAGCTTTTCAGACCGGGTCGGGTCCAGTCGGCCCCGACCCATATCCATACGGTGATATAGAACCGGTTCATTCAGTTTTAGAACCGGTTCATTCAGTTTAAGACCGATTCAGTTTGTTTTAAAACTGGTTCGCACCTTTCTGAACCAATTCAGACCTTTTTGAGGCTGGTTCGGACCTTTCGGTACCGATTCAAACCATTTTGGGACCGGTTCATTCAGTTTTGGAACCGATTCGGGCATTTAGAAACCGATTTAAGGCATTTTCAAACCGGTTCAGTGGGTTTCGGAGCCGATACGGTCTATTTTTGACCGGTTTGTCCAATTTTTTGACTGGTTCAGCCCTATTTAGGGGCATGTGGGTGTTTCTAGTTGCGGTTTAAGAACGATACGGGCCATTTTAAGGCCGATTCAGTGGTTCTTGACCCACTTAAGCACAATTATGGTACCGGTTCATAATATTTTGGACTCTTTTGAGCCTATTTTATTAAACCATTTGGTTTTGGGTTTAATGTAGAGAAAATTTTGTATGTAATTTGGTTTATGCATCATGTTTTGCATGTTATTAAAGTTGTGGTGTGCTTTAGATAAATGTTTGGATTATGAATTTGATCTTTGGCCATGTCTATTGTTTGAAATGAGTAAGTTTGTACTTTATGTCGCAAAAGTGACCTCTGTTGTACGAATTTGCCTGTTTTGAACATTCGATGATAGTATACTTGATCCATGCGAACAATGATCAACCCAAAGGAGGATTGTTGTTTGGTCAGGTTTAAGTATACAGGGCAATGAATATGTGATAATTTTTCAGGTTTCCATGTGAATAGTGAGTCAATCCAAAGATGGACTCGTTGTTTGACAGAGTTAATTATCTATATTCATTGTTGACCAAGAATACCACTTGCAGTTAGTATTTCAATCCAAAGATTGGATATTAACGTTGCACCGGTACTTTGTGATGGGATTTAGGCCATTGTATTTAAATTCATTTATATTTGTTATTTCATCTTTGTACATGTATTGATTTTGAGCATGTTTGGTATTTTTGTTCTTTGTACAGTGAGTTCTGCTTCCATGATACCTGTAAATTTGAGTACTATTCCTGAGTTAAATGGTTCGAATTTTAAGGACTGGAAAGAAACTGTTATGATTGTTCTGGGTTGTATGGATCTAGACCTTGCATTTAGGGAGTCATGCCCACCTCATCCAACAGATCAAAGTTCCCATGAGGATAAGCGGTGCTTTGAACGGTGGGAACGCTCAAACCGCATGTGTCTAATGATCATGAAGAGATCAATCCCAGAAAATTTTAGGGGCTCTATTACTGAAAAGGATAGTGCCAAGGCGTTCCTTGAAGAGATTGAAAAACGTTTTGCTAAAAATGAAAAGGCTCTCTTTTGAGTAAACTTGTGACGTTGAAGTATAAAAGTAAGGAGAACATACGGGAGCACATTATGGAAATGTCTCATCTTGCTTCAGAATTACAGGCGCTAGGTCTGAGGTTACTCGAAGACTTTATAGTACATATGGTTCTTTTTTCTCTTCCACGACAGTTTGGACAGTTTAAAGTTAGTTATAACTGTCATAAGGAGAAGTGGACTCTTAATGAGCTCATTTCGCACTGTGTAGAAGAAGAGGAGAGATTGAAGCATGTTATGATAGAAAGTGCTCACTTGGCTACTACGCCTAAAAGTAAGAAAAGAAAGATTATTAAAGAAGTTGCAGTTGATCACGCATATATCAAGAAACAAAAGAAGCATAAGGCAAATCAAGTTGCTTCTTTTGCAAGGATGAAGGTCATATGAAGAATGATTGTACTAAGTATCACGCATGACGTGAAAAGAAAGGTACGATTCTTACTTTGGTTTGTTCTGAGGTTAATTTAATTTCAGTACAAAGGCACTTGTGGGTAGATTCGGTTGCTACTACTCACATAAGTGTTTCTATGTAGGGCTGCCTAAATTGTCAGACGCCAATTGATGCTGAAAGATTCATCTATGTGGGCCATGACATAAAGGCGAAGATTGAAGCCATAGCAGATTTTTGGGTTATTGTTAAAGACTGGTTGTTATTTGAATTTGACAGAAACTTATGTAATACCGTCTTTTAGACGGAATTTGGTTGTTATTTCCTTACTGAACAAATTTGGTTATTATTGTTCATTTGGAGGAAGTAAATTTCAGTTGTTTCTGCACTCAAATTTGATTGCCACTGGTTCTTTGTCTAGTAGCGATAACCTTTATTTGCTTGATACGGTTGCTTCATATAATGAAACATTGCATGTTACGTTTAGTGGTACTAAAATAAAATTAGCCAAAGAGAATTCTGCTATGTTATGGCGTTGGCGCTTAAGACATATCTCTGAAAAGAGAATATAAAGGCTTATGTCAAAAGGAATTCTTGAGTCCCTTGATTTTGCAGACTTTAATGTTTGCATTGAATGCATAAAGGAAAAATGAACAAACATTATGAGGTTATAAGTTTTTATAATCCAAGTCTTTCTTTTAAACGGGAAACACCCATTTCTTTGAGGATATTGAGTTTGAGAGGTGATCAGGTTATGAACATTGCCTTTGAAGAGGGACCTGAGTCCACTCTATTCAGAAGAAGACAATGATGTCTATCTCCATACTGAAAAACAAACTCAACAACCTCAAGAAAATTAAGTAGAGGTGTCACTAAGGAAATCCATATATGGACTAAAGCAAGTTTTCTAGTCAATGGTATTACAAACTTCATCAAGTTATAGTTTCATTTGGTTTCGAAACTAATATGGTTGATGAATGTGTATACCAAAAGTTCAGTGGGGGCAAATTTATCTTTCTGGTTTTATATGTCGTTGATATATTGCTAGCAAGTAATGATGTAGGCATATTACATGAAACTAAGAATTTCTTGTCAACAAAGTTTGACATGAAGGATCTTGGTTGTGCATCTTTTGTATTAGGGATCCAAATATTTCGAGATCGTTTTCGGGGTATTCTTTGGATTATCACAAAAGGCCTACATTAATAAGGTGCTTCACCGATATGACATGAAAAGTTGTAAACCAGGAGATACTCCAGTTGCTAAAGGAAACAAGTTTAGTCTCAAACAAGTGCCCCAAAAGTAAAATCGAATCTAAGGAAATGGAAAGGATTCCCTATTCGTCTGTTGTGGGAAGCCGTATGTATGCTCAGGTTTGTACTCGTCTGGATATTGCATTTATCGTGGGAATGTGAGGCAGATACTTAAGTAATCCAGGTATGAATCATTGGAAAGCAGCCAAAAGGGTATTGAGGTACTTACAAAGAACAAAAGGTTTTGTGCTCACATACTGGAAGTCAGACCAGTAGGAGATCATTGGGTATTCAGATTCTGACTTTGCTGGGTGCCAAGACAATAGCATAGTATGTTACGAGGCATCCAATCAGGTTTTATGATTGCAGAATTTTGTCACGGGGCTGCATAATGTGAGTGATATAGAATTACCACTATGGTTGTTGTGTGACAATAATTCAGCAATCATGTACTCTAATAACAGCCGCAGTTTGTCAAAGTCGAAGCACATTGACATTAAGTTTTTGGCTGTTAAAGAAAGGATACAGAATGGTCATGTATCTTTAGAGCATATTGGGACAGACTCTATGATTGCGGATCCGCTTACCAAAGGTTTAACACCTAAGGTCTTTCACGAACGTGTTGTTCGTATGGGGGTGTTGCCTTTGGATGATGTGCTGGTTTAGTGGGAGTTTGTATTCTGTTTGCTCTTATGTATGGACACATATTCAGTTTTCTGCAGAATAAAGTTTAAAGTTCTTTGGTTTCATTCTGTGTTTATATGTTTGTGTTTTGATCTCCATAAGGTTTTAAAGTTGGACCAGTTGAGAATAGACATGTTGTAATCACATTACATGTAATTCTCATGCTATACATCCATATCAGATCTATGTCATTGATTATGTTAACATTTGTGATCATTGAAGGTTTAGCTAATTTTGATATGGTCATGAACGGGATTGGTGAAAATGACGTTTAATAAGATAGCAATTATGAGCTCCTAAGGTTTTATGTAATGTCTGAATGTATAAAGACATATTTGGCCCAAGTGGGAGATTGTAAGATCATTTGGTGGGCTGACATATGTCTATGAAGAATTTCAGACATTATGGCTGTCTTAACGTAAATATCCGCTTAAGTGATTGCATTTTGGGATATTACGTCATTTTAAATGATATGGAGTAATTTTGAAATGTATAGATACCAGTACGCAATTACAGACTTTTTGATGGGTTGAATCCGTAATTGTCCTTATTATATAATGGTAGTGGTCCCTGGGGTCGTGGATATAGTTGCTTTTGGTTTCTAGGGTTTTCTCTTCCCCATTTGAGAGAGACCTGACGTGCACTGCACGTACCCTAGAAGATCCTACCGCGATCTACTGTCCGTGCACTTCAGATGGATTCAGGTACACTTCCGCTTGAAGTTTAAGGTTTTGTTTAATTCAATGATTTAGCATGAGCATGATCCTGTTTTGTTTAGGGCATATAAGTTTGGTTTCGTGTATGCATGAGGGGAGAAATCCCAACAGTTCCGGCTACCCAATTCAGTAATCCTCAATACTAAAAAAGGTTGGAAGCTCAACCGCAATCAACGGAGAATCTTCAGAAGCCAAACGTAGCCCATGTTCCGGCGTCCCCTGATCTGCATCAGTATCGTCCCTCTCATGAGCTGTCGCTCGAATCGGGATAAAGGACGTTCACGATCGAAAACCATGACTGGAATAAGCTATGCCACATCCAATACTGCGACAATCGCCGCTCTGGATGGTCTTACGAAAACCAACAAAGGAAGCCGAAGATCTACATGGTGAAGAAGAGGATGACTGAGAAAACGGAGAAGCTTCTATAAACCTGGGTCGTTGCGTAATGGGGCTATTCATGGCCTCCATGGCAGCAAGCAGAGAAACTCAAGCGCGCGTGTGCGAAAGAGAAGGGGGCTTCAGGCGGAAGGGGAAAAACGCGAGGGCTTCGACGGAAGGGGAAACCGCAAGAAAAGGAGGATGAAATTTTGAGCCCTAATGGCTCAAAATTTTGTCCGCAGAAAAAAGTCAGAGTTCGACTCTGACTTTTTTCCGCGTTAATTTTATGCACGTCGTACGAAAAATTCACGTGAAATTTCATGCGTTTGATGCTCTCACCTCACAACAGTTGAAATTTCAACTCTTGTCGTACAGTTTTCACCCACCCCTCTAATTTTCCCCTTTGCAATCAAACACACAAACACAGCCTAAGGCTATATTTGATTGCAAGGAAGAATTTAACGTGGTAAATTTACCACAGTAAAATTTTCTGAAAAGAAATATAGGATGAAATTTAACCCTCTTCCGATTTGAGGCCCTGTTTGATTGCAAGGAAGTTTTTTGCAAGGTAAAATTAACTATGTTTGATGCACAGGGCTGTTCTCTCTTTTTCGGTGGTCACCGCCCGCCTGTCGTTGGTTGCTGGTTTGGTTTCCCTTTCCTGGTGAAAAAGAGAACAGCCGAAAGGAGAGAGAAGAGAAAGGAGGAAATGAAAAAAGAACAAACTTGAATTCTGAGAATGAAAAAATTCATTCATCCCACCCTTTTACACATATTTTAAAAATAGTCAGACATTCTTTAATAAACATTACTTATATGCCTAACTATTTCAAAACACCATTCATTTCCACTATAAAAAGAAGTAAATTTCTGAAAACTTCATTCTATTTCTACATTTCGAAGGCATCAAACTGGCCTAAGGAATTAAAATTCTAGATTCAGGTGCAATGGTTATATTTTCAATCCCTAATTTGATTAAACTGGAATGGATTTCAAACGGACAAGAAATCCATAATTAAATTGGAGTGAATTTCAAATATCTGAATTTTGTTTTCAAGCCTATGGTCATGGACGAGGGCTTACCTACTGCCTCTTGGACCTGGGTCTTTAACAAAGATAGTTGACAACTAAACTTTGAAATCAACCTCTGAAGTGATATGCTGAATCTGCTGTCAACGTGATACCCCCAGAATTTTGCAACTTCTGGATGTCGGAGTCGAGCAAGATTCTTGTACCTGTTTACGATCATAGTGCCTGGTTGCATGAAACTGGGTCCACTGAACTCTGGCTCGCCGTTATGAACAGCCTCGAGTCTTTGAAAATTTATTATCTAGAGCAAAAGGAGCTGTTTATTCGGACGGATTGCCAAGCCATCATCAGCTTCTTCAACAAATCAAACATCAATAAGCCCTCTAGAGTTAGGTGGATAGCCTTTGTGGACTTCATCACGGGGCTAGGAATCGATGTGTCCTTTGAACACATCGATGGAAAAGACAACGTCTTGGCCGATTCGTTGTCTCGTGTGATCACTCTCTTGACTGGATCACTCAGCATTCTTGAACGACAACAACAAGTAGTAACAGTCTTTGAACAATGCTTACAGGAATGGAAGGACCATCCAGGACTCCCATCCCAACAGCAGAGGCTGCACCACTTGTGCCACCAGGTGACTCAGTTACTGAGCGCTATAGAAGCATCCTCAACGAGCTTCATCCCGAGGACCACAGTTCAACTTGGCAATTGCCAAAGCAACGAAGAGATGAACTTCTGGAAGAACTCTCCAACATAGAGAATGAAATCCTCAACTGTGTCCTGTTAGATCTCGAGCGAATCCAAGTCATACAGGAACAACGGTGGACGACGACCTTTCGATCCTCCACTACGAAAACCTGTTGGCGCTACATTCAGCAACCAATCTCAAATCTCTAGGCAAGCAAATCTGCCCATAAGGGGAAGGCTGTATCCTCAATTGGGGTCAATGTAAATTACACCACTTTTTTCTACATTAAGAAAAGTGAGGCCGGGTGAACACCTTTACTCTTCATTTTTTCTTTGCTTTTTGACTCTCCTATTGACTTTTATTTTAGGCCGAGAGGAAAATGGATTTTTTTTGCTATCTTCAGCCTTTGCAAGGCTACTGGTAACTCCGACCATCAGCACAAACCACCATGGGAGCATGGGGCTGGTAATTTCTCTTCTCTCTCTTTTTTTTTTTTTAAAAAAAACATTTACTTCTTGTTTTAGGGGATTGAACGTGATTGATCATCAGAGCAAAGAAGAAGAAGCCCGAAGCAAAAAAAAAAAAAAAAACGCTAGAAGAGGGAGGGATCAACTGGTTTCGACAAGGCTTCTACCTGAAAAAATGCGGTTTTCAGTCATATCTCCTCTTTTCCTCAAGGTTTTATTATTGTTATGATTATGATTTTATTTATGTTCCTCTTTTTATTATTATAATTTTGAACATCAAGGTTCTATCAAGACCATTACTTGATGCTAATTGCTTAGTTCTCTACCTCATCTAGCATTCTAGTTTACATGTTACTAGAACTGAGACAATTTTCATGTGAAAAAATTTGTTAGATCAAGACGGCATCGAGAGATGTTAAAGTTGAAGTCACACACACAAAATATAAGAAGGAAGTGCCAAAAATTCAACATTTTTATAAGAAAGGATCCAACATTTCGAAAATACACAAAAATTTATTGTGATGATATTATGATATTGTATTAATATTTTCCTTGCCTTGGTAGTGTTTGCTGGGCAAACCCGTAACTTGTCGTCAAATGCTTAAGTTAATGATTTTCATTGCAACTATATGTAGGAGCTTGTAAACTAAAATTCATGCGATGGGACTAGAAAAGTACTCAAGTAATGCTATGAAAGAACATGCACAATTTGTTGTTTGCAAGGTACCTTTATAACTCTGAATCTTTTCAAAGAAGCTTGTCTTGACTGTCAAAGAGCACTTTTTAGGTGAATCAACAAATTTAACAGACTAGAGCTCCATGAGTTCTGATATCTGAGGAAACACCTGCATGTGGGTGAAGATACATACACATACACATAAAAAGAGGGGAGATTTTTGACTTGATGATTTTCTTGTGCTTGAAAAACAAGCCCCGAAGTTGTGTCATTTACAAGTTACTTCAAAGTTCCGTTGTGTTTTTTCCTTATCTTTTGATCAACCAATTGATTCATAGAGATGTATAACCATCTAGATAAATTTTTTTTCTACGTTGACCACAACTTGCATCTAGTTGTTCAAGTATAATAATGATCAGTTTCATTATTGTGTTTTGTTTCCTATAAGTTCACTCAAATTTCAGGAATCAAATATAATAAAAGTTAAATAATTGAAGGTACAGTTCTGCATGAACATTGTTGGAAGCTTTTGCTGTCTATCAGGTATGGCTTTAATATCCTACCTGTGGAAGAGATATTTGCTTGCTTTTGTTTAGAATCTTCTTGTAGTGTTTAATTTTCAAGATAAAGAAATTCTCTTTGATATTATAAGTCACCCTTTTTTTAAACAATGTTTGCACACCATATATTTGGTCTACTCAATACCATATGCAGTATGATAGAGCTGACATGCATCTAGATCGTTGTCTCATACTAATAAAAAGGGGTTAGTTTGTTATAGGCAACCTAGGTGCAAAGTTACATCCACCTTTTACAATGTTTGCATCCAAATTTTATCTGAGGGTGCTTTGGAAAATTTTGTTTTGAAAGAGAAAAGTGCTCGCCCAGCTCAGACTTGGCCATTCCCAATGTATTTATTGGAGGTGACCAGACCAAGGGCTATGCTCCCTTTCCATCCTAAAACCTAAATGCGTGGGTGCTTTACTTAATTAAACTTTAAATATTTATGGAAAATGTTTTGGGAAATAAGTTTTAAAATCACATGGCTCGAAGAAAAGTCTTGTGCCCTTAGAGTAGAATCATAGATTTGGAAGAAGAACAACATAATATCCCGAAGAAAGGGTAGATCTTATTACATAGCCACAAATGTCACGATATTTTCAAAAATATCACGATATTAATGAGAAAAACAAAGAGAACGATAAAATACAGGAAAATATCATGATATATTTTGAATTTATTGCAATTTAACGTGATTTATGGTGATTTTATCGCAAATTTTTTTGTGATTTTTTCGTTTATTTTTTATTTCATTTTCTGTTTTTATGTTTTTGAACTTGTGTTTCATTGTTCTATTTCCTTTTGTTTTAGCTGTTTAACTTGACCTCTTAAGTGCAATACAATACTTATAGTTTTTCATTTATGGTATTTTTACTTTACATTTTGATTTTTTTATTTTTTAAAAAACTCAGATTTTTCCAAGATTTCCCCCAAAAACGACTTTATCGATAAATACTAGAGAAAAAACTCACCGATAAAAACTCAAAACGATATTTGGTGGCCATGGTTCTACCCTTATTGGAGTTGCCTTCACATAAAGCGATGTGATATACGGGGCATGAAGTTGAGGCCACATGCCTGAATCACCTCAAGCAGATAAAGCACCAGCCGTTGTAGTATTTACTTGTTGAGATGCACAAGCAGCGTAAAAATGGCAAATGTCTTGGTTCTACTCGGAGATGCCAAACTGGGACGAGCACAGGCGCGAAGGCGTGTGAATGGCACTATAGCGAATATCTATCCAAGTTGTACGTGTATTGATACCCTTCTAATGTGTCAGTACACGATCTTATAGGCATGCATAAGTCAGTTATGGACTTGAGTCGGTTCGTGTCCTCTATGAATTGGGTCTGGACAAAAAAGAGGTTTTAAATAATATCGGGCATATGTTAATATAACATGGAGGAGAGGAATTGGAATCTTTAGGCTTTGGACCATGGATTTATGAACCCTTGATTTAGATCTAGATAGAGAAGATCTATTTTTGAAAAAATATTTGAAATAGTTTTGAAATCATTCGGGACTTTGAATTTAGATCATAGGTGTCATCATATGCCCTAAAAGAGGGGCAGTACTAGTAATGTTTGAGATATTGAAGATATAAGTCACATTTAAAAATTATTGTTGTTGG
This sequence comes from Nymphaea colorata, assembly GCF_008831285.2. Taxonomy (NCBI): domain Eukaryota; kingdom Viridiplantae; phylum Streptophyta; class Magnoliopsida; order Nymphaeales; family Nymphaeaceae; genus Nymphaea; species Nymphaea colorata. The sequence continues at coordinate 6,302,548 of NC_045145.1, forward strand.
CTTTATTCGACTTAGATGAAGTGTATGTCTTCGAAGTTACTAGGTGATTAAACCTTTGCTAAGTTCAACTCAAAATTGGAACTAAGATTGGAATTAACCTCTTTAACTTATTTTAAAAAGTTGCTCATCATCCATTCATGTTCACATAGTGATAGTGTGTGCTTATACATGCAAATGCATATCTACAATCTTGAAGAAAGCAAATCATCCCTACCATAATCCTTCATATAAGTCAATTCCATCATATTCATACCTATAAATGAAGAGAAGGGAAAAAAAAAAAGAAGAGGGAAAGGGGTTTGAAAAAAATTGGTCTTGTTAGTTAACCAAGATAGACTCTTTGATATAAACCATGGGTGACATATCTTAGTTTTTGACTTTGGGAAGCACTTTGAAGTCAAAGGGATAAGGTCAACTTTTTATAGGACTAAGGTTCAAAATTAGATTGGGCTTGGTGATTAAAAATGTAGAGAGAAAGATGGATAAGACAGAGAGAGAAAGAGAAAAACGTGGAGGGAAATAATAGAGAGAGATAGGGAGAGAGAGAGAGAGGATGTTGAATAAATGATTTTAGCAGCACCTCAGCCAAGCTGGCTAAGGCATGCTTGGCCGGCATGCCTGGTGCTCAAGGGCAGGGTGCTAGGCCTAGCGCGGCAGGCCTGTTGTGCCAAACCACCCATTGGCTGGAAGTTGGGACAATGACGGCAGCCAGCTTGGCACCATGTCATCCAATGGTCCTGCCAAGAGAGGGGAGTGAGAAAATGGTGGACTTTGGCAGGGCATTTTGGTATTTTTTCCAAGTTAAGGGTATTTTTGGAAAAATAAGGCTTGGAAATTTTAGGTAGGAAGATGCACAAATTGGGTATTTTAGCTAGGGGTATTTTGGTAAAATGATTGGCACATTGGATTTTGGGCATGGGTCTCAAAGCTGGGTTCTGGATGTTGGATTGACAATAGGTTACGTTGGAAATTTGGATCAAGATAGGATATATGTACTACGGATTTGGATTTGAACAATGTTCTGGATCTGGATATGGGACCAAAATTTGGATCTGGGCAGATATATAGATCAAGGTTTTGGATCAGGTTTGGGTTCATGGATTTGGATCAAAATCATGGATTGGATCTAGATTTAAATAGAAAAAAGGATTTTGATCTAGATTTGTATCCAAGCAAGTGTATGGATTAGGGTTTTGGATCAGATGGGTTTGTAATTACGATTTGAATTAGATCTTGCTTCTACTGTTTGAATTTGGATCTAGGTTTGGATCCGTGACTTGCATTTGGATCTGAATTGAATGAAAAATTGATATTTTGAGCGGAGATTTTGGAGCTCATATCCGGAACTTTGAGCTTAAGTTTTAAATATAAGTCCAAATTAAATATGATGCTAAGCTCAGAAGGGAATTAAAATTGAATATGATGCTAAGCTCAGAAGAAAGTTGGAATTGGGTTTGGCAGCGAGAAATTAGGCATGAGAGGGATAAAATTGAGGCTTGGTAAGTGAAAAATAACCAAAAATTTAAAAATGCCTTGCAAAATTTTCAAAGTTGGAGATTACAGACAGTTAAAGGTGCTTGTGTGTCCATGTGATGCAATTTTTCATGGAAACCTTTTTAAATAGATTTATCGTAAGTAAAGCAAGGGGAATGGGTCTAAGAAATACAATTTTGGGTCCACACAAATATTAAAATAATACTTTATTAACAAAACAAAATGAATGCTCACAAGACAATAGTTCAGTTCAAGACATTGGCATTCAATTCTTTTAGCCGACCGTGCAAAAGCACTAAACAAAATCCTAAGTAAACTAATCTTCAAGCTCGAGTTGCTTCTTGGCTCCAAGTCACGATATCACCACACCAAACCATAACGTGTCATGTTAAGGGCTAAGAACCCGGGGATTCCTCCGAAAGGTTCAATATGAACATGCAAAAGCAGCAAAGAAGCAAGTGAAAAGAAAGAATATTGGCAAAACAAAACTAGGAGAAAAGAAATGACGTGGCTAGAAGAATCTTCCACGTCCTAGGTTGTCGAACAATGCACAGAAAGCTATCATAGGCACTTGAGGATGATGATGGATTGCCCTCAAGTCGTGGAAGTAAAATCTCAACATGAAAGGGAAAACTCGAATTTAAATTTTCCCTTATTTCAAAACACCTCATAGAAATCCCAAAATTGATCAAAACCTAAGAAAAATACTATATATGCTTATAAACAGAGGTGTGTCTGAGTCTTGGATCGACTTTAGGCTCATGATGTGACCTGACTTGCTTCTAGAATTTGATGTGAATCTGTTTCTGCAGCGAATTTGTTTAAAACAGCAAAATCACAATATTTTCTCCAATTCATCCCAGAAATGTGTATAATTTGAAGCATCAATTCTTGACATTAAAACAATGTAAAACATGGGTTTTTGGAGTTTAAATTAATCGGTGTATGCATGAAAAATATAATAAAAATGATACATTTTATTTATCATTAAACTTCCTTATGCTTAAACATTACTTGTCCTTGAAAAAAAAATATGAAAATAATAAAGCAAGCTAGTGCAAGAAAGCAAATTAAATACGAGAAGATGAACTAAATGCAAACTTTAATATACAATACCTAACTAGTCTAACTCATTTTTACAGGAATTCTATTGTATTTAACATATGCAAGAAGCCCTTCAAACCCCTAAATTTTACCCTAGTGGACTGAGTGGGTCCTCATGAGGGTTTCTAGTTATGCTGCCCAAAAGCATTTTTCGCCATGCAAAATATATAATATTTTTTCAAAACAATTTTACATACAAGTGTCAATTCGAGCATCATATTTCATGCACTTGTAGGACACAAATATGCAAGAGAATCCCACACCTTCACAGCAAGTTTAAACTTTCCAAAACCTTTCTTAGAACTTGCATTAGTTTATATTTCATTCTTGGAAAATCATATTTGATTAGATTATCCCTTTTCAATCCAGACCTACGTAACACTCCGTAGTTTTCAATTTTAATTTTTTGAGTACTTTTTTTCTTTGTTTTTTTCACTTGAGTTATTCCTCGGTTCCAATTCATGGCCCACTAAGTCACTTGCCAAAACTTTAGTATGATGTATAGCCCCAACCATGCACAATAGTCCAGGTTTTCATATTTAGCTTCTTGCATCCGAGAGCAAGTAGTGGAATCTCATTCCCCTACTTCTATCCACTAGATAGTGGAACAACAGCACTAGCTTTATTTTCTCCCATATGTATTCATTGCTTAATATATACAACCATACATTGTCATACAGGTACTGCACACCATATTTGAACCTTCACATGCACATAGTTCATTGAAAACCACAAAAAAGTCACGCATTTGAGATTAGTTTCGAAAAAGTATCCATATGGGGCTTAAAAATTCTCAAACATATTAAATTCTATAAAGAAACATTATATATTCGATGTTGATCAAATGTTTGAAAGCTTCAATTTTATGCGAGTTTCTAGCAAAGTGGAAATTTTGGACTTGATGACTAAGAATTCCAATGTGTCAACAGATGTCTAATGTACTGAATTAAGTGCAGCTTTGTTTCCCTTGTATACTAAATACTACTGCATTTCAGTTTCACAAGCTTTAATAGACTAAAGAACCACAAAAGTAGAATTCATAAAAAAAAGTTGCAAATGAAGCCAGTAATTTTACACAAATTAATTTGAGAGAAACGTGCTGAGGTTACCCTTAACCCATCAAAGCTGAAATAATTACACAGTATAACGAATAAAAGAATGAGGCTTCATGGCCCAACAGAAAACATGCTAAGCATCAAGCATCAGACTCTTCCGTCTCCATGAGCAAGGAGACAACATGAAGGGACAGAACATCATTATGAACATACAAGAGACTAGAACCATGCTAAGAAATCGAATAGTGATGGCTTTGACAGCAATCTTTGTCTCGCTAGCTTGGAGACTCCGTCAATGCTTTCCAAAACAAACTTCAAGATGCATTAATTAAAAAATAAATGTTCTTAATTACAGACTTAAAGAAAAGATATAAAGGAAGTGTGTGCCAAGCTGAGGTGGCACCTATGTGGCACTAACTGAGCACCCGTGTGGTGCCTAGCCGGAGCCTGCCCAACGTTGGAGAGGTTTGAATTTCAAACTTCGGTTGATGATTGGGAGGTGGACTTCAAGAAGCACAAAATGGGTGACAAAATGACATGGCACCTTGTAGGATGCTGAGGTGGCAGGTGGGCCAACTGTGATTGGTTGGGCCAGCATCCAACAATTGGTGCCTTGAGTTGGCGTGGCTGTTGAGTCAATAGGGAGGGTTTCCTGATTGGCTTGCACGGCAACCTGGAGTGCCAAATGGTCCACCATAGCAGGCCGCATCCAATGGCTAGCTTTGCCTGCAGACTCGGTTAAGCTGGCAAGCTACAAAGTGTTTGGGCCGCATGCACAAGTGCCCAATGGGAAAGGGTGGCACATATACTGACTAGGCTAGATTCGCCAAGGTGAGTCTACAATGTGGCTAGGGCAGCATCTGGGCATGCTGGCTCCTTGCTTCCGCTGAGTGGCCTGGCAGGGCTCGTGCTAATTGAGCTAGCCTGGGCGCGGTGCAATGGTCAGTTGTTGGCTGGTCCAACATGGCTGGCCTTGCTGGCCCAGGTTAAGTGCACTCAGGCCGTGCCTAGGGTCCTTGGATCGAGCTCAGCCTGGGTGTTGGCACATGTCCAAGGCAATGCAGCAATAGGCATTGACCAGGCTCAGTCTGTGGGTCCTCTACAAGTGGGCTCAATGTGTGCTACTGCATGGGGTGCGACTAGGTAGGGGTGAGCTGGGCATGTCCTTCAGGGTCCTTTGACCAAGTGGTGTGTGTGTGTTGGGTTTGGTCAAGGAGCCATGTGAGCCTCTCTTGCAATTGACTCATCCTACTGAATGTTCTGAAGCTGACCCATCTGCTTGTGGATGTAGGTGGTCCTCTTCACTATTGGCACCAATGATCGGTAGGCCCACATCAACTTCTCCCCCTTTGGATGGGTCTTGCCCCCAAGACTTGGCTGATTGAAACCTGACAAGAAAACTATTCTCATCTTCCCAAGTTAGACCTACTTCCTTGTCATCTCCTCTAGATTAAGATTTGGCACGTTAGATGACCCTTTCTATGGACCATCCTCACCTTCACGATTTGAGTCAGTAAGGGAGACAGATCATCCCAATGAACCTCGTCTTCTTTAGATAAGCGTGTGGCAAAGAAAGGTTTAAACCTCAAAACATAGAAGACAAAATGGACTTGTTCATCTTCTCGGATTTTGTCTACATGTAAATTTTATTCTTATACATGTAAAATTTTATTCTTACATGCAGACTGTCACACTCTAACCTTTTGACCCTCAAATATATATATTTTTTAAACATAAAGCATTGAGTGCGACGACACAACAATTCAAAAAGGAGGGAGCTATGCCATTCGAAACAATTTGCAAATTTTCATTCACATAACAATTTCAGTTCATACAAAATTACATCTGTGTATGACAAAAATGCCCCAAACAACATAATTGATGCCTAATAAAAACAAGACATTAATAAAATCAAAATAAGATGCGCCGGCACTATAAAGGACCCAAAACCTCCCTAGTAGGATGTGAGTGAAGCCATCTCATCAACATGCTGTCCCGGGTCTACCAAAACCTGAAAAAAAGAAACAACTGAAGGCTTAGCCTTCATAGTATGGCAACAACCCAAGAAAATCCTAGACCCTCTTAGGTAGGGCTCAAATATGAGATAATCACAATCATAAAACAAATTATCATCATGTTGTGTCAGGGCATAGTCACATAATTTGCCAAGAAGGCCCCCCACATAAACCACGACATGTAAAGGTCACTCAATGACCACGATAACACAATTTCAAGTCACATGCAAGGCATGCATAAACATATCATTCTCATTCATTTCATTCACATGCACATCATTCACATACATTTCATTCATATACTTTCATTTTCATTAGCTTCAGTGAATCGACAGTTCCTGTGGGTGCAAATACAGGCACGTGCACACTGCGGCGGCCTACAGCCGATGGACAACCTCCGTGGTGGCCTATAACAGTATGAATCCATTTCCGCCGCAGCGGTAGAGCACTTACCCATGAGTGTGTGAATTTCAAGGAGAGATACCCAGCCTTTCCTAGTACAGCCAGGTTGGGAAGGCCGAAGCCCAATACTCCAAGCATATCACACAATAGTACTCTAGGGCCTTGCACGGCTTGCGCTCCAAACAAGCGAGACGGCGAAGACAGGACAACTCCCGAACACATAGCTACATCCCACTGGCCTCTCATCTCTTATTCTTTCAATATTATCATTATAATTGCACATTCACAAAATGACTGGCTAGCTCATGAGGTTGGTTCACTTCACGAGTGCACCCATACCTCCAACTGCCTCCACACGAGGGCTACACATATCATTAACATTCTTGGCTAGCCGTCATAACAATACGGGTACAACTACCCTTCCATTCATTCATTTGCATCATTGCCCACAACAATACATGTGCAACAAATCACAACATTCATATTAAAAAAAGTTCACATCTTATGAAATACATCATTTACATCTTTCAAAACTTAGCCAAATCCTGGAGAGTAGTCTCGATCCTTGATTGGCTCGTAGTTGTCCTAGGCAGTTATCATTTTAAGATGCTTTCTAATGCACAACTGGGGTCGATGAGACACTCGACTCGATACCCCACCTCATCCGTCCTAAGCAGATATCAATTCTAGCATGCACATGCAAATGCGTAATAGTTTTCAAAACAAGCTTCTAATAGCTTTTCAAAACAAAGCTTATCACATAGCAAATCATCTGCATGCATACATACATTCACTCACAAAACAATCATTCAATCACATCACAATCCTAGGATCCAATGATCCTAGGAACACACATTCTCAAGTTGGCCCCAGGTAGGGATTTGCTTGGAATGCCGCCATACTTGTCGCTCGTCCACAAAACACTCCAAAACGCCTTCAGTTTCACATCTAGTTGCTCAAAGTCTACTGGACGTGGCCGGTGTAGCTGCAAACATACACAAGTGGTAAATTCTCTACTAGTTTAGTTTCGCAATCTATACAAATGTAAAACAAAATCATTGAGGCACATGTCATCACCTTAAAAGGGTGTCGACGGGTAGTGTGAACCTACAAAGCCCTCCAATAGGCCTCTTCTCATCCTTAGAAGTTATCACCAAATGGTTTAAGCTTTGTGCTTTCGATTTGAACCGATCACTAATCCATTTCTCCCTTGCTTTCTTAGTTGAGACATCAACCTAACATACCTACAATACCTCAACAACAACGTACGTGCACCTCAACAAAAACATTCTTCACGAGTTCGCTACCATGGTTCTAAATTTTCTCCACACCACAATAATTTCTACCATGTTTCCTCAATTGCTTCGAAAATCAACTTATAATGCTAAAAAGATAAACATACACGTGGGTGCTTGTTCTACTGAACATAGTCATAATCTTCCCCCAAAATAGCAACATCGCTAATATGCATTCTAAATCATCAATTCTTAATTTCAGCATGCTCAAACAATAATTATACGTGCTCCAATAGAAAATATACAACAATCTAAGCTCAATTAGACATTTCTCACCCAATTTTAAAGTCTTAGCTGTTGTAGTACTCATGGCAACCACCTCACGAGTTCAAGTGATCCCCCAAACAACCAAAATTAACTGTCGTTGTCACCTCCCAAGCCTTCAATTCACTGGTATGAGGGGAAATAATGTGTCCTCATCTGCAATCCAAATCAACAGCCACAAAAGAGTCAAAATCAGCGAAAATCAAGTTTAAGAGAGGGGTCTGCCGCAAGAAGAGCCCCACGGTAGCGGTGAGGGTGGCTGAAACGAGTGAGAGAGGGCACTGACAGAGAGGAGAGACTAAGAGAGAGGGTTCGGACAAGGGGAGAGACAAGAGAGTGACGTAGAAAGGGGGATATCACGAGAGAGAGAGAGAGAGAGAGAGAGAGAGAGAGAGAGAGAGAGAGAAGAGATGGGGAGAGAGCTGCAAGTGAAGAGCGTGAGAGAAAGAGAGGGATTCGATAGGGAACAGTCGGGGCAAGGGGGGAAAAAACGACGGAGAGCAGCCAAAGGGAAAAGAAGAAAAATAAGATAGAGATGGGCCGACGGGCTTACCTACACGTCGCCGCCGCCGCCGCCGTTAACCTCTGTTGCTGCTGTTTAACCCTCCGCCTTCTTCTTCTTTGTGCTATGTGCAACCCAGCGGGACGGGGGAGAAGAGGGAAAGTTGAGGGAGAAGACGCGAGAGAAGAGCCCCTCGCGCGACGGGCTCTTCACGCAAGCGGGTTCGGGTCCGGGTCTGGACCTGACCCGGCTCACCCAAAAAGTCGAGTGTTACATGCTACCCTGCTTAAATAAAATTTCGTCCTCAAAATTTAGATCATACCTTAATGCAAGAACAAATGTGGATACTTCTTTTGCATATCTTCCTCGAGTTTCCATGTGCTCTCCAAACCATGGTGTTGTCATTCCACTCTCAATGAAGGAATTCTCTTTGTGCGAAGCACTTGTTCTCTTTGATCCACAATTCTAATAGGTTTTTCTTCTAGTGTCAAATCATCTTGCACCTGAATACCTTGAAAATCAATCACATGTGTAGGGTCTGCTACACACTGTCGAAGCATGGAAACATGAAAAACATCATGAACATGACTCAAATTAGGTGGTAGTGCTAATCTGTATGCCACCTCTCCGATCTTAACTTATACATCAAACGGTTCAATGAACCTCAAACTCAACTTTCCCTTAATACCAAATCGAAAAATGCCTTTAGTAGGTGAAATCTTCAAGAACACATGGTCACCAACCTCAAAAGCCAACTCTCTACGTCAAATGTCGGCATAACTTTTCTGTCTACTCTAAGCAGTCAACAACTTTTTCTTTATCAATTGCACTTGGTCGGTGTAGTGTTGCAATACTAAAGGGTTCTCGATCTTGCCATCACCCGATTCGGTCCAACAAGTTGGCGATCTGCACGGCCTTCCATACTAGGCCTCAAAATGTGCCATCCCGATACTAGAATGGTAACTGTTATTATATGCAAATTCTGTCAATCTTACATGTTTATCCCATTCTCCTTTCTAGTCCAAAACACAAGCACGTAATATGTCCTCTATAGTTTGGATGGTTCTCTCAGATTGTCCGTCAGTTTGGGGGTGGAATGTTGTACTTAGCTTAAGTTTGGTACCTAATGCCTTTTGCAATTGCCTCAAAAACCTAGAGGTAAAACGTGGATCTCGATCTACAATGATAGACTTTGGCACTCCATGCAATCTCACTTTCTCGCCAATATATACTATGCGAGACATTCTAAGGACTGACTAATTCTGATTGGCAGGAAATGAGCGGACTTTGTAAGGCGATCAACAATCAACCATATGGCATCATATTGTCTTCTGGTGTGAGGCAAATTAACCACAAAATCCATCGTAATATCCTCCCATTTCCACACTGGAATATCTATTTGTTGTAACAAGTCTCCTGGTCCTTGATGCTCTGCCTTGACCCGCTGGTAGACTAAGCACTTCGCTGCATATTCTGAAATTTCACGCTTCTTTCTAGGCCACAAAAAATTCCTTCTCATATCCTGAAACATCTTTGTACTACCAGGGTGTATAGAAAATTTAGATTTGTGAGCTTCATCAAGCAACGACCATTTTACCCCTTCATCTCTAGGAACCCACAATTTTCATCGAAACCACAATGAACCATCTCCATCCTGATACCAAGAAGAATCTGCCTTCTTACTTTCTTCCATGTTCTTAGCAAAATCGGGATCTTCCTTTTGCTTCAATATAAGCTATTCCATCAAAGGATGTCGTATCACGGCAATCATCGTTGCTTTGTTTTCATCACAAAGGTGAGGCTACCAAGCTATCACATCTTGAAACAATGTCCAAGAACGAGTTAACATATTGCACATTGTTGCCTAAGCATGTCTGCTCAAAGCATCAGCTACCACATTCGCTTTTCCTGAATGATATGATATTGAGAAATCATAATCCTTTAAGTATTTGATCTATCTTCTTTGCCTCAAATTGAGATCCTTTTGGGAGAATATGTACTTCAATGACTTCTGATCTGTAAACACCTCAAAAATTGCACCATAAAGATAATGTCTCCACATCTTCAATGCGAACACAACCGCTCCCAACTCCAAATCATGAGTGGGATAATGTTTCTCATGGTCCTTCAATGTCTTGATGCATAAGCCACTACACGACCATGTTGCATCAATACACAACCGTAACTGATTCTCGATGCATCGGTATACACCACAAATCCAGAATGACCCGATAGAAACTTCAAAATAAGGGCAGTGGTAAGCTTGTCCTTCAAAGTTTGGAAACTCTTTTCGCATTCTTCATTCCAAACAAACTTCACTTCTTTTCTTAATAGCTTAGTCATAGGCGTAGCTATTTTCGAAAAGTCTTGTATAAACCTGCGATAATATCCTGTCAATTCCAAAAGCTTCAAACCTCAGTTACATTGCATGGCATCTTCCAGTCTTGTACAGCCGACACCTTAGCCGGATCAACGGAAATTCCATCCTTCCAGATCACATGACCAAGAAAGTTTACCTTTTCTAGTAAAAATTCACATTTTGAGTATTTGGCATATAACTTATGCTTAAACAAAATACCCAACACACTCCTTAAGTGATCTCTATGCTCTGTCTCACTATTTGAGTACACCAAAATGTCATCAACAAAAACAATAACAAATCGATCCAAGTAGCTTTGTAAAACCCGATTCATGAGGTCCATAAACACTGTAGGAGTATTGGTCAACCCAAAAGGCATGACCCTGAATTCATAGTGCCCATATCTAGTTCAAAAAGCAGTCTTAGAAACATCTTCCTCCCGTATCAAGAGTTGATGATAACCTGTCCTCAAATCGACCTTGGAGAATATCTTTGCATTCTTAAGCTGATCAAACAAGTATTCAATTCTTGGAAGCGGATACTTATTCTTGATAGTGACTTGATTCAACATGCGGTAGGCAAACTTGACAGTTCCTCAGGAAACACATCGTTGTACTCACTCACAACGGCAACATCCTGTAACCTCATCAGTTCAATCTCATTGGTCAACACATTGACCAAGAATGCAACACTTCCATTTTCTATGGAACGTTTAGCTTTCAATGCAGACACCATTATCTTATAAGTTCAACTAGCTTTACGAGCATGGAATTCCACAGGTTGTATTTCATTAGTCAACAACTATATCTGTTTCTTCATGCAATCTATATTGGCATAATGCGCATAAAGCCAACCCACACCCAAAATCACATCGAATTCACTGAGACTTATGATCACCAACTGTGCAGGTAAGTGATGTTGACGGATCTCCACGTCCACATCATGTACATACTCACTACATGACTCTTGAGCATGCATAGAGCTGACGACTTTTAAAACATATGGCATCATCCTAGCTGACATTTCTAGTGAAGTAGCAAATCGACTAGATATAAATGAATGAGTCACCTCTGCATCAAACAACATTATAGCAATATGAGAACCAATAAGTAAAGTACTTTAAATAAGGTCGTGTGCCTGTAGCTCCTCCACAGTAGTTGCGTAGACACGTCAGGTTGTCCTCTTTGCACTAGAAGGATTGGCCTCAAGCTTCTTCAACTCTCTTTCTCGCTTTATGGGGCAATCTTTGATGAAGTGCCCCATCCCTCTACAATGTAAACATGCCCCCGATCACCCAATGACATGGCTTTCTAGGGTGCACACATGAACAAGTGGGGCACCTTGGTGAAGTCGGGGTGGCCACTGACCCCTATGGGGCCTCACTGCTGTTTGGCCTGTTCGGTCTGAATGTTCGGTCATCATGCCTCTCATAAGGCTTTGTCCTGCCTGCAAAGTGGTGGTGCTTGACCTGTGTTCGCCCACCATATGAGTGCTGGCCTGCCTTCTTATAATGGTCCTTATATGTCCTTGCCCCGTCCTCTTCCATGCATCTCGTCATGGTAACCGCCTCGTCCAAGTCGTGGGGTCTGCTTGACATAACTTTGCTTCGTAGTCCATCATGCAGCCCACGCACAAACTTTCCTGCTCTAGCCTCATCTATAGTGTAGAGATGCGGGCAATACACCTCTAAGTGTCGATATTTCGTAACGTATTCTTCCAAGCTCAATTAATTTTATTGCAACTCAAGAAACTCTTGCATTTTCTTGTCTCTGGCATGCACTAGAAAGTAAGTGCTGAAGAAAGATTCTCTAAACTGCTTCCATGAGATTGACAGTTGGTCTGCAAACCGAATCTTACGGGTTAATTGCCACCAGTTCTTGGCATCACTTTTCAACAGATAAGAGCCATAATTCACCTTGTCTCCTTTTGGCATCTTTAGAAGCTCAAAGATGCATTCTAGTTCCCCAATCCATTCTTCAGCCTTGTCTGGACTGCCATCTCCAGTAAAAACAGGCGGCTGCATCGCCATAAACTGCTGGATTGACACCATTGTTGTCTTCTCCTAAAGTGGCACAGTGGTGTCTCCAATAGGGGATGTGTGGCTCCTCTGATTACTGACCATTGACTGTACATGAGAGGTCAGTGTTTGTAGGGTTGTTAGCAGTATAGTCTGCTGATCCACAGGTGGAGTTTGCCTTGGTGGGGTTTGGGCACCCACACCAGTCTGGGCGTTATGTTGCCCTGATGTACTATCATCCATTAGGGTACATGCATCAGAATGGGCCGAACTTGGCTCTCTTTGTGCCTCTACAGGCGGCCCAGCTCGCTTTTTTCCCCTACATTGGTACTCCATCTGAACAAACAAGAACCCTCATTTTCAAACCAGGTCTATGACCAATCTTTCACATCCAATCACAGAAGTGCATCAGCACAATGTTTCAAAACATCCATCACTCAAAAAAACAATCACCTTTTGTACATATACTTTACTGAAAAATCAAACTACAATAGAAATTCGATCAAGTAACTGCATACCAGGGCAACACAGTTTCACATATAGGCTTTAACTCACATCCATAGTGGAGTTTGCTATAGCTCTGATACCAAACCTGTCACACCCCAACCTTTTGACCCTCAAATAATTTTTTTTTTAAACAGAAAGCATTGAGGTACGATCACACAACAATTTAAAAAGGAGGGAGCTATGCCATTCGAAACAATAGGGCAAACTTTCCTTCATATAACAATTGCAGTTCATACAAAATTACATCTGTGTATGACAAAAATGCTCCAAACAACATAATTGATGCCTAACAAAAACAAGACATCAATAAAATCAAAATAAGACGCACCGACACTAAAAAGAGCCAAAACCTCCCCAGTAGGATGTGAGTGAAGCCATTTCATCAACCTGCTGTCCCGGGTCTGCCAAAACCAGAAAAAAAGAAACAACTGAAGGCTTAGCTTTCATAGTATGGCAACAACCCAAGAAAATCTCAAACCCTCTTAGGTAGGGCTCAAATATGAGATAATCACAATCATAAAAACAAATTATCATCATGTCATGTAAGACCATAGTCACATCATTTGCCAAGTAGGCCCCCTACATAGACCACGACATGTAAAGGCCACTCAATGGCCACGATAACACAATTTCAAGTCACATGCAAGGCATGCATAAACATATCATTCTCATTCATTTCATTCACATGCACATCATTCACATACATTTTATTCATATACTTTCATTTTCATTAGCTTCAGTGAATTGACAGTTCCTGTGGGTGCAAATACAGGCACGTGCATACCACGGGCAGCCTACAGCCGATGGACAACCCCTGTGGTGGCCCATAACAGTATGGGTTCATTCTCGCTGCAGCGGTAGAGCACTCACCTATGGGTGAGTGAATTCCAAGAAGAGATACTCAGCCTTCTATAGGACACCTAGGTTGAGAAGGCGGGAGCCCAACGCTCCAAGCACATCACACAACAGATGAAACCAATGGCGAAGGCGAGACAACTCCCAAACACGTAGCCACATTCCACTAGCCTCTCATCTCTTATTCTTTCATTATTATCATTATAATTGCACATTCACAAAATGACTAGCTAGTTCATGAGGTTGGTTCACTTCACGAGTGCACTCATACCACCAATTGCCTTCACACGAGGGCTACACATATCAATAACATTCTTAGCTAGCCGTCATAACAATACAGGTACAACTACCATTCCATTCATTCATTTGCTTCATTGCCCACGGCAATACATGTGCAACAAATCACAATATTCACATTCATAAAAATTCAAATCTTATCAAACACATCATTCACATCTTTTAAAACTTCGCCGTATCCCAGAGAGTAGTCTCGATCCTTGATTGGCTCGTAGTTGTCCTAAGCAATTATCATTGTAGGATGCTTTCTAATGCACAATTGGGGTTGAGGAGACACTCGACTCGATACCCCCACCTCATCTGTCCTAAGCAGATATCTATTCTAGCATGCACATGCAAATGCGTAATAGTTTTCAAAACAAGCTTCTAATAACTTTTCAAAACAAAGCTTATCATATATAAAATCATCCGCATGCATACATACATTCACTCACAAAACAATCATTCAATCACATCACAATCCTAGAATCCAACGATCTTAGGAACACACATTCTCAACTTGGCCCCAGGCAGGGATTTGCCTGAAATGCCAACATACATGTTGCGCGTCCACAAAACACTCCAAAACGCCTTGAGCTTCACGTCTAGTTGATCAAGGCCTACTGGACGTGCCCAGTGTACCTGCAAATATACACAAGTGGTAAATTCTCTACTGGTTTTGTATCGCAATCCATACAAAAACACAACAAAATCATTAAGGCACATGTCATCGCCTCAAGAGGGTGTCGACGTGTAGTGTCGACCTACAAAGCCCTCCAATAGGCCTCTTCTCAGCCGTAGAGGTTATCACCAAATGGTTTAAGCTTCACGCTTTCGATTGGAACCGATCACTAATCCATTTCTCCCTTGATTCCTTAGTTGAGGTGTCAACATAACTTACCTACAATACCCCAACAACAACATACGTGCACCTCAACAAAAACATACTTCACGAGTTCGCTACCACGGTTCTAAATCTTTTCCACACCACAATAATTTCTACCATGTTTCCCCAATTGCTTCGAAAATCAACTTATAATGCTAAAGTGATAAACATACACGTGGCGCTTGTCTTACTCAACGTAGTCATAATCTTCCCCCAAAATTGCAGCATCGCTAATATGCATTCTAAATCATTTATTAATTCTAGCATGCTCAAACAATAATTATACGTGCTTCAACAGAAAATATACAACATTCTAAGCTCGATTAGACATTTCTCACCCCAATTTCAATGTCTTAGCTGCTGCAGTTCTCCTGGCAGCCACCTCATGAGTTCAAGTGATCCCCCAAACAACCAAAATTAACTGTTGTCGTCACCTCCCAAGCCTTCAACTCGCTGGTATGAGGGGAAATGATGTGTCCCCAACTGCAGTCCAAACCAATAGCCACAAAAGAGTCGAAATCAGCAAAAATGAAGTTTAAGAGAGGGGTCTGCCGCAAGAAGAGCCCCACGGTAGCGGTGAGGGTGGTTGAAACGAGTGAGGGAGGGCGCTGACAAAGAGAAGAGACTGAGAGAGAGGGTTCAGACAAGGGGAGAGACAAGAGAGTGGCGGAGGAAGGGGGATGGCACGGGAGAGAGAGAGAGAGGGAGAGAGAGAGAGAGAGAGAGAAGGGATGGGGAGACAACTGCGAGTGAAGAGCGTGAAAGAAAGAGGGGTATTCGACAGGGAACAGTCAGGGCAAGGAGAGAAAAAATGACGGAGAGCAGCAAAAGGGAAAAGAAGAAAAAGAAGAAAGAGAGGGACCGATGGGCTTACCTACACGTCACCGCCGTCGTCGCCATTAACCTCCGTCATCGCTATTCAACCCTCCGCCTTCTTCTTCTCTGTGCTATGTGCAACCCAGCGGGACGAGGGAGAAGAGGTAAAGTCGAGGGAGAAGACGCGAGAGAAGAGCCCCTCGCGCGACGGTCTCTTCACGCAGGCGGGTTTGGGTCCAGGTCTGGACCCGACCTGGCCCACCCAAAAAGTCGAGTGTTACACAGACCATATAACTAAGATGAAATGCATATACCTACCAATGTTTCCTTATGTAGACAGAACCCTGACCTATTGGTACGAGGTTTAACCATTCCTAGTGCCTTTACCAAAGGTAATATGATGAAAGACTAGAGTAAAGTGTTGCAATATGTAAGATTAAATGTCATTCAAAGCCTAAGAAAAATAAACATTCCCTAATTTTAAAATTGTGCATGCTTTGAAATCTAGGTAGATCTCATAAATAGACTGATGAAAAGGGGAAAGATGATGGAGGTAGTCGGAGTGACCTACCGCAAAGAGGTGGCATGGCGGGACCTCATCGCTTGTTTCATGAGGCGGCGCCACCCGTGTAACAGCTGACAGTGTTCTCGTGCACTAGACTGGAGTAGCGCAGCCCATGCTAGCTGGTGTGTGTATGTGAATAGAGTGGTAGAGGTCTTCTGGCTATTTACTGTCCAACAGACGAAAAACTCTAGTTATCCATCTACTGGCTAAGAAAGAGCCATAATTTTTTATATCATAGAGGGAGAGGAAGGGGGAGAGACATACATAGAGAAACTACCTTCTATCTAGAGAGAGAAAACTCTTCACTTATCCTACTTAGACATTGATGAACCGTCCAAAGGGGAGGGAGGTGTTGTGCATGGGCTGACATTTGGATAACTACATAGCAGAGCAACTCAAAAGAACCAAAAGACCAGCTTCACAATGCGGCCAACAGAAGAAAATGCAATCCTATTACAACAACCACCATGCCCATGGGAGGGATTTGATGGACAGAGTGATTGTTGTAATTGCATAGCATTTGCTTCCACTGGCCGCACCTGTCAACTGCTCTTTTGGTTCTTTTGAGTCGCTCTGCCATTGAATTACCCAAATGTCTGCCCATGCCTGCCACCTCCCTCCCATTGGATGGTTAATAGATGTCTAAGCATGACAGGGGAAAATTTTTCTCTCTTTAGATAATGGATTGGCAAGACAGAGTCTCTCCCCTTCCCTCTTCCTCTATGACAGAACAAATTTTAGTCCTTAATTTCCTAGTCAGTAGATAGATAGGTGAAGATTTTTTTCTCCCATTGGACAGTAAATAGCCACGAAACCTCTGCCTCTATCTTTCCCTACATACACCCACCCACCAGCATGGGCTGCACTACCTCCAGACTAGAAGCGAAGAAAACCACCAACTGGCACCGCCTCATGAAACATGCAGGGAAGTCATACCACCTTTTCAAGACTGCTCACTATGACTACCTCCATCAACTTTATCATAAGGCAAAAAAATTCAAGCTTAGGCCCTTGAGGGGAAGCATAGACACACTATCTACAAGCCTGGCCTGCCTCTCTCTTCCGTAGAGGCTGTCAAAATATCTATTGGTTCTCTTTCACTCCCCTGTTAAAAGGGTCATTATTATAGATTTTAATTTCTTGATTGATTCCCAAAAGGCACATTGGACATTGACGAGGATCAGGAAGAGCAAAGGTAATGGCAATTGTATGCATTGGAAAATTCTCAGTGTATGAAAAGTAGTGAAACATTTTCATGAAAAAGACAACCCAAGTGGTTTTCATAGTGTGTCAAGGAAACACAAACACTAGAAATATTTTTTTCGACTCATTGTGAAAGTATGAAATTGACGGCAACCGGATGCCAATGTAGCACTAGAGCAAATGTCTGAATAAGAGAGAGCATTACAAGGATTTACAGGTGCAGCCGTCTCTCTTTATGGTAAGACACACTTTTTAAACATTTCAAAATTAACCAAAATCTGGTTATATGTGTCTCTTCATTAGTAATCTGTAATGTTACAAATATTCAATTTTTTCATTGCATCAATTTGCTAGTCCGACACTAATATGGTTCATGTCATTAAAAGAACTTGTTTTAAAAAACATGCTACCTTATTTATGACAAAAAAAATGTCTTTCGTTTTCTTTTGTCATTACATTGAAAAGTAAGCTTGGACAATGTAGCTTGTCGGCTGCACCCGATCGTTCACAAAATTAATTACAAATGACTAGAAAATGTACCATAAGATAAATGTAAAATAATCTTCTGAAGGGCTCACTTGGAAATAAAGAAGTTTGAAGTTCTAAATAAGTTGGCTGAACTTGGCTCAATTCACTCAAGTTCAAAGATCCCTTTGTGTGAAAATAAGTTGTTCCTATTTGACTATAAATTTGCACATTCTATTGTTAGAATCTTAACATACGCACTCTAGAAAATATTTTTTTTAACCATCATATTTGTCAAACTTAATTTAAACAAATGTGATTAGAAAAATGGGACAGGAATGTGAATGACCCATGAATCATACTCAAAAGATAATCAGTTCCATATAGTGAATCGCATGAGTCAACTTGGATAGGTTAAAAACCTGGCCACAGTTGAAGGTTCGACTCGAGTTCATCTGATTTTCAAAAGACTCAGATCTGGATATCCCAGACCATTTGAAATCGCCAAGTCGGGTCAGATCAGGTCAGGATCATCCGAGTTGAGTTTGAAAAAAAGAGAAACACACAAAGAGAGAGAGAGAGAGAGAGAGAGAGACGATAAAATGGAAATCAATACCAAAATTTGGGGACAAGAAGTCCCCCAGTTACAATAACAAACGCAAAACATAAGCAAAAAGATGAAATATACAATGCAATGTATAGTAAAATAAAATAAGAGGGGTGGAGAGAGAATGGGGAGACGGAGCGGCATAATCACCCAGCCGCAGGCAAAGGATAATGTCGTAGCCGAATGGCAAAATGTACATCCCCCTGCACAAGACGAGCCATAGACTCCGACGAAGAGAAGGTGCCTCCGAAGACCCTATTGTTGCGCTCTTCCCAAATTGCGCCACCAAGCTGAAATGAGTCACAACATCCATACACGACCCCAGGAAACCGTCAGGCGGGGAGAAGGATAGAAGAGGAAAAAAAGACGAATGAAGAGTGGATCCGGAACACTACTAAAAAGAGAAGGTCAGGCAGAGGCAAAGACACTAAAGAAAAAAGGGCAGGAGATAAAAAGGTGCACCCGAGACTCAGCCGCGGCGAGACAGAGGGGACACTGGTTAGCTAAACTGATGCCAAGGCACTGCAAGTGGTCAAAAGTGTTGATGTGGCCAGCAAGAAGAAGCCAAACAAGAGAGAGAGAGATGATCTCCTTTTGTGGTGAGTTTTATTTAGTATTTTTCTTGTTTTCTTATTTCCTTTTGTCTAAGCTGCCAGCCAAATAGTCAAACTCCGAAACTCCTACCATTGAGAAGAATAATTATGTGAATACCTTTACAATTGAAAAGCCCTATAACGGTCAATTGTTTCACTGGTATAGGCCTATCACTTTTAGCAATGTGTTCATTTTTTTTACTAACGAAAGCATCATGTCGGTCAAGGGTGCTATGACTTTAATGACATTTAATCTTCTGAGACAGTATAAGTTAATTTTTACTGATGTAATGTGAAAATATTATAAAAGTGTTAGCAACGTGATTTTTATTGACATTCATAATAAAACGTCAATAAACCTTTATTGACTTTTTGCTTATTTTTATTGATGTTTTTCTTGCATTAGTAAAATTACCTTTTTTTGTAGTGTCAATTTTTAACGGAATTCATTTGGAATATCACAATTTACTTGACAGCAAAAAAACATTGGTAGGTTATATCATGCAGAAAAAAGTAGAACTATAATTAGGGCCTCTAATGAAATTGGTGTAGTCAATAACACCTCTATGCAGACAGCTATACTTAACAAAGTCATGGAGTCTGAGTTGACTAAAAAACAGCCATGACCTTATTCTCTCTCATAATGACACCCTGAAGCAAACGGAAGGACTTGGACAAGCACTTCATCAACTACCCAATGACAAGTAATATTAGGCATATATGGCCCATGTATAGCAAAGTTTTTGTCTTCCAATCGCTACGTTATCCACAAAGGGCCTAGAGAGGTTCTCATTCAAGTTGCAACAAACAACAGCATACCCAAGTATGTCAGTGGCCCACCTTTCGAGCTCCCTCAAAATTCTATTGAGGTTGTCTACAGCCCTTGTGTTCACCTTCAAAAGATTTTGGTGTCGTCTGTGGACGCTAAGGTTGCAGAACAAACCTTAAACCTTGAAGTTTGGAGGGAGAGTATATTTTTTTCTTTCATACTCCACTATCAACTTTCTAACGAGTATCTCGATTATCACAATAAAGAGATACAATGACAGGGGGTCCCCTTGTCTAAGGCCACTCTGGTTGCCAAAATACTTTTTTTTTCCTGACATTATTAACAACTGCTTGGAAAGCTATGATCACACGTGCATGATATGCAACCCTTCTCAAATGCTAGAAGTCTCCATCTCTGTATCGAGTTAAGACCAGCTAACTCTATCATATGCAGGAATAATCAAGCTTAAAGAAGACCAATGCGCTTTAAAAACTCATCGAGTCAGCTCATTAACTCGGCTTTGGCTCGCCCCCCTACTGGGTCAACCCAATAGGGGACTTGGTTTAGTCAAAAGCTCGTTAAGACTCGGCCTTGACTCAATTGACTTAGCCGAGTCACGAGTCAAGGAAGATTGGCTCGTGTTTTGTTGAGTTTTTTTTTTCGGTAAAAAACTCATGCAAGTTTTTGCATAGACTCGTTCATTCAAAGCAAGTCATGAGTGAGTTTAAACCCACCAAGTTATGCATGCATGTTTATAAAAAATAAAAAAATTGCAAGGCATTTTACTAAGAAAGGCCATGTTATAAAAAGTGAAAACCCTCGATCGTGTTCTCCTATTATTTAAAGAAGGTTTAACGAGGGGAATGACTTTTAAACCCTCGTCTACTATATCGGTTAGCTTTTTCAGCAAGAATAGTGATTTCGGCAACTACACCGGTGTCAACAAAAAAATCAGTTTCTCATGTACTTTATGCTTGTTTTTTCTTTTTATTTTCCAACGTTTCAGTTTTCCCACTTTTTTGAGTCGACTTTTCCTTCTCTCGGCGACTATCATTTTTTCTGATGTATTCCCCTCTCTCTTTCCAGTGTCTCCCTCTCCTCCATTCTTCTCTCCCTCGGTTTTGCCTAGTTTTATGGACGTTTTTCTTACCTACCGGTCTCTCTCTCTCTCAGCTGCTCAGATGGAGAATGAGGCAGCAAATGGCTGCCATTAAGAGTAATGGCCTGGGATCTCTTGCCTTAGTGCTGTCGACCTCAAGCCCTCAAGGTTCAATCACTGTGTCCATGTTTGGGGCATTCAGATTAGACCAAATGCATTTGATTAAAGTAATTGAGTATTTAAGTTATTCCATTATCTTCAACTGAATGCATATTCTTTTTCTCGCTTCATCTACTTCCTTGATTCTCTAAAATACTTAAGAGTCTCAACCATGAAATAATTTTTTGAATGTCTATACGATTGCTAATTTGCTATACCCTATTACTTGCTACTTGCTAGTCATGCTTTGATTATTCATATGCAATCTTATGTATTTTGCAGTTCACCCTTTTTTACTTTTAAAAATTGTTACTGTTAGGGAAGATGGATTTAGTTTTTTTAATTTTTAGTTTTTACCTTTAAGACTGATATGGTTCTACCTACTGCTTCTCCATTTTTTATGCAAACAAATTTGTTAAGTGTTGACACTGAATTTAAGACTGATATGGTTCTACATATATATATATATATATATATATATATATATATATATATATATATATATATATATATATATATATATATATGGGTTACAAAAACTCAAATATATATAAACCTTACACTAATGTAGATTTGCAAACGCACACACACATTTATATATATATATATACATGTGTGTGCAAATCTACATTAGTGTAGGGTTTATATATATTTGAGATTTTGTAACGCATGGTTACTGGGGACTTGGAGTTTGGTCTTTATAGTATATCTTGCCATAATTGTTGTTATAATGTTTATGTCAACTTTCATATGGGACTTAGAAGACGCATATATCCTTTGTTGTTTTGATTTCTAATGTTTAATTACTTAATGTGTTACTCATTCAAGTAAAGTAACTTATAATACCGCACCATCATTATTGTGTAGCCTTAAAAACTTATTTAATGTTTATGTCAACTTTCTTACTTTTCTATTTTTTCTTAACTGTTAGCAGTCATAGAAGAAGCAACATTTTGGACTTTAGTATCCACAAAAATGTCAAGAACCCTTCGTTTCTATGAGGAAAAGTTCCTGCGTGGGAGTGGGAATCCCTCTTGATAAGCCAAAAAAAAAGTGTTGTTGTTGTCAAAAACAAATGAATGGTGATATCAATAGACCAAAATATTATCTTGCTGAAGTAAAAGGAGAAGTTGAACCATGTAATGAAATGGTAGACGAGGTGAGGAAGAAAATTAATAAATGTTTAGAATAATCAAAGGAACAAAAGAACTATAAGAAGCACATTGTCAATGGAATTGGTTCTTTTGAGATAAATGGGGATGAAAATAATGAAATCATATGAAAATGAGGCTGTAAGAGTTCAAAGAGGGAAACTGATTGTGGAAAATGTGTAAAAAAACCAAAATAGAACATTTGATTCTTTTATTTAATCTAAAGCAATAGTTCCATCAAAGAAACAACTTGGCATAAAAACATCAATGGATAGGAAGGCAAGAGATAAATTGTGCTCAACAGTTGTAAGTTTGTTCTATCTTTCAACAATTCCTCTTAATTCCGAAATTCCCCTTACTATATAAGATGCTTGAAATTTGCACGTCCATATGAATGGGGTTGAAGCCACCTTTATCATCTGAAATTTTTGGACAACTATTAAGATAAGAAGTGAAAAAGACTGATAAATATATTAAAGAATATGAGGAATCATCGTTTGAAACTAGTTGCCCTATCATGCTATGGTTGGAAAAATGCTAACCATAGAACATTCATAAATTTCTTGGTTCATTATCCAAAGGGCAAATACTTTCTAAAGTCAGTTGATGTAACTAATATTTTAATGAGCCAAAATAATTTACCCAAATTGTTTAACAAAGTGGTGGAAATGGTAGGTGTTGAAAATGTGGCTGAGGTATGTTATTTTTGTTTTCAATTATTGGTGATTGTGTATTATGTTATGCTTTATGTGTGCAATGTGAATGTGCAATATCTAAT
This sequence comes from Nymphaea colorata, assembly GCF_008831285.2. NCBI lineage: Eukaryota > Viridiplantae > Streptophyta > Magnoliopsida > Nymphaeales > Nymphaeaceae > Nymphaea > Nymphaea colorata. The sequence goes on from NC_045145.1 coordinate 6,325,784, forward strand.
AATCATACATATTCTATCATTTTGTACAGATAATTATGGACAATATGCAGCCTATTATTTTGCAGCATTAAAGAAGTTCGAGGAAAAGAGAAAAACTACCTTTGGGACTTTTTGTGAGATCTTATGCTTGAAAATATAAGCAAAATAAAAAATATAGTTAGATGCATGGATAAAGAATAGAGGATTATGAAGTTTATTTATAAATATACTTTCATGTTGAATCTGTCTATGAATCAATTTAGTAATTACAAAGATATTCTACAATCAGTTACTACAAGATTTGCCACTAATTTTATCTCATTCCAAAGTTTGTTAGGACATCGATCCAGTCTTCAAATAATGGTTGTTTCAGATGTATGGTGCACATTGAAGTATTCAACATTTGCTGACATAAAAGAGATGGAAGAAATTCTACTGAATCCTAATTTTTGGTGAGTTGTAGAATCAACTGTCAAGACAATACAACCTCTAGTGGAAGTTTTGAGGATTGTAGATGTAAAAGAAATCCTACAATGGGATATCATTATGAAGCAATGGATAGATCTAAGGAAGCTATAAAGGAAATTCATGACAATGAAGAGAGGAAATACATACCTTATTGGAAAATAATTGATAATTGTTGGATAAATTTACTTCACCTTTTCAAGTTGTTACATATTATCTCAATCCCAAGTACCAATAAGTCCAATTTTTTCTAAGTTATATTGCATCTTTTTATTGTTTCATAATTTCATTATAGTCCAAACTTCACAACTTACATTTTTATAAATTATGTTATTATCCATTTTTCATTCTATTGAAATTGAGAGAATCATCAAAGTTTTTTGGCTCCCAAAGTAACTTTCATCTACTAATGGACAAAGCAGCCTGAGGTTGGGTGTGATTTCATTCAATGCTGAAAGTTGGAGGTAGACATTTCAGCAAGAATCAAGGTATGCAAGTAGGTGACGAGCATCTTAAATTTTTCTAATTACTCAATTGTTATTTCTTAATCACTTTTCAATTAAAATGCATGTATTTGGGCTTTGTGGGTAGCATTAGCTCGAGCTATTTGAAGATGCAAGTGTAGATCTTAGTATTTCAATATCTATTATGACTAGAGAAGAACACAAGCCAGGTAATGAGTGTTCAAATGTGCATGAAATAGTTTATATGTATTTTGTGCTTAAAGTTGACATTTGAACTTTGAATTGTGATGTACCTTTTTCAGCCATGTGGTGGAAGATACATGAAACATGCCATCCTGATCTTCAAGAAATTGCTATTCGTATATTTAATCAAACATATTCTTCATATGTATGCAAATGAAATTGGATAACCAAATTTACACTAAGATAAGGAATAAATTGGCTCAAATGAATTTCAATGACATAGTTTTTGTCCATTACAACATATGCTTGCAAGAAAGACAACTTAAAAAAACATGAATTGGACCAATTTTCTTGGCAACACACATTTGCATACATCCATTGGTGTTCCTTAAGCACTTTGTAGGGATTTGCGGACAACTTTAATGATCTCTCTCTATTGGTTTTGTGGGGGGAATTGAGCTTTTCCACAGTTTTTTTTGTTATCATTTCTTTGAAAACTTTTTTTTTTGCTACTTTTCATATTTTAGGGTTTGTATTCATTGAAACACAAGAAATGTCTTGTGCGAGCACCAGAAAAGAAAGGTAAATTGTGTCCATATATAACATGAATTTCATTGAAATATATTATAAGTGCAGGAACTTCTCTTGGGTTCTCATGCCTCACCTTTTTAGGTAACTCTTTCTTATTATTCTTCTTCCTTAATTTCCTATTTCCCCTAATTTCTTCATGATTTTTATTTTGTTATTTTGTCCATGAAGCATTGCAAAAATGCATATTGGTTCAATGAGGATAAATGGAGGATGGCATAAACATTCATTCATGAGGTAAAAAGCATGCTTTTCTCTCCAATTTTTTCCCTAGGCTATTCCTTGAATTGCTTAGGAATTTTTTTTCTCACATTAAATGTTTGCATTTTTTTGTTTTAACATCAATAGAATGAAATATCCTCCTGCTTATCTCATTTTGGAATTTATTTGCTCGATGAGTAAAAAATCATTTGTGTCACAAAAGTAGCAGCTCTTCTTCTTCATTTCTTCATGTCCAGCTCCTTACCATCTTGAATCTCTGTTTCTTGGAAAAGGTTTCCATTATTGTGAGGAACAAAAAGGGAGACCACAGCCTTTGCACATGTTAAAGTAAGGTCCAATGGTACCATATATTGACCAGGAATAGTGGCCGAAGTTGTAGGTAAGCCTTCAATAATCTATTTCTATTTTTTTGTTTACTTAGAGACATTTGGCAGTTAGCTCTCCTTGGCTTCAGCGAACACCATTATTGAAAGTCCTCTCTTTGTTCACTATATGGTGGTCAATTTTCCCAACTTAACTGATTTTGAACCTTCCATTGTATGTGCTAAACAATATTAAATAGTGATGGAAGATTTTCAAATGGATACCCAAAAAAGATGACCGAAAATTGAAAAATAATTTAATTGAGGAAAGCAAACCAGCTTGTTCATTAATGTTTGATGACATGCTTTAATGAGCATTTGTTTAAACGAGGTAAAACCATAATTGTTAGGTTATTAATATAAATTTCAAAAAAAAAATTATGCAATTTTGAAAAAGTATCTGAACCAGTTGATGTGTTTACTTAATTCTTATCTACATACAACTATTTTCATTTGATACATCAGCATGCTATGGCTGGTAAACCAATTGATGCTGACTTAATTATGGATCTCCTAAGAGGACTCCCACCAGAGTATGGACTTTTTAAAATTTCAGTCACAACTCATGTGGTCCTATGTCTTTGGTTGAAATGTGTGGTGTTCTTATTCAAGAAACTCATATCAAAGATCAAGAGAATATATCGTGGGATGGTGCTCCCAATGGCGAATGTCACTCAATACAATACTGAAAGCAAAGAAGCCTATTTCAGCCAAGGTTCATACAATTTAGGTGGTGAAAACTTCAATCGTAGCCATGGACTTGGAAGAGGTGGCTTTGGTGATGGAGACTACAACAAACCAAGAGTAGTAGTGTGCTAATATTGTGACAAGCCCGGGCTCTCGGCCAAAACCTACTTCAAAATCACTAGGAAAAAAAATTTTGCAAATCAAACAAGCAGCAAGGCGGCTGCTTACTACTCATTTGCAGCTCATGTTGTAAATCAAAACAGCTAGTTTCCATACTCCAAGGAAAGTCATGCATAACAAATAGCTTGGAAAATTTATCCTTACAGGAAACCTATGTAGGATCAGTTTCTATAAAGGTGAGTAAAAGCTCAGGAGTTTCTATCAAAGATATTGGTAAGGCACTCTTTAAGTTCTCCAACTCTTATATTTCTTTACAAAACATTTTATATGGCCTTCAAGACAAAATTGAACTCAAACCAACTAAAAGAAGATTGATTTGAACGTGGAAAATATAAGTCTAGCTCAAGTTTAACTCACTCCATAAGGTTGAGCTCAAATACGGTTTAAACCCCTGAAAATAAGAGAGAGAAAGAGCTCAGAACTGAATTGAACTCAAATTGGGGTGAATGAACTCAAATTGAATTAAGGAAAGATTGATTTGTGCATGACATATATCATCTTAGCTCGATCTTAGCATACTATGTCAGGTTGAGCTAAAATTCAGCTCAAACCCCTAAAAACAAGAGAGAAAAAGAATTCAGAATTGAACTCAAACTGAGATGACTGAAGTCACACCGAATTAAGGGAAGATTGATATATACATGATAAACATAGTCCTACCTCGGTTTTACCTTACTTTATCAGATTGAGCTCAAATTCAGCTCAAACTCCTAAAAACAAGAGAGAGAAAGACCTAATGAAAACCTACAAATTAAAACTTGGGCTGGATAACTCAAGGTAAATAACATAAACCCTCTCCACCTGTTTTGAACTTGGTTCAGCTAAAAGCATAGTTTTAAGTCACATGAGATCTGACTTGAGGTTGGATAATTCTAATGAGCTGACTCTAACCACTCTTGTAGCTATGTATAGTTGAGAAATGACCTAATTACTTAAATTTTAGGAAATTCTCAAAAATTTAGTGATTACTTTCCAAGTGCCATGATGCAGGAGAAAAATGGTCATTTTCACCTTGGGTGGCCTAGGTGTTCTAGGTCTAGGTGCTCAATGCTGAAATGAAATATGACCATTGTTCTTGAAATACTGTTTTTGAGACTCAATGTGAAAATTTCATAGTGAAAAGTAAAATGGTCATTTGGAGTTATGAAAATTTTGGGTGGTACATATATATCTAAACCTATGTTGGTTCAAAAGGATGGACTAATATAAACCTAGTTGTAATTAGGGTTTAGCCTTGTTTTAATGTGGGACAGGTTTGGATTTATAGTAGTGTGTTCAATTCCATGCCTTGACTAAGGCACCGAATAAATTTAATGTGATTTTCGGTCGGTTAAATCTATGGTTTTGATCTCAACATGTATAAACCAAAGATTTTGAAAAGCAGGTTTCATAAACACGTTCAATTTCGAAATTGTGCGGTTCAAGACTATGTTTTTGAAAATATGTGTCCTTGTGAAAGTTAGTTTGGGTAAAGTGCATGCAAGGACTATTGTCAAATGAGTGAGTTTGATAATCCAACCTGATTCTCATATGGACCTAATTCTAAGTGCACATTTTGGAATTGCATGTATGAGGTAAACCAAAAGCAAACTATATGCATGCAGATCAAACGTTATAAAACATTCATTATAATATGCATGATTCTGAAAACCGATGAAACGACTCTAATTTTTAAGGCCAACTCTTTTAAAAAAAAACACACAAAATAATTTCAAATTAAAATGAAAGCATGCAGAAATAACTTTTCAAACCTTTAAGTTATAAAATCATTAGGCATCATCACTAACTATATCTAAACTGGTCAACATTAAATAATAATTTAAATTAAACCATCAAATAGATCATTCACAAGAATAAGGAGTATGAAAGACATTTAAAATTTTTAAATCACACAATTCATGACTTAGATCAGTTTGGCACCATCAGATCATCGCACAATGCAGCAACTTTATTATCACCATCCCTTCTATTCATGATCGCCTAAAAAATAGTAAATAGGGGTGAGAACTTTGAGAAGTTTTCAGTACGACGTCCACCTTCGGCTTATTCCAACATGCATGGTTAGCAATGCAACATTCAATTTAACTTATTACCACATGAAACTAAGTAGTCCAATATATGCATTCAATATCTATATCCACATAGATAAAAGAACAATTAACACTAATCAGTATTGACAACTACAATCGTCATAAATTCATCTATGAATGCCTACAATATTAATTATCTATTGGCATGCTTGCAACCATAATTAAGTTTTTTTGCCTATGACTGCGGACACCATGCGGATGGTGACCCAACCGGCATTCATTTATTCACACAACATTTTTTATTTTACAGTGCCTAAGGGTATAACCAAACAATTAACAACATAAACAACTCAAGTGCTAGTACCAGACTTATAGATCAGTCACTGTCTTCCTTCATTGAACCGACCCTTAAAAAGCAAGTTGGAAGGATGTTTTCCAAATATCGTGGTGGTGAATGGGTGACCTCTAAACAAATGTGTCCAGACAAACACATAGCAGAAACAAAAACCAAAAACCTTGGTGATGAGTATTGGCCATACTCAGCCTCACCTAGGCAGAAGGCAATCTTCACTTCCTTCCTCATATGACAAGAGATCGTGCCACCTTCTTCCTCTAAACAGTTCAAACCATTTAAGGTCAGGCCAGATATGCATTAATCTTTACCAGCATTCATTGTTTAGTTCAAACATTTAAGCATACTTTCAAAGTATATATTGTGTTTACTGCATGTACTCAACGCATAATTAACAACATCATATATAGCATATATGCACTGAAATAAATGGCACAATACACATTTCTAGCCATCCAAACAAAAATTAGTAATATGTTCACAAGCACGTGTTTTGTTCATTAGCACAGAATTCTGGATCCTAAGTATTAATTCAAACAAATTCAAATTTTTGCAAAACACAAGCATATAAGACATATATGTCTCAAGTTAAGCTAGATCCAGATCTAAATCTCTTCATATATAACAATTATGCACCAATGTATATGCTTAATCAAGGCAAATCCTATGACCATCATATGATTAACATGCATAAGCTAGAAAAGTTTCAAACATCTACATGTGCATGGCGCAACAAGTCATATCAATATGTCATGATGCAATAAATACAATGAAAATATATAACATCCATATCCATCCATAAGCATTTATTATCATGTTTTATTATTCTCACAAGTGATTAATTTAACGAACTCATACTGTTGATCTGTATAAGCTAAATTGGGTTTGGGTCTAGATCCGCAATGACATTTAAACATGCATACTTTCAATACAAATAATCCAAATCCAAAATCAGTTTACAACTTCCAATATAGATTTATTTCCAAACAAAATCAGTTCCAAGTCTAATTATATATATATATATATATATAATTTTTTCCTAGCAAACCATATCAAAATCCATTTCCAATAGCTAATACATTGTGGAGAAAAATATACTTTTTATTTAAGTATGTTTTCAACCATTAAAATACGTTTTCAAACATTCAACATCTCAATCTACTTTCAACCACCATTGTATAGAGGTCTTTGCAAAACAAGAACAATGTGTTTTCAAAACAATATAAATCATATCCAATTCATTTGTAACAAAATATCTATTTTTTAGAAATATGTAGATCCAAATCCAAATTCAATTGCAAATTCTCAATCATTGTTTTCAAAGCAAGTTAGATCTAGGACCAGATATGTTTGCAACAATTAATATAGGTCAAATGTAAACATGTTATATCCAAACAATATATTTTTAAAAGAACCAAAATGTCTATTTTGAAAATGGGGTGGATCCAAATCCAAACAAGTTTGGAACAAGAAAAATATACACTTAATACAAATTGCTCTCTTGTCTAAATCTATTTACGACAGTTAAAATATATTTTCAGAATGAGTTGGACTCGTCATCAAGATCCAAATTATTTAAAACAACCATAACATAAATTGTCATGGTAAACAGATCTTGGTCTAGATCTGTCCAAAGTTGTGTTTCAAACCTCACTTGAAATTCTTTATGACATAAAATATGGTAGAATCATTTTCCAAACTTTTGGGCCTTGTTTTGGTATTCACAAAGGAAGTGGTGTTTCGGTTATAGAGAGGCTGTCCAGAAACAGCTTTATGAAGTTTATTAAAACTTAAGAATGGAGCATAATTAAAATTTTAAAGTCTAGACCCTTGTGTTCAAACTTTATAAACACGTAACTTTTTCGAAATTTCAAAACAATGGCTCAAAAACCTCTTTCTGAAAATGAGATTTTTTTGAAAAATGCAGCGCGTCAAAGATGAATTGACTATATGCATTTGTGAAGATTTTGGCAAATTAAAGGGGCTGACTTAAAAACTTTCAACAGCATAAAAACGCCCTTTCCCCGATTTCCTTATTTCTTCTCCAGCTCACCCTCTCTTCTTTCGACTTTATCTTATTCTAGTTTTCTCTAGTCGAGGGTTTCATTTTAGGTGCAGTGGATCCACAGCTGATTCACACGCCATCAGTGGCTTTAACGATGCACCTGTTAGTTAATGTGAACGTGTGAGCAATATGTGGAAGTGGAGATCGTGTAAACATGTGGTGGCTTTTTTTTAGTTTCTTTTCTTTAGCCATAAAAATAGGAATTAGTGGTTATGTGTCCACAAAATGAGGCTGCTTTTGACAAGTGGCATTAGTGGGTAGTTTTTTCTTTTGTTCTTTAAATACTAGTTACATGCCTGTAATCCAAAGTATGAGAAAAAGAAAAATAGTATTGAGTTTCTTTTGTTCAACTTTATCTTAACATGCCTTTCTTTAGTGTTTTTTTGTGTGTGGGAGTTAGAAAGACTTCCTTCAATCTTGGTATCAGAGCGCCAGGTTGCGTGGGCATCTCAAGTATCATGAAGCATTGCAGAAGCAAGGAACTCTAAATTGCGTGCTATTGGTAAGAATTATTTTTTGAAAGCTGGTATGGCTAATTCAAATACTCTCAATTTATCCCAATCCTTAGTGCCTATTTTTAATGGTGAGAACTATGAGTTTTTGAGTATCAAAATGAAAACTTACTTCATTTCACAAGATCTTTGGGAGTTAGTTGAGAATGGTTATGCAGAAACTGAAGTATCAAAGGCAGCAGGAAAGTCAATAGAGAAAATTGATGTTAAGGAATTTCGGAAGAAAGATGCAAAGGCACTCTTAGTATTGCAGCAGGTTGTATCAAAGACTGTCTTCCCAACTATTGCTGGTGCAGAGAAGTCAAGTGAAGTGTGACTATTCCTCAAACAAAAATTTCATGGAAATAAGAAGATTACTACAGTTAAGCTCCAAATCTTAAGGAGAGAGTTTGAAACATTTTGCATGAAAACTGGTGAGTCCATTCAAAATTATTTTTCTAGACTCTCTACTATTGTAAATCAAATGAAGAGTTTCGGTGAAGCCACAACCGAGCAAAAGGTGGTTGAAAAAGTGTTAAGAAGTCTTCCTTTTAAATTTGATCATGTTGTCACTACAATAGAAGAATCCAAAGATTTGTCTATTTATTCTATTGATGAACTAATGGGGTCTCTTTTAGCATATGAGCAACGCATGAACAGGTCAACAGAAAAAGGAATAGAGCAAGTTTTCCAAACAAAGATAGAGTTTTCAAAAGAGAAGAATGGAAGCTATGATCAAAGAAATGAAGGAAGGAGTCAAGGACGAGGAGGCTATAGAGGAGTCACTCGTTGTTATGGTAGAGGACGTGGAAGATTCCATGAAAATTTCTATAAAACCTATGACACAACAGGGAAAGGTAATCAAAATCAGTATTTTAGAGGAAAACAACGTAACTTTTGCAAGAAGTTTGGACATATAGAAGCTAAATGTTTTGAAAAGGCAAAACAACAAGCTAGTTTTGTAGAAGAAAATGAGAATTTATTTCTTACAACTATGGATGCTAACCGTTGCAATAGTGAAGTTTGGTTTGTAGATAGCGGCTGCAGTAATCATATGACGGGTGACAAGAGTTTTTTCAAAGACATTGACGAGACTATAAAGTTGGATGTGTGGCTTGGAGACAATAATACAATAAGTGTGAATGGTAAAGGAACAGTTATCATCAAACCAGAAACAGGTATGGAAAGATTTATTAACGATGTGTATTACGTCCCCGGGTTGGCTCAAAATTTAGTTAGTGTTGGGCAGCTGGTTTAAAAAGGATACACACTTTTATTTGAAAATGATGCGTGTGAAATTAAAAATAAAAGTGGTGTAGTTCTTGCAAAAGTAAATATGGTTCGAAATAAAATGTTTCCTCTTAAGACAAATGCTTTTATGACAAAAATTGATGATTCCAAGCTATGACACGTGAGATATGGGCATCTTCACTCTAATGGGTTGAAACTCTTACATAAAAAAGGTATGGTATATGGACTGCCACTTATTGATTGTCATGATGATGTATGTGAAAGGTGTGTTTATGGTAAACAACATAAATTGCCATTTCAAGTTGGAAATTCATGGAGAGCTAAAGTGCCGCTTCAATTAGTTCATGCTGACATATGCGGTCCAATGAAAACTTCTTCTTTAAATGGTAGCAAGTATTTTTTGCTATTTACTGATGATTACACTAGAATGAGTTGGGTGTATTTTCTCAATCACAAATCTGATGCAATGGATAAATTTAAAGAGTTTAAAGCTTTTGCAGAAAAAGAAAGTGGAAATGTAATAAAGATATTGCGTACAGATAGAGGGGGAGAATTTTTGTCTGACGAAAGTAAGGAAGACCCCACAACAAAATGGTGTGGCGAAAGGAAAAATCAAATAGAGGTGGAAATGGCACGCAGCATGTTAAATGAAAAACAAACATTATATTTGATAAAAAAGCTTGCTGGGATTGGGTTAAGAATGAAACCATGAAACTCCAAGTTGACGGGAAAGAAGTGAATCCAAATCATATTGACGAAGAACCAAAAGAGAAAGATGAAGCCTTGAAGGAGACGATCAATGAAGGTATTGAATCCATTTTTGAAGGAACTCCTCCAAGAAAGGTACGATCCTTAAATGACCTTTATAAGTGTGCATTTGCTTTTGCTGTTATAGAACCTTCAACTTTTGATGAAACATGTGTAGACAAAAATTGGATGAATGATATGGAAGAGAAAATACAAACCATAGAAAAGAATGACACATGGGAGCTCTCTAAGTTGCCGTCGGGGAAGGAACCAATTGGAGTAAAATGGGTCTATAAGGTGAAGTATGATGCTAAAGGTAACGTGAAAAAATATAAAGCAAGGCTGGTTGGTAGAGGTTTTGTGCAAGTATATGGAATTGATTTTACTGAGACATTTTCACCTGTTGCAAGATTTGAGACAGTAAGAATGGTTCTTTCTATTGCTGCTCAATTTAAATGGAAAGTTTTTCAGTTTGATGTCAATTATGCATTCCTAAATGGCTATTTGAATGAAGAAGTGTATGTTGATCAACCACCTGGATTTAAAATTAAAGGAAAAGAAGACAAGGTTTATAAACTTAAAAAGGCATTATACGGGCTTAAACAAGCTCCTCGTGCTTGGTATAGTCGTCTTGATAAATTTCTTCATCAAAATGGCTTTCAAAGAAGTGATAGTGAGTCAACTCTTTATGTCAAAGTGAGTGAAAATCATTTACTTATTGTAAGTGTTTATGTGGATGATATTATCTATACTGGCACTTCTTCTAGTCTTATTGCAGAATTTAAAAATTGTATGATGAGGGAGTTCGAAATGTCTGATTTGGGATTGTTGCATTACTTTCTTGGTCTTCAAGTAGTACAAAGTGATGAAGGAATTTTTATATCGCAAGGAAAATATGCATTGGATACTTTGAAAAAGTTTAAAATGATGAATTGTAATGGTTGTGCAACTCCCATGAACACCAACGAAAAGCTGAATGCAGATGATGGAATGGCAAAAGTAAATGAAAAATATTTCAGAAGCATGGTCGGTGCATTGATGTACTTGACACATACCAGACCTGACATTGTGTTTTCAGTGAGTTTGATATCAAGGTTCATGCAAGATCCTTCAGTGCAACATCTTGGTGCAGCAAAAAGAATTCTTCGTTACATTCAATCTACACTCAACTATGGAATTTTTTATAAACCTGTGACTAACTTTGGTTTAATTGGATATACTGATAGTGATTGGGCAGGTTCTGTTGATGATCGGAAAAGTACAAGTGGTTTTGTATTTGGATTTGGTTCAAGTGTTGTGTCGTGGTGCTCAAAGAAACAAAGTTCAACAGCCTTATCTTCTTCGGAAGCTGAGTATATTGCTGCTACTGCTAATGCATGTCAAGCGATATGGATGAGATGTATTTTAGAAGATCTTCAATTGAAGCAAGAGAATCCAACTCAGTTATACTATGATAACAAATCTACTATTTCCATGGCAAAAAATCCATCATTTCACGGAAGGACTAAACATATAGAGTTACGTTATCACTTTATTAGAGACGGGATTGAGAAAGAAGAAATTGAGTTGAAGCAATGTTTCACAAAAGAGCAAGTTGCAGATGGTTTTACAAAAGCACTACCACCATCAAAGTTTTTCAATTTTCGAGAAGCGATTGGAGTACAAGATTTTTCACATTAAGGGGGAGAAATATTAGTTAATGTGAACGTGTGAGCAATATGTGGAAGTGGAGATCGTGTAAACATGTGGTGGTTTTTTTTTAGTTTCTTTTCTTTAGCCATAAAAATAGGAATTAGTGGTTATGTGTCCACAAAATGAGGCTGCTTTTGGCAAGTGGCATTAGTGGGTAGTTTTTTCTTTTGTTCTTTAAATACTAGTTACATGCCTGTAATCCAAAGTATGAGAAAAAGAAAAATAGTATTGAGTTTCTTTTGTTCAACTTTATCTTAACGTGCCTTTCTTTAGTGTTTTTTTGTGTGTGGGAGTTAGAAAGACTTCCTTCAGCACCTCCACCAGCATGACACAGGAGCCTTATCTTCTTTTGTTACTTATATTGATTAGAATTGCAAAACACTTCAAGAAGATCTCAAGTGTCTTATTGACTACCTTAGATTGGCCATCACTTTGGGGTTGATAAGTTGTGGTAAAACAAAATTTCCAATAATTTAAAGTACTCATTTCAAAATTTACTAAGGAAGTGAAATCCTCTAATATTGTTTGTTGTTTTGGGACCTCATGTAGTTTTTCTATATACTCATTGAAGGTTCAACTATCGAAAGGGTTTAGAAGGTTTGTAGAAAAACAACAAAATGAGCTTATTTTGTTAGATGATCTACCACAACCAAAATCATCTCATTCCTTTTAGAATTGGGTAAGGTCTCAATGAACTCCATTGATATGTCCGTTCAAGTTTTGTCTAGCATAGTTAATGGTTCATGTGTCCAGGATGATGAATACTCTTGCATTTATTTTTTTGGCAAGAAGTGCACTCTCTTACATATATTTGACTCTCTCTTTCATGCCCTTCCAATAGAAGGATTTATTGAGACATTGTAGGGTCTGGTGGACATCTTCATGCTTGGATAGTGGAGTGTTGTGGAAATGGTGGAGAAAATGTGGAATAAGTCTAAATTGGGTAGACAGTCATACTCTAGATTTGTAGTAAACAACCCCCTTCCTAAGTATATATCAAGGACATGCCAAGAGGTCTACAAGAGGCTTGGTTCTAATGTTAGATATTTCTTCATCTAAGGCATGACCTTCCTCTAATTTAGGCCATATGTTTGAATAAGTCCGATATAATGTGGATAGGACGGCTCCTTCTTTTTGGCAACTATCTTGCATTGAGATGGCACTATACCACTCTTTTTTTGGTGTTTCTTGTGTTGGATTTCAAAGTCGTAAGTCATGACCTTGGCTAATCATTTCTGCTGCATGGGAGTGGTGATCCTTTGTCTAGCCAAGTACTTGAGGCAATGATGATAGGTCTGAACTATGAAATGTTCCTAGAATATATGGTTGTCATTTTAACAATGTTGTAACAATAGCTAACACCTTCTTATCTTACTTTGACAATGGTGCTCTAGATGTGAGGGCATTGCTGATGAGGGTGATGGGATGACATACATGGCTTGGTTTAAGAGTACTCCAATGCCGACGTCATTAGCATTTGTTTCAATGATAAACTCTACGGAAATTGGGCAAGGCTAAGACAGGTGCACTCAGCATGTCCTTCTTGAGTTGATTGATGGTTGTGGTAGTCTTTCAAAATTAAAATACTTCTTTTTCAAGATCAGTGTAAGAAGAGTGGCAATGACTTCGCAGTATTGAATACACTACCTATAATACCTAATAAGGCCTACAAAATTCCTCAAGAATGAATGTCTTCGAGAGTGGGACATCATTCCATGGCTTGGAACTTCTTTGGATCAACTTGAACTCCAATGAAAGTGACAAAGTGACCTAGATAGACCATTTTTTCTTGACAAAAAACACATTTGGGTTTCTTCACAAACATGTGGCATTTCTTAAGCATTTTTAAAACAATTTTAATATGGTCCAACTACTCAGATTAAGTTTTGTAACAAATCAGAATATCGTCAAAAAATATAAAAACGAATTTTCATAGGTAAGGACTGAAAATGTCACTCCCTCTGAAATGTTGCATGTGCATTTGTTATCCCAAATGTTATGTCGAGGAACTCGTAGTGGTCATTATGGTTCCAGAATGCAATTTTTTCTACATCATTGCGGGTCATTCTGCTCTAGGGTTAATCTTACCTCAGATCCAACTTTGTGAAATACTATACATCATGCAATTCATGAAGCATATAATCTATAATAGGAATGGGATGCTTATCCTTGAATGTGGAATCATTGAAGATTTGATAACCTATACAAAATTGCCAAGATCTATCTTTTTTTCTAACCAATAAAATTGGACAAGAGAAAGGAGAACTTGGATAGATGATGCCCTTCTCCATCATCTCCTTCACCAGTCCCTCAATTTTATTTTGTTTTGATGTAGACATATCTATTTACTCTTACATTAACAGGTTTTGCCCCCATCATTGAGGATGATGTGGTTATCTTGCGATCAAGGACATAGCAAGCCATTTGGTTCATCAAAAAAGGGTTGAAAATGATCCAAACTTTTTTGCAAATCCTTTGGAACGATGAGTATTTTGTTTGGAAGAAGGGGTCTTGCCTACGGTGGGTGTAAAAACCATGTACCCTTCATTTTTGGCTTGTAAAATTTTCATGGCATTGATAACTTTACGGGTTTGAGCTTTCAAAATAGTTATTTTTCCTTTAATAGAAAAAGTCATGGTCATTTTGTTAAAATCCCAAGTGACTTGTTTCACATTTATAAGCTAGTGCATTCCTAAAAATATTGTGACTCCTTTGATGGACAAAATATAAAAATCCACTTCAAAACTAGCTGTTTAAAGTTAGAGCTTGACATCCACACACATGTAGTTGCAATGACGTTTCGTTCTATTACCAACTATGACCTCAAATAATGAGTGGTTTTTAATGGATATTTTAGAGTCTGTGAAATGTCTTCATTGTTGAAACTGTGTGTGGATCTAGTATAAATGAGAATACTCATCTTCTTATCTCCTACCCACCCTTAATTTTCATAGAATTTGGGGTGTTAGCCTCCTATAATAGTGTGATAGGAGACTTGAGCGGTCTCCTCATCTTTGCATCCTTAGATAGTTGTTTCCTATTCATTGGAGGTTGGTTCCTTAGAAGATGTTTCTTCTTATTCTTCTCATAGCCTTGCACTTGTACTCATTGAACCATTTTTCAGCACAGTTACATATGCATTTTCTTTGCCTCTCTTCCTATTGTTGACAGGTGATGCACTCGATCTTGGGCGCATTGGTTTAGGAGTGTCTCTCCTATAAGGCTTGTTGTTGTTGTTGTTGTGCTTGACAAGGATTGCAGGTGGTAGTTTGGATGAAACCAATGTGTCATGCTTTTTATGTTGAGGTGGTTCCCTATGTGCCCATAACGTCATATTCTTTTCATCAATCACTCATGCAGTTCTTATGCATTCAGGGGCGATTGGGCTTGTGCAGCCAAGAATTCAACCATAATATCATCACCTAATCTTCCAACAAAAGATCCAATCATGGTCTTGGTTGGGGCATCCTTAAAGTCTTCAAATTTGGCTATGTAATCCTTGAGATTTCCCAATGACTTAAGGTTTTTGACCTCTACCTCATAGCTAGTAAAGAATTGGTTGCCCTTGTTGTGCTACCTAAACCAACACATGACTTCTCCTCTAAAGTATAGAGAGGGTATGGATACATAATGTTCTATGGGCATTTGTTAGCACTCAAAATACTAGTTAGCTTTGAAAATCCAATTTGATATGTGCTTGCAATCAAACCTAAGAAAGTCAATCTTTAATTTAGGATATCTAAACTCATCCCAGTAGGCTTTGTTATATGTGAACTCGTACCCAATTATGTGAAAATGGTGTGAGGGTGATGTGGGTGATCATGACCTATGTAATGTGTGAGAATGTGAATGACGAGATGTGTGTTCTCTTATATGACAATCTAGCGTTGCTTGGCAGAGTTGGTCAATCTCCCTTGCTGTTGTTCATGCCTATTCATGGCATATTCAAAGTTGGTATTCATGTTGTTTACTTGTGTGATTATATGATAAATGAACTTTCTAAGGGTGCTCATATTGCCCTACATGGTGTTGATGTTGGCCTTTAGTCCATTCACCTCCTCTTCCATGTTCTCTACATGATCTACATTGCATAGAGCCATGCAACTAGTGCTTTGATACCAGAATTTTTGCATCCTATCCTAAGATTTCCTAGTTGCACTTGTCATCAATCCAATATATTTAGAATGCATCTCATCTGGACAAACCTTAGAGCAAATAGCTCAGGCATAGGAGTGTCCCAACCACTAGTTAATGCTTGCTAGATGTGTGTACAGGGAATGTCCAAACCACTTGAGAGGAGGGAAATATAGAAAGAGGGAAAGAGAGAAACTTGGATCTCGGGACCAACACTGGCAGGACTGTGTTGGGAGTTCCAAGCTTGGTTTTGAGCATAAAGGTAGTCCCCAGGGATAAATCCTTGACCAACAGAAAGAAATTAGGTGATTGGTCAGGTGTGGCATCGACGGGAGCCTACCACAGAAGTCATCATGGTGCTTCCAAGTAGCCAGACAGGGCCTGTTTGTATCTTGGCTCTAGCTAGGTGTTGATCAACACGATTGATTTGGCTTGGTTGAGGCGGCTAGGCAGTGATCAGTCATAGATGGGCACTAGTCGGGTTCCATGCTAATCTGGACCAAGGCCTTAGCCTAGTAGTAGGGGGTCTGTAACTTGAATGCAAGAGGTCGACATCAGATGGCTATAGTCGTGGTCGTAGGTCATCGACAACTTTGGTGACAACAAAAAGGGACCCTAAGAGGTTGTTTGGTTGAAGTGACACATTGTTCCACGGACGTTGTCACCAAACACTTGACAACACAACTGTAAGGACAAAGTGTTCATTTGTCCATCGAGAACAAAAAAATGTGTCCTTACTTGAAATGCCCCCATGGAACGCAAGGCTGTCAGAACCTGTAAAACCTTGGCCCAACAAAAATCAAAACATCCTCCTCCCTTGTGCTTCTCTGTTCTTCCCTCACCTCTCACGTTCTTGCTCACCGCATTTGCTCATCTCCTCCTCAGATTTGTGCCTCTCTGCTTGTGCCACAAATAACTGCATCTCTTTTCCCTCTCTCTCTCATGTTTCGTCTGCATAGAAGCTACATAGTGGAGTGGTGGAGTGACATTGGAAGATTGAAGGGCTTTTGTGCAGGTTTGCAAGAGAAGGAGAGGGGGTCCTTTTCGCAACTCATAGCCGACTACTGAGCTTCAACAAGAGGGTTTTGGAGCTAGATGCTAGTGAAGGTGAGGTTCGGACTCTTTTTCTCCTCTTTTTTTTTTTTAGGATATGACCTTGAAATCATTTCAACCGTTTATCCTCGATCTTCCTGAGTAGAAGCTGTGGAGTACTCAGACAACATAAAGAATGAGGGAGATGGAAATATTGGAAGTGGGGAAACAATAGCCTCCAGTTTTACGACTACCATGGCTAGCATACGGAAACATTGATCATCCATTCTCTGGAACTTCCCCTTTCTCATTGTCGGTTTTCATACTTGTGAGCATTGATTTTGGATCATGTTTCCATTTTCTTTTAGATTTTGATTTTGTTGGAAGCAACCTAAATTTCCTTTCTCATTGTTTGATCAATTGATATGATTGCCATTCATAGTCAGTGATTAATGCATATAGAGCTATCCTCTTTTGGCAGTTAAATTTTCTTGGAAGTTCAACAAAGCTAAGCATCCACTTGATTAATGTCATCAAAAGTTGAGGTTGTATAAGATAACTTAAAATGTGACTCTTGTTTTTAAGACACTCCATTATCATCAATATTTTGTTTTCTTCAAACTGCTTTTCCCTTTTTTAGGGAATGATTGAAGTCCATTTCTCTTGTTTTGACTTCTTTCAATGAATCTTATAATGTTCACTATATTCAGTTGATGTGTTACTCCAACTTGAAAAAGAAGAAAAAACTTGTTGTTCGTTCCCAAACTAAGGACCTAAAGTGCAGTTTTGCAGATGAGACATGAGATTTTGGTTGTACCCAAAACCTGTGTTATTTTTCTGAATTGCCGTAGAAAATTTGAAGCTAGTTTTTGTATCTCAGAATTGAAGTGGGGATCAACTCCATGGTTAAGAGAAGAGGAAAGAAGTGACTAAGCTTGGGAAGTCTAGAAGATCAAGTCCAGGACTATGGGTCACTAGGTTTATCCCCATTCTCAGAAGCCTTTTCCTTATGTGGGTCCAGTAGTTCTTGATCTCATTGTATGTTCTTCCTAGCAAATGTCCAGCAATGGCTGACTACCTTAAGTAACAAGACAGTAAATTAAATTATTAGTCATCAATTTAGTTCTTTGGCACTATGAAGAAACATTTGTTATCTTTTCATTCACCTGAATGAGATGTTGGCTTCTTGTTTCCAAGAGTGTTGTATAATTGGATTATCGCCTCTTCTTCTTCAAAGAAGAATCACCCCCTTTTGATATCTGGTCTTAAATAATTAATCCATCGAAGCCAGGAGACCTGAAAATGTACACACAGCTCTTAAATTGGTACCTTTTTTGGATGTGTTGGCAGATTATGTTATTTGTGCACAATGGAAAGTAGTGGAAAAGGAAATTGTGAAGGGATTACTTTTCAAGACACCTTAGTTCATGTATTTTCGTATAATGTGTAGTGAGAGAAAAAGAAAGAGAGAGTGAATATTTTATTTGCTTATATTTTCAACATGTTTTGAGAAATTATTTCTTTTGTCATATGTGATTTTTTATTGAAAGAATGAAGAGTATTTTTATTAGTTTATATTTTTTCATTTGTTTTACCATGTGTTTTAGAGAGAGATAGAGAGAGAGAGGTAGAGAAATGCAAAACGTATGTTAAACTTGTCAATTTGGTTATTTGAACAAACTAAAACAAAACAAGGTGAAAACTAGGCAGAGTTACAGCCTATCTATATGGACAAGAACTCTTTGTTTTTAGGACACTTGTTGTAAGGACAAATGTCCTAAGAACAATTGTCCTTGCAACCAAATGGTATTTGAGGGAACACTCTATAAAGAGATGAGTGTGGAGAGAGAAATCAGTTGAAAAAGTGTGGGGCCAGTGCTTGTGTGTGCACCAGAGTGTCATGAAAGTGCAAGGGTTGGTGAAATGAGAAGAGCATATTTATCATTGGTTGAGGATTAATTTACCAACAACTGATAGAAAGGTGCACTGGCCAAGGGAGAGGTGAGACTTAGTTTTTTTGTCTGGTTTCTGCCAACGACATTCCTCCACAAGACGAGGTCATCAGTGCTAAACAACAGGTGAGCATAATTGCTAGAGTGAAGGCTGGTGTATGTGGTTGAGGAAGCAAACGCAGATGAGGAGAGGCTCCAGTAAAAGGTTGAGGGTTGACTATAGGTTTGCAATGGTTGGATGGAGACTGACTCTGTGTCAAGTACGTGGTAGCCCTTAGAGAAGAGTCTATCAATCTGGTCACCAAATAGCCCATGTTTGTTTGGCTTTCACCCATAAACCATGCGAAAGAAAAGAGAAGTTCTGTGTGCATTGTTGGCAGATGGCAATGCTCCAGTAGTGGATTACCAATGGCAAGACATTTTGGAAGTAAAAGAGTAGTTAGACAAGGGGACCCTCTATCCCCCTACCTTTTCATTATGGCAATGGAAGTAGTTTCTAGATGTTGGAAAAGTCAAGTGATGTAGTTTCTAAAGGTTGGAAAAGTCAAGTGATGCACAAGAAGATCGCCCTCCCGAGAGCTTCTAGAGTGATGGAGAAAATCAGCTTCATTATGTTCGTTGATGATGTTATGATTTTCTGCAAAGCCGTCAGTAACTCTTTACGAAGAATCAAATCCTTCTTTGAGGAGATGGAAACCACTTCAGGTCAGAAGATCAACCCCTCTAAATCTAAAATTATCTTCTACAATGTTCACGAGAATGATCAACCTAGTTTGGCAGAAATTCTTAACTGAGAAATTGCCAAATTACCCCTCAAGTATCTCGGTCATCCCCTTCTTTCATGGTGTCTAATAGAGAAAATTTGTGGAGAGTTGATTCATAAATTTGACAAAAAACTATCAAGCTGTAAAATGACTTCCCTCTCCTATAGTGGCAGGCTTTGTCTCATCAAGCACAACCTTTACTCTCTACCTGTTTTTTGGATGCAATCAGTGTGGCTACCTAGAGCAGTCATCCAACAGTTGGTAGCATCAATGACTAGATCCTTATGTCCTGAAAATCAGATAGGTAATCACAAATATAGATGGAAGGCATGAAACTCTCTTTGTAGACCTAAAGAAGAAGGTGAGGTAGGTCTTAAGAGGTTGGAGACAATGAATGCCTCCCATCTAGTGAAGAGGATCTGCCAACTAGTCAATAGCAACTCTCTTGCATGGAATTGGTGTAAGCAAAAATATTTGGGATCAGCCAAGAGCCTGTGGTCCCTAAAAGGGCCATCGATTGGTTCTTACTTTTGGAAAAGACTACGTTGGGCTTGGTCAAAGATCAAAGACAAGATTGCCTGGACTATCCAAGATAGTCAATTTGCCCTCTTTTGGTTGGACAAATGGTGAGATGTTCTACTCAAAAACTGTATACAAGCAGATGACTATGTCATCCTCAGTAAGGACTTCCATTTCAATGTTGCTAAGGCTAGGAATAAATATATGTAGCACCGATCAACATTCAACTTGCCATGACAAAGGTTTGTGAGGTCACCTTGAAAGACAATAGGGACTAGCTTGGGTGGATATCTGAACCCAGTAGGAAGTTGTCACCAGCCTTGTTTTATGAGGCTCTCAGGCACAAAGGCATAAGAAGCCCTGGCGAAAGTTAATTTGGAACAACTCTACCCCCCAAGGGCCTACTGGTTCATCTACCTGGCATGTGACAATAGGCTACCTACTTTGGACTTCTTCAGAGAAGAGGGATAATCTTAGCAAACAGATGCACCTTATGCCACAAAGCTGAAGAATCCAATCCCCACCTCCTCATTCAATGTGACTAGGCCCATAAAACCTGGCAGTGGATAGTTAAAAAGTTTGGAAAGTCCAGAGCGCCCTGGCAGGACATCAAGCAAGAGCTTCAAATCTAGATAAATAATCACTTCAAGTACCATTGGATGACCAAATGTTGGTCGGTCACCTTTCATATAATTTGCTGGCAGCTTTGGTGGGCCAGGAACAAGGCCTACCATGAAGGTTAGGACATGAAGAGGACTAAGTCCCTCAATCACATCATTTGGCAGAAATGCAAAGAGGCCTATAAAGCCTTTCAATGGAATGACATGGATAAAAATCTGGTTGACCTTTGGGGGAGCCATGGTCTCATCTATTCAAATATAATGAAAGATATTGGCATCTCAGATAAGTTGTATGTCATCACCCTTATCATCAAATGCAAAATAAGAGTGGTAGGATGCCCGCATGGCTCAGATGCTAGTATTAAAGAAGCCTTGTACCTAGAAGAATGCTATGGTGTAGATGATGCAGAATTTAACATTATCAAGTGGGGGGAAACCATGCGTTCCACCAGCCTGATCTCCCTTGCCATTCATTCCAACAATAAAGGATGGATCAGATGCCTCAAGTCTATTATTGAAGGTAGAATGAACTAGCCTGAGAAATAGAGTTTTTTAGTTGACCACGGCTACCAATGGAGGCTCAAAGATGATACAATTGCTTTTAACATCGATTCTCTGGTAAGGGACTGCTCAGACTCTTTTGACAGATACTCCACAAGCTAATCCTTTTATATGCTCAAGTCTGTTTTCTGGTAGAGGTCGTTTCAGGCCTCTTCTTTGGCTCTGCCTATTTTTTTGATTACTTGTGAAGGATTGTGTTGTAGCAACTCTGGTTTTTTTGCTTTATACTTAAAGATAGATGCATGGTATCCTTGTCACTTCTTGTTTTGTACATCGTTTTTATCGTGTACATATGATTCCTTCTTATTAAATGGTGGGGAGTCTGCCTCCCGACATCCTTCATTGGAAGTTGTGGCATCGACTGGCATGGATGATGATGGTGGCACCGAGTAGTGGTGTAGTGGTGGAGCATTGGTGGGGTGGTGGCAATGAGCGGTTGAAAGTGGAAGAGAAGAGAAAAGAAGGAAAGATGGGACAGCCAGTAGCAGACAGTGGCGATTGGCGGTCAACAATAGTAGAGTCCTTGGTGATAGACAGTGGTAGATCAAGCGGAGGCATGTGACAAGAGAGAGAGGCAGCCTACTTAGGTTGGCCGGCTGGAAAACTAGCAACAGTGGTGGTGATGTACGACGCTGTGGCGCTTGTCGAGGCCGTTTAGGGAGTGCTCACCAATGGTAAGGTGTTTCTATCTAGCTGGTGGTAGTGTAGCGTCCACTAGTTCATGTACCACATGATATATATCCTAAAAAAAAAGGTTGAACACTAATCTGCTTATCACAGAAACAAATACATGGTTATGGTAAGTTGATGGGTGCATTTGGAAAATTATGCCCATTTGTACACCTATTGGTTAATGGCCTTCGCAAGTGAACCAATTGTTGGATTGAAAATAGTCAGAGAAAAGAAGGGGAAAAATAATTAATTTAACTTTCTCATAGTTGTATGCTTCTTAATACTTGGTTTGAATGTCTCTCAACCACCAAAAGTTAACCAATTGTTGGATTGAAAATAGTGAGAGAAAAGAAGGGGAAAATAATTAATTCTACTTTCTCATGGTTGTCAGCTTCTTAATATTTGGTTTGATTGTCTCTCAACCACCAAAAGTTCACTCATTAATCAGACACTAAGGATCCAAATTACGAGTGCTATAACCATCGATAAACATGGCAATCCAATTGTAGGAGCCCATCCATCGTTGCATTCAAATAGTCATTAATTAGTAGAAACACATCACAAAGATCCAAAGCACATGTATCCCTGTTTCATAAACTAGCAAAGGGCTTTTGTTTCTACGCACATGTGACGACAAGCAAGTTCAATACCATTTTCTAAGACACCACGTAATCGGCAAGCAAGACCAATACAAATAAGAAGTCATAGAAACACGAAACAATAAAACATAGAACCTAAGCTAGATAAATGAAAAAAATAGGCAGGATAAAGCTGAAATAATCTACAAGTACGAAAACAGATGCACACCAACAAGCCAAAGAAAAGACGAGATAGAAGTTTGGTAGAACAAAAAGGAGGTAGACATAACATGGGCTACTTTTGTTACCAACGAGGGCAAACCAGGAGATCTGCATCGACCTTGCAAGGAGTGGCAAAATGAGAGAAAGATAGAGACAGAGAGAGAGAGAGAGGTTTTTGCCTCTTGTTTCTTGTTAATGCATAGGACCATTGTGAGAAGACACAGCTTCTTCACATGCAGCTTCCTCCCCACTCTTCCTGCTATGTATGGGCTTGCGGCTTTTGCTACAACTCGATGCAACTCACGCAGTTTTTCTATGTGGGGATTTTCGTTCCACCCCTTGGAGTGAGATAAAAATTCAGGATAAATGTTTCTGGAATCTTCGTTATTGGGCATAAAATCGATCCCGTGTTTGATGGATTCAAAATGAAATTTAAATAATTGAATTTCGATTTCCTGTTTACAGTGGAATCCAGGGCTAACAAAACGTGCACCACAGGACATGAGAAGCATGCCTCCCTCTACGTTTGCTTAACAAAAACTGGTTTTTGCATGCCTGTCAACTTGAGTTTTTGTGGAGGGTGCCGTTTTAAATCTTTTGGAGGGATCCCCGAAGCGTGCGCCTCAGAGGCGTACTAAGCTTGTGCTAAGTAAGGCAATAAGCACTTTACGGAACGCGTTTTTGGCTAAAAAATACATCGACGCGATGGTCCCGTAGATCACAAGAAGATGGATTGAATATCCTCCGTAGCGTGGCCGAAGGCGATAACACAACCCGAGTATACGGCCAGCGGGGGGAATCAAACCGGCGAAAGCTGATTTTGGGGCAACACCATGGGCTGGGCGACTTGGGCAGAAGAGGCCGAACCAGCGGTCGACCGCTAGGCTTAGGCTTAGCCGTCATCAGGCATCTCATTTCTCTCACGTTCTCGGATCATTCCTTCTTGTTCCCCGTCTGCGCTTTTACCAGCGCCCGTTCTTGTTTTCCCGACATTCCCTACCTCTTTGGGTGACTTTCGCCCCCTTTTCTTGTCGGCTTTCTTGCCGGTCTTCTTCCTTATCTAGATTTTCGCGCCTTCTCGTCGTCCTTCTAATATTTTTTTCTTCCTTCGCATGAAATGTTTGGTGTTGTTTTATCCTTTCTGACAGCATCTAAGAGTCGATCTTTTGCTTCATCTTCAGATCTTCTTTTATTCTGTACTTTTGGGTTTCCAAATATTTCCTTGCTCCTGCAAGAAGCTGATAAACGTTTTCCTTGAAGCTGATTTTGAGAGAGAGAGAAAGCTGCGCCTTTCGTTTTCCAATCTTTCTCCTGCAGGAATTATTTGGGAGAGACTGTGTTTTGGTCCTCAAACTTTTTTTTCCTTTTGTTACTCTTTTGTCATCTGGTTTTGGAAGAAGGATTGGCTGCGACTGGAAGGAGCCGTCCAAGAATGTCCTGGATTTGGCGGTTTGTTTGTGATCACCTGCCTAGCTACTGACGGCCCCTCTGCAACCCTAACAGCCACGGCATTTTTGCTTTTTCTTGGGCCTCAGTGTGGCGAGAAATCTTGGGCTAGAAAGTAAAATTGCCTCTTAGTTTCAGATGCAGGTGCTGCCTTCGCTCGTCTTAGACCACCCATGATCTCCCTCGTGCTTCTAGAAACTCTCGCATCTGCTTCTTAAGCAAAGGGGAAAAGGGAAGAAAAGGAAAAGGGGGTCATTGGAGGGGTAGTATGTCTCAGAAGGGCGATAGATTCCACGAAGATGTGTCTAGCAATCAATTCCTTGACCGTAGCAAGGTCAGGATTCTACTATGCGAAAATGACTCCAAAAGTTGCCAAGAAGTTACGGATTTGCTTTGCAAATGCTCTTACCAGGGTATGAATGATTATGGTGCCGTCACAGGCTTTTGTTTTTCCTTTTTTTTTTCTCTCTCTTCGGAATGTGCTTTATCATCCAACAAGGTTGGATGAAATTGTCAACTTCTCTGTAATCTTCACTTCTTTGAATGAACAGTAACTGCTGTAAAGACCCCGAGGCAGGTGATCGATGCTCTAAATGCCCAAGGCGAGGACATCGACATTATACTATCGGAAGTCGATCTTCCAGTTGCCAAAGGCTTTAAGATGCTGAAGTATATCATGAGGGAGAAGGAACTCAGGAGAATACCTATCATTAGTATGTCTATAGCTCTAGCATTTCCTTGTAGAATTGAACTCCAGTCACCTTTTGTCTCGATGCTCTGTATGACTTCTTCTTCGTTCCAGTGATGTCCGCAAAAGATGAGGTCTCCGTGGTCGTCAAATGCCTGAGGCTTGGTGCTGCGGACTACCTCGTAAAACCCTTGCGCACTAATGAGCTGCTGAACTTGTGGACTCACATGTGGAGGAGGAGAAAAATGGTGGTTAAAAATATTCGACTCCGCTTGCTACTCCTCTCAAATGGAATGATTGCGTCTTGAAGCGTTAGCATGCCTTGCTGTGCCTATATCGTTAGTTAATCGAGTTCTAATTATTGATGGCAGCTTGGCGTCGCAGAGAAGAACATTCTGAGCCACGAACTTGATATGCCCGCATCTGACCCGAGTGACACAAATACAAACAGTACGACTCCCTTCTCGGATGACACAGATGACAAGAAATGTAGGCGCAGCACAATGCCGGAAGTGAACACATCCATCCCTAACGAATGTGAGGTACGTTCAATGAGGAACTTTGCTTTTTGACGGGCTTGTTGCATGACATCGTTGTCTATTGGGCTGTTCTTCTCTTTGCTACGTTGATACCCTTCGTTACCGTGTTTGCCATAAACACTTTTTGGGGCGAGTAGTTGCTGAGCATGGTCTTGAGAAGACACTGTTGGTCAATTGGAAATTTTGAATTTAAAAAGTTTGCAATTATGCAGTGCATCTTACAGTTTCCTTTTCAGTCGCATGCTTTTGCAGCTGGGGAACCACAAGTTGAGCTTTTCACAGAGTATGAACCTCGAGTGTCGGGAGCTACCAGTCTTCCAGGTAAGCACGAAACGTTTTGTTATTTTCCAATAATTGTGCTGTCTTAACCAACGAATGACACTGTCAGGAATACTATCGTGCCCTAGAAGGAGCGAGCTCAAGGTCGGAGAGTCATCAGCCTTCTTTACATACATCAGGTCAAATGCGCCTGGAATTTGTACTTCTGATTTTAGGTGTTCAAGCACAGGCGCATCAGCAGCAGGTCTTCACCACGGTGAACAGTGCCCAGTTGCAAACCAGTCACTGGATGACCCTGAAGCTCAGATACCTAGAGACTCTAGCCGTGCTTTTTGCACCATCAGGACTGATGCTGATACAACTTGCATTGCTGATATGACACTTGGTATGTCTAGACCTTCTGAGTTGCAAAGACTCAGATTGTCTGGTGAAGAGGAACCTGGGATGAAGTTGCCTTCTACTAGTCACAGCAAGACCACATCTTTTGACTCTTCACAAGATTGGTTCTTGCCCAATGAACAGGGATCTGGGACTGGATTGCATCCTAGCAATCCAGGAAATGTAGGTGATACTGTCTCTCAGGCAGTTGCTCGATCTCCTCTCTATATGCCACAAATGCTAAAAACAGTAGTGGGACCACCTGCTGCTCATATATTTCAAGGAAGCTTGCAAGAAGGACCAAGTCATGTGCCTTCAAACTTGCTAACTTGCTATAATGGTCTTCCACAGTGCCAGGCTGTGCCACTTATGGCACCCTTTTCATATTATCCACTTGGTATTGGAATGCATGCAGCACAAATGCAAACATTACATACTTGGCTTCCCGCGGCTAACTCTTCAGTGCCTGAAATGAAGACTGCTTGTTTAGCTAGGAGAGAAGCTGCATTAGTCAAATTTAGGAACAAAAGAAAAGAACGTTGCTTCGATAAAAAAATTCGGTATGTAAATCGTAAACGCCTTGCCGAAAACAGACCTCGGGTTCGTGGTCAGTTTGTCAGACAGGCATTTGATGCAGAAACTCGTTCTAATGGACAGACAGTCACAAATAATGATTCTGATTTGGATGAAGATGAGGATGAAGATGGACCAGTTTCAAGTGAACTAGGAGCAGATTCTGCACCTGAGTGTGAATCAGAATTTTAGCCTGCAGTTGAGTTTGGTGCTGGTACCCAGATTTTGACATCTTCGTGTGCAGTTTTTGTCTTACCATGAATTCAATATCTAGTAAGACCTCTTTGCCATTACTTCATTTAGATTGCACCACTTGAATCTCTACTAGTGTAAAACATTTCAAGGATTGGAATGCAGAAGCAGGATTTAAATATTTCCTGATGAAGAATGGAGTTACTAGTGCATCCTGTTCACTTGTAATAAATTTTTTAACTTGAACAAATATTACCTACCATTCATTGGCATGGTAAGCATCAACGTAAGTTCATGCTTGCCATTTCCTTTTCGTTCTCTTATCCCCACTTTTTGAGCTAGGAGGCTTCTGTAAGTTTCATATGCTTTTGCATTTGGCCTTACTCATATCGTTTTCCATTTTTCCTCTTTACAATGTGCCCTTAAGTTTCACCACTGGTCACCTTTTAAGTTTGTCTTATTGGGCATACACTTATCTAGTAATTTCTCCCTATAATTACTTTAGGTTGCACCGATGACTTTCCTTGCCTCTACTAATGTAAAACGTTTACTGAACTTGTATATGGAGGCAGGGTTTAAGATATTTCCTGCAGAAGAATCTAAAGCTTTCTCTTCACTTGTAAATTGTAATAAACATTTCAGTTTGTTCAAAATTAGCTTCTGTCGATGTTGGTGGCATCAATGCAAATTTATGCTTGTTGCTTTCCTTTTCGCTTTTGTACCCCCCACTCTTTGATCCAGGAACAGAGTCTGTGAACGCCTCGTGCTTTTTTTGCATGTTTTTGTTGAGACTCATGCTTTACATGTTCTGTAGAGTCTTTATTTCTATTTATTCAAGTTTTTCTTTACCCATTTTAGATATTTGGCTATATATCCTGAGGCTTCACTTGTAGTTGTTCTTTATGCAATTTCATATCCTGTACGTTTTGATTCCTTTACTTCATTTAAGTTGCACTAGATGTTTTTCATTTGTCTCTGCTACATAAAGCGTTTTTCAGATTTATATCTGGAGGCTTAGTGGTCGTTTGGTTGGTTGCTGTTCATTAGGAAAGGATAGACAGGACGTCCTGTCCATTACACTGTTGTCCTGTTCTTATGGACAATGATGTCCCTTGTCCACCGTTTGATGATTTAGGAACAGAACACTACGTTCTTTTTATCCTACGTTTGTTTCACATGTCTGTTCTGTCAGTTCTGTCCATCCTGTTTGACGTTTGTTTTTCCTTATCATGCATGGCCTTATCATGTATTATCATGTATGCTGATCCTCATAATGAAGAAAAGGAGAGAACCAAATCCAAATATTTCGGGCAGGATTCTGGGCCCTCCTAAAAGGCATCTGCTGTCTTGACCATGTAGCCTATTTTGTGGGAGATTCGATTCCCAGATATTTTGAAGTGTTGACCTATTAACAAATTTCTGGATCTCTGCTTATTTCAGCTTTCTAAAGCATTTTGCCCACAAACTGTTCCCATCACTTTCAGAATCTTATTTAAGAGATCCTCTGTTCTTATTCATCTTCTAGGATGTCTTCTTCTATTGGAGTTCAATGAAGTTATTCTTCTAAGTATATAAGGGGTTAAGGAAGCATCTGAAAAAGCAAGAGAGCTTCTCCATAGACGAACCTGTGTCTGGTGGATGGCATCCTATAGCTTCTCTCTGGATGGTAAGGTACCCCATTGAAACTAATCCCAGTTCTTACTTTCAATGATCGGGAAAAATTGCACCATCAATCGAAAGTATAAAGCAATGGGAGAGTCTCAATAACATTAAGAATTACAGTTTAGCAGACGATTTCCTTAAAAGATTTAGCTTTTTTCAATTGACATGGCAGTAAAGATGGATAAGGGAGTGCGGCTGTTTAATGAGTGATCATGGCCATTGACAATCACGTGGATAAAAGGAAATGTGTGAAAACATCAAGCGCTCAATCATAAAAAGGCTACTTCATAAGAAATTAATAAGTTGAAAACACGAGCATTCTAACTGTAAAACAGAAGGCTTTTCTGGTTCCTGCGTGTGAAGTCTCTTCCTGTGCAAGCAGAGAAAACCAATCTCTGATGTTTGAAAGCAAACATGGAAAGGGCGCCAAGCCAAAAAAGTTACAGGTGCAGTCGTATTCTTGTTTCCACCTAAAATTAAGCCTTCATTAACAATATATGAATATAACATACCAATCATACAAGGACCCACACCTCAATAGAGCAGATGGAAGTATATTGACAAAGAACAAAGTGCCTCTCTCATTACAACACCGTCCATTGACTGCAATATGAAAAATGTGGGAACTCCGCTTTTCCTAGACCGTGTTCATCTGCAAACTGAACTCCAATCTATTAGCAAACTATTGTAGCAAGACTTGCACAATGTGGCTAATAGCAATGCCAATTCGTCTTCTCAAATTCCTTACTGCAGACTGAGTTTCATAGATTAAAAAGATGTCTTCGTCAGAGGAATCTCAAAGGAAAATTGAGGGCTGGGACTCCTTGCTGCTGTATCTCATGCAGTGGCAAGGCCCTGCAACATACTGTAATTAATTCTAAGAATTGAAGCATTAAATGAGACACTTTTCAGGCCCATAAGCATTTATCATTTAAGTAAGGTTAAACTGTTCAGCAATTTACAAACAAGGAATTGCTTTAGTGCCCTTTCACCTCCCATTTTCTCATTCTTTCTCACCTTTTTCTGTATGTTCATTTTTTCCATTCTCTCTAAACTAAATTCATGTGCACCTTTAGATTGATCGATTTTAATGAAGAGAAAATACCTGAAAATCAGTTTTAGAATAACATGATTAACAGAAGATCCCATTCATTTGTTTGTGCCCACGCCGTACTTACAAACTCAAGGCTACTCTGACCTCAAAGTCACTTTAAGAGCAAATGCCATTCATTCATTTGTTTGGCATTTCTCTCTCAAACATTTTGCCAAACGTTTAGCATGCGAGCTCGTTCTAGGCATAAAACAAAAAATTGGGTAATACTGTGCCAAGATAGGTAGAAATACTACATAATATCTAATATTACAAATACAAAAATATATAATATTCCAATATTAAAGAGTTTTCTGGTAATGATGCAAATTGGCTTCTCTGGTAGCAGTGGTGGTATGTTCATGGAGTACTAATAAGGTAGAATGTGCCATCAGTATGTTTGATGATGAAATACACATAATCTGTACAAATCGTTAGTCTAAAAAAGGATCAGTTTGTTTTCTAATATACTCCTACATACAGTTTTGCACCATTCAGTAGAAGGTATCATGTTCATTAGTTCAAGCTACAGTATAGGCCTTTGAGGTAGATACTTTGATTACATGCAAACATGTCTAGATAGAAAAAAAAAACGTCCTCAAAACCAGTTTCCTTTGGCAAAGAATCATTCAACTATATGGTTGGAAATGAGAGTAGTACTCACTGATGAAAGGCATAACACGGCTGACAATGGAGATGGCGAGTCCAGAGTTGTCGTGACTAAGAAGTCGGCGATGAACGGCCACTACGACGGCATAGACCGCGATGGTGAGGAGGATCTGCACGGTGAGGATGCAATAGATCTTCAGGAAAGAGAAAGGGTGAGGGCAGCTCTGGGGTGGAGACGGAGGAGAAAGCGAGAAAGAGAAAGGGCTAGGGCAGTGACCGTGGTGGAGACGGAGGAGAAGGGGCAGCTCGAGGGCAGAGACAGAGAAGAAGGGGCAGAGACAGGGGTGGAGATGGAGGAGAAGGGGCAGCTCGGGAGTGGAGACAGAGGAGACGAAGCAGCTCTGACAGAGACAAAGGAGAAGGAGAGAAGGAAAAAAAGAGAAAGGGCGAGGCAAGAGGAGCTCGGGTCGGGGAGTCTGCGTTCGATACGCTGTTCCGTGGTAAACCACGGAACACACTAGAACGCCTCACCTATTTATACCCTTGTTCTCTGTCCGTCCTGTCTTGATTGTCCTCTATCCGACGTTTGCTTGATTTTACCAAAACAGAATGTGTCTGTTCTGTGCCGCGGTGTTCCAACACAATCAAACGACCTCTTAAGTATCTTCTGCTGAAGAATGTAGTTGCTAGCGCTTTCTCTTCACTTGTAATAAAATCTAAGTTGACGCTCGTTGACCTGGTTGCTAGTGTTTTGTGAAGCCTATTTTTGCTACTAATGACCTGGTTATTGCTACTAATGACCTGGTTAGTTTGTTCAATATGGTGTTGTAGCTGTAGTTATTTGTAAGTTGGTATTTATTAGTTACAATACGAGAAGAATATTTTACATTAGGCCACGTTTGATGGCACCGATTTTTTAGAGGGGAAACTTTTTCTAGGGTAATTTTACCCTGGAAAAATGACAGAAGGGTAAAATTCCCTTCTTCTTGTTTCACACCATGTTTGATGGTCTGGAACTTTTTTGAAGGGGAAAAAATGCCTAGTTTGATAGGCAGGAAAATTTTTTCAAGGAAAAATTTTTTGACCGTTTTTTGTCATGGTAAAAAACTGCAACTGACCTTCCACCACCTACACACAGATATGCAATTCAGCCATGGAAAAAATATTTAAAGCCATTCAATAATAGAGTTATTACATAAAACCCTGTGTAATGTACAACATAAACTCTAGAAAGTTGTAAACATCATCTATTAAAACTGATAACAAGCCATCCTCTATAAAACTGCACGAAAACCAGGAGAAGACAAGCAAAAAAAGAAGGTTCCGTTAGATGATCCAATTACTTCATAGATTAAAACTTGCAAAACTGTGAATCCTGTTAGCAGAACCGCGTGTGTTGAAAACGCTACATCGTTCAAAGCCACTGGAATCATCTACAAGTTATGGAATACCGAAACATTAGTTTATACAAAGATTAATGCTGCTAAAACAAATGTTCACTACAAACTTGCAACTTTTAGTTGAAATTCTAAGTAGTGCAACTAACTCCACAATCTTGAACAAACAAACAAAAATTTCTCAAATCAACCGAAGCTTCAATCAAGGGAGCTTGTGGGATCAAACCACCGAAGACTAAAATCCACAGAAAAACTAACAAAACCATTAGAAAAATTTTTGGAAGAGGACTGCAAGAATGTATAAACCTATGTCACACGGATACCGGTACCGGTATCCTATGGGTACGGGTACGGGTACGTGAATACGGTAATTTTCAAAATTTTAGGATACGCGGATACGGTGGATTTTATATTCTAAAAAAAAATAAAAAGGATAATAAAATAAAAAAAACATTAAATTAATAATTCACTCTTACAATCTCATAAGTCATAAGAAAGAAAGTCTCAGATTCTCAAACAAAACATTGTTCATGACCAATCTTATAAGTCATAAGAAAGAAAGTCTCAAACAAAACAAAAAATGTCGGGTTAGTAAAGTGGTTTGGATCGGGTCTGACCCAGACCCGATCCAAAACATATCCTGTCGTGTCTAAGTGTCGGTATCCAGGTGTCGGAGTGTCGACACCGGTACGTGGCCCATTTTGCCGTGTCCCTGTGACATAGGTATAAACACACACAGAGGATGTACTTTCAAAAAATTAAACTAAAAAAATGTCAAAAATTGACAGATGAACCTAATATGTATGAAAAAAATTCAGAAAATGCACCTGGACACTAATTCCTAAGTTCATGAAAATGAAAAAGGCAGTAAGCACAAATCATTAACGTTGTTTCCAACACATGTTTTACATGTACAGGACAAAAAACAAGCACATACATGATTACTAAATAATTGCAATGGTATGCAATCTCATTGGTTAACTATTTGTTCAAGCTGCGAAGAACTTGCCTGGGGAAGGAGTGAACCCAACAATGTTGCACAGAGAGCAGTAATTGCACCGGCAGTGATAATGTACCTAAAACAAAACGCAGATGAATTAAGCCAACCACAGTCATTTGGCTAACCTACAAAAAACAACACGATTTCCATTGAAGCTGACTTACACTGTCCACTGCATCCCATGGCTGGAGAAAGCAGATGAAATTGGTGTGTCAGGATCCATTGCATAATAAGGCACCAAACCAACTATAACCACAGATACCAGCATGTACAAGACACAGCATAGGGATTTTTCGATTCCAATTCCCAATGGCAAATCACGTTGTGGATTCTTCACCTGCAAGATAGGATGAGCGTCAAGCATGAAGTGACTACTGACTACAAATATCAGGCTATATTTACAATAAAAGCTTTGACTAACAAGTGCCTATGAAAGTTAATAACGAATTGTTTCTGCTATATCCAACTTCAACAATTTTTGTCACATGGAATGAAGCAAAAATGGGTTGAATGGCATTCATAATTACGTAAATAGCAATATACCTCCTCAGCCGTGCTTGCAACCGCATCAAAGCCTATATATGCAAAGAAAACAGTAGCGGATCCAGCAAGCATCCCATTAACTCCAAAAGGAAAGTACCTAGAACCACAACAAGAACATAGATTAAATCTCCAGCTTCAACCACCTTCAACAAAACCAAGAAATGAATTGAGAATTTCTCATAAAAATAGTTCCAATGCATATAGGAGAAAAAGTAAAAAGTGCATAACCATCTAGAGTGCACTTTTCCCTTACCCATTGGAAAGGGCATAACCAGGCCATCCACTTTGAAATCCAAGGACACTACCCGCTATGATGACAAAAATCATCACACAAACGTTTGCAGTGATAAATGCTGACCCAGAAAAGTGCACTCTTTAAATTAACATGTCCCAGACATAATTCTTACCAAAGGCTGCTCTTGCGACCCCAGATACAATGGCCTGATTCAAGGAAGGTAGGGCCACAGGCCATCATCAAAACATGCATATAGGGATATCTTTTTGGTCATTGTATCATATCATACTGTATTAACAACTGAAATTCTGGATTTAGTATGTTGGTAGTTCAACCATTGGAAGCCCTGTTTTTCTTGCTCCTGAAGTTGAGAGAACGTTCAAAACGATAAATGAGGCATGGCAAAAGTTAGTCCTACTGTAAAGTGGCCATAAGATTTCTACAACTGTGGCAGAGATCAGACAGCATGTTGGCGTTAATATGGAGGTCACTAGCATGGTTTCCAAGGTAGGCGGCATTGCCTCCAGCCCACTGCAAGCAAGTGGTCTTGAGTGGGCAGTTGGAGCCCACTGCACAGAAATCAGGGGGACAAGCTTTTAGGATGAAGAGGGAAAAGTTTCCATTGATAGGGATATCCACTAAGTGTGTAGTCTTGGTTGGGATTGCCTAAAACAGATTTGATTAAGAAATCTGAATACAACAGGAATCTTTAAGTTCTGTCACGACCTTAATCATGTAATGGCCATTGTGGCATCGTGGTAACGGTTAGTAGGCGTCATGGTCCTAGTTAGTCATCAGTTATGTTGATTTCAGTTATTCCATGTAGTGGGGGTTTCCCACTACCTTGCGAGAAGTTAGTTCCTGTTAGTGGGTTAGCCACGTTGCTTGTTTTGAGGCCTCCACTTCTGGTTATAAGGCCTTAGTTGTTAATGAAAGGTTCATGGTTCTAATTCCAATTTCTCTTACTTCCTTCCGTCTCTTCCTTCTCACTCTGCTCTCTTCCTCTTCAAAACTCTGTTCACAAGCAGAACGTAACAAGTGGTATCAGAGCCACACGATGGCTACATGCTCCAAAACCACCAACAGCAAAGCACCTGATGATCTGGTCCAACGGCTGGAGTCCTCCATGGCCGACTTTCGCCAAGAAATTAACCTTCGTCTTCAGGAATCTTGGCAACGCATGGAGCAATACTTTAAGCAAGCTGATCAAAAGTTGACCGACTTACAGGACGCGATGGCTTCCTGTCCTCAGATGGGCACAGACTCTGATAATCGCAGACTCTTAGGAGCACCACCTTCCCACCCCACCTCAACGGCAGCAACATCATCCGCTTCACCCGCTACTGCACAACCTCCCGTTCCCCCTACGATGCGGCGTTCTAGTGATGTTTCATTTCGCCTCCATTTTCCCGAGTTCACTCCGACTAATGCCAGATATTGGATTCGAAAATGTGAGCAAGACTTTGATGTCCATGACATTGAGGAACACCGTAAGGTAAAGCTCGCCGCCTCCATCTCAACGAAGAAGGAGACACTTGGCTGTCCAATGAACTGCTCCACCACAATGACCTCACCTGGCCTCAATTCGTGAATCGATTATGCGATAGATTTGGCGTTCAAGATTCTGAAACCGTCATTGCTGAATTCAACCACCTCAAACAAACAGGAAGTGTCGCTGATTCCATCAAGCGCTTCGAGGAGCTACAAGGACATGTGTTACGTGCTCACGTCACCCTGTCCGATAAGTACTTCATTTCCTATTTTCTTGGCAGACTTACGGACCCGCTTCAGCCCCTCGTTCGGGCCCACACACCCCTCACGATTCAGGAGGCCATGGCCAAGGCTAAGTTGCACGAAGCAGCCTTGAAGTCACTTGCAAAACACCAATTTCGTAGCTTGCCGTCCACCCCCTTCCCTTCCGGCGGACTGAAAACCCCACGGGATCAACATCCTGTCAAGAAGGATCCCACATGTTACCGCTGCGGCGCCCCTTGGGTTCGCGGACACTCTTGCAGACCTCGTCCGCATGGTGAAGCTCACGTCTTGGATGAAACCGGTTCGGATGAGGGCGGCCTCGAGGAAGACCACCCACTCACTAGCCCCGGATGAGCAACTTGTGGAACTCTCCATGCACGCCATTAATGGGAGTACCGGCCGAGGCACCTTAAAATTGAGGGGGCACATCCGTCAAAAGCCAGTCTTGATTCTATTAGATACAGGGAGTACCGAAACCTTTCTTAACTCCAAATTGGTTGATGCTCTTAACCTGGATGTCCTGGACGACCCGGATATGACCATTGCTCTAGCCAATGGCACCAGAGTCCGGTGCTCCAAAACTTGCCCTGACTTGAGCTGGGAGATGTGCGGCAGTCACTTTCGACGTGATTTTCGCATTCTTGATCTTGGTACTTACGACCTTGTCTTGGGTACTGATTGGATGCAGGAGGTGAACCCCATCACTTTCGATTTTGTGCAGTCCCAGGCCACTATTAAAAAGAACGGGAAGGAGGTTATTCTCAAGGGCCATCGTGGTGATTTAAAACACTTGGAGGAGCTCAGCTGTCTCATAGATAGTAGTACTTCCCAAAACATCAACATTCAGCAGATCGAGCACGTGGCTTGGGTATTTCAGATCAACCACCAGCTGCCAGCGCTTTCACCATCAAATTCACTTGGATTTCCTACTTGCAGCAGATCGGACCTCCCCATGGATTTCCAAGACAGGCTGCATTCCTTGCTTCGCTCCTTCGGCGACTTGTTTGAAGAACCCAAGAAACTCCCACCTCAACGTTCTCATGACCACGGGATCACACTAGTTTCGGGGACTCCACCCATAGCCTTCCGCCCATATCGCTACTCATACCACCAAAAACGAGAGATCGAGGTCCAAGTGCAAAACCTATTGGATGCTAGGTTCATCCGCCACAGTCACAGTCCTTTCGCCTCGCCCATCTTGCTTGTTAAAAAGAAGGATGGTAGCTGGCGACTGTGTGTAGATTACCGTCAACTCAACTGTCGGACGATCAAGGATCGATATCCGATTCCAATCATTGATGACCTTCTGGATGAACTACATGGCGCCAAGGTATTCCCCAAGCTCGACTTACGGGCTGGGTACCATCAAATCCGTATGAAGGAGGAGGACGTGCCTAAAACGGCATTTCGGACGCACCAAGGTTATTATGAGTTCAGGGTGCTACCCTTTGGTCTTAATAATGCCCCGGCCACCTTTTAGTCCTTAATGAATCAGGTTTTGGCTCCATTCTTACGTCAATTTGTCCTGGTATTTTTTGACGACATATTGATTTACAGTCGCGAGTGGACCTTGCACATTGACCATCTTGCGATGGTGCTAGAGTTACTACGCCATCAACAATTCTACCTCAAGTTATCCAAATGCGAGTTTGGCATGACTAAAGTTGATTACTTGGGACACGTCATATCAGGCGAAGGAGTCAGTACTGACCCAAGGAAAGTGGAAGCCATACTGAGCTGGCCCACACCTAAAACCGTCCGAGAGTTGAGGGATTTCCTCGGCTTATCTGGTTACTACCAAAAATTCATACGGCATTACGGCATGGTGGCGCAACCCCTAACTAACCTCCTCAAGAAGGACGCCTTCTGCTGGTCTCCAGTCGCAGATGAGGCTTTCACAAATCTCAAGCATCTCTTATCCACTTCTCCCATACTTGCATATCCTGACTTTAATAGTGGATTTGTCTTGGAAACAGATGCATCGGAACGGGGCATAGGGGTGGTCTTAACTCAACATGGGCGTCCAATCGCCTACATGAGTGAAGCATTAGGTCCTCGCAATGCTGGATTGGCCACCTATGAAAAGGAGTTGATGGCTGTCCTATCGGCAGTGACGCGTTGGCGACATTATCTGGAGGGAGCCCATTTTGTGATCAAGACGGATCATCGCAGTTTACAATTTCTTACGGATCAGAAGGTTCATACAAACTTACAATGGAAGGGTGTCTCTCGTTTGATGGGGCTGAACTTCTCTATCACCTATCGAAGGGGATTTGATAACAAGGCAGCCGATGTTCTTTCACGCTTCGCTAACACAAACAACATTCCAAACGAGGTTAGCGCTATATCCTCAGTCATTCCAGCCTGGAGGGCTTCCGTTGAGAAGACTTATATTGGGGACACCAAGGCAACTCAAATCAAAGAGGAGTTATTACTAGCTCCTGATGGCAGGCCCAAATTCAAGCTGCAACATGGCTTGCTGCGTTACAAAAACCGCCTCTATATTGGCTGTTCTAGCAATCTTCGCCACGAGATTATTCAACAATTACATGATGCAGCCATTGGAGGGCACTCGGGCAGGTTAGCAACTTATAAACGAATCAAAAGACATTTTTATTGGCCTGGCCTCAAGAAGGAAGTAGATCAGTACGTTGCTAATTGTGACACATGCCAACGTTGCAAATCTGAAACCGTGGCAAACCCCGGTTTACTTCAGCCCCTACCAATTCCAGCAGGCAATTGGAAGGACATTGCGCTTGATTTCATCGAAGGATTGCCTCGTTCGCAAGGCAAGGATGTGATATTAGTGGTGGTGGATAGATTCTCTAAGTACGGCCACTTCATTGCCATGGCGCATCCATTCACTGCCATTCAAGTGGTGCAAGCTCTCTTCGACAATGTGTTCAAGCACCACGGACTTCCGAAAACAATGGTCTCAGACCGAGACAAAGTCTTCACCAGCAATATGTGGCGTGAGCTCTTCAAAAGATTCGGCACCCAGCTGGCCCTTAGTTCAGCATATCATCCCCAATCTGACGGCCAAACAGAAAGACTCAATCAATGTCTCGAACATTATCTAAGAGCAATGTGTTTCAATCGACCTAGCACTTGGAACACTTGGTTGTCACTAGCTGAATTCTGGTACAATAGTTCCTACCATACGGCCATCAAGAGTTCACCCTTCGAGGTGGTTTATGGTTACTCGCCACCTCCCATTCCTGGAATTCACAGCGAACAGCCCTCTGTAGCCGTGGTTGCAGACTACACCACCAGGCATGCTCAAATGGTGCGCTTATTATCTGACTCGCTCGTTCAAGCACATAACCGCATGAAGATTCAAGCTGACAAACAACGGAGTGAGAGGGACTTTGCTGTAGGAGACTGGGTGTTCTTAAAGCTCCAGCCTTACAGGCAAAGCTCACTAGATATCCGTACCAACCTCAAGCTTGCAGCCAAGTATTATGGGCCCTTCTGTGTACTAGCCCGGATAGGATTGGTGGCTTACAAACTCGACCTACCTCCATCCTGCGCAATCCACCCAATTTTTCATGTGTTGTTACTAAAACGATGAGTTGGGGAAGGACAAGTACCAATCACTACACCACCTGTCACTGATAAGGAGGGCCTAATTTGGTCTGAACCTGAGGCAATACTGGATCGCCGTTTGGTGAAGCGTAACAATGCGGCAGTCGTCCAAGTACTTGTTAAATGGGCCAATTTACATGATGATGAGGCGACATGGGAAGATTATAAAGCAATTAAGGCTCAATTTCCCATCATATCCGAATTGAATCAAATTGCTATTCTTGATGACAAGAACAGTTCCGAGGGAGGTCGATTGTCACGACCTTAATCGTGTAATGGCCATTGTGGCATCGTGGTAACGGTTAGTAGGCGTCATGGTCCTAGTTAGTCATCAGTTATGTTGATTTCAGTTATTCCATGTAGTGGGGGTTTCCCACTACCTTGCGAGAAGTTAGTTCCTGTTAGTGGGTTAGCCACGTTGCTTGTTTTGAGGCCTCCACTTCTGGTTATAAGGCCTTAGTTGTTAATGAAAGGTTCATGGTTCTAATTCCAATTTCTCTTACTTCCTTCCGTCTCTTCCTTCTCACTCTGCTCTCTTCCTCTCTTCAAAACTCTATTCACAAGCAGAACGTAACAAGTTCATTGTCTTTCTAAAACAAGAATTGACCATCTAGAGCCATCGAGATTGAGGACGGAAGAAGGCAAGGATCACCCATGAAGCAGCGGAAGGAAAAAAGCAGATGGCGATGAATAGAAAAACACAGAATGCAGAATAGGGATGGCGTACCTCAACTTCTTTGAAATACCACGACGACGGCTGGAGGCAGAGCAGCGGCGGTGGTGGAGAGCACGGCGAGCGGACGACGGCTGGAGGCTGGAGCGAACGATGGTGATGAGGAAGACCTAACGGGCAGAAAATTTGTCTCCGCCAAAAAGTCAGACCCTGGTCCGACTTTTTTCCAAGGTAATTTTACCCTGGATCCAACCTTTTACCCAGGGAAAAAAACCTGCGCTTGCTGGAATCACGAAAAGCCGTACAAGTTCGGCAACTTTACCCTGATGCACAGTGAAATCCCTATGCAGGGTTGCTGTTAATGCCTTAGAAAAAGAAAAGATATTCATCCTGCAAAAGATTTTGTCAATCTGATTGACGTGTGGTGATAAAATAAATGTGCCTAATGGGGGTAAAGATTATGATTCCTTTTCCAAAAAATTAAGAAAGTACGAGGGCCATTCTTTATGCTTTGTTTGGTTGGAGGAAAGGAAGGGATGGAAAGGGAGGGAATGGGAAGTGAAGGGAAGGGAAGGGAAGAGAAAGGAAAGGGAAAGGAATGAAATGGAAAGGAATAGAAAGAGTTGATTAAAAAGTTTGTTTGGATAGAAAGGGAAGGGAAAGGAATGGAATGGAAAAAAATACTAAATAGCACATGGATTTAGAAAGGAGGGGTAGTGTGGGAATAAAAAACTCTTCCACTTACCTTTCTTTCCTTTCCCTCCCAATCCGTCCGATTTGGGAGGGAAGAGATTTACACTAAACAATCCATTCCTTTCCTTTCCTTTCCTTTCCCTCCCCTTGCAGCCAAACACCTTTTGCTCCTTTCCTTCCCTTTTCTTCCTTTCTAATTAGTCAACCAAACAAAGGAGGGATTGCTCAATCCCTCCCTTTCCCTCCTACCAAACAGGCCCTTAAAGTCTGCAAAAAAGGCAAACCCTCTCAATTTCTAATCCGTCTTCTCTCTCCGCTCTCGAACCCTGTTCTGTCTGAGGTTTGCAATGTGCAGAGGTTTGACTCCAGTCTCTCCGACCTTTGACAACTCGCCAAAACGCCGGCTATGAAGTTGGCATGCCTCCACAAACTTTAGAGGGGAAACTCAAAGCCAAAGACGTTCAAAAACAAAGGAAAATGAAGTTCAATAGTTTTTGTCAAATAAAACTGGAGTCCTTGAAGAGAAAATGGAACAACCAGATCTCTGGTTATAGCAGGAGAAGAAAAACACCAGAAAAAGACCTGGTCTCTCTCTCTCTCTCTCTCTCTCTCTCTCTCTTTTTCCCTTTTTTTTGTTTCATTTTCCCCCTTTTTGTTTTATTGCCTTTTTTCCCTTTTCTCAGGCCTTTATTTTTTCATATCGGCACGATTATCAACCTTTGTTTTTCCAGAAATTCTTCAAGCCGTCTTGCAGGTTGCTTTCTGAGTGTTTGTGCATCTTCTTCAGGCTTCTTTATGAGGGTTCAGAAATGAGTTTGTCTTTATTTTAGTTAACCTCACAATTCTGTTGTTTCTGATGTTTGAAGCATTTCACGAACCATAAGTGTGCAACAGTTCATTTGTGCAGTAATGTTTTAGATTGACAATAATGGGAATCCATTGTGAAACTTCGGTTCGTATTTAAACTGTGGCAAATAAGTTTTGTTTAATAGTTAAAACGCTTTAAACGAGTCGAACTACCCTATCAAGCTCGATCCAACCTCGTCAAGCTCGACACAGTCTATTCGAGTCAAACTCGAGCTGACCTTATCAAAATCATTTCAAGCTCGAACTGACCTTATCAAAATCATTTCAAGCTCGAGCCAACCATGTCATGCTCGACCCAAACTCAAGTCGAGAAAGATGAGTCCAGTCAAGCTTGATCTGGCTGAGCTTGAGCTTTATTTCTACAGGCATCTATCTTTCTCTCTCCAGTCGTGGGGTAAGACCCTATTTGTCCATCTTGTCGTGGGGCAGCCCATGTCTCCCTTTTGTTGGACGAGCATGTTCATGAACACTGGGATGGGAAGGGCAACCATCGAGAATGCGGATGCCCCTGCAGAGAGGCAGTATGCACTCCTGCAGGCTTTCATTTATAGAATCATGAGTAGTCATCATAAGACAGAAGAAAATAGATCGGTTTCGCAGGCTCAACAATGAGTGGCCCTAGAGACTTGAAGGATTATTATATGGAAGAGCAAGTAACATTCGGGAATGAAGGTTTGTGTATTGAAGGTGATCCTGTCTATTAATACAGTGAATAAAGAATTTTCAAGGTTGGAGTTTATTGTGATCTGTGTTTACTTGGACAGTGATCTTCATGAACCTGCATCTCTCAAGGATAACAACGATGAAGCAATGGAGTTGCCTATGATGAAAATACTATCATCATTCTTTGTTCCATTTGACTTTTTGCTTTATGTTCATCGTAAGTACGGTTTTGAAATATTCTCACTAGAATCTAGGGCTTTGCACTGGTACTCATGCACAAAAACTGCAGAAAATGCTAGAGAATGATCATCAACGAAGGGTTTATGAG
Source organism: Nymphaea colorata (assembly GCF_008831285.2). Taxonomy (NCBI): domain Eukaryota; kingdom Viridiplantae; phylum Streptophyta; class Magnoliopsida; order Nymphaeales; family Nymphaeaceae; genus Nymphaea; species Nymphaea colorata. The sequence goes on from NC_045145.1 coordinate 6,367,791, forward strand.
CTGCCCTCACATTCATTCTACAATGAGAAAATTGGCAAAAAGAGGATCTCGAGGCTATGTGTATTTAGCGTTTATTCCTTAAGTCTAGAACTAGAAATTTGTTGTTTGTCATGCAATGCTCTTTGTTTCTTCATAAAGTATTTGAGAACTCGTTCCCAAATAAAAATCTTTAGTTACACGACAATAAGAGGAAAAGAAATACCCCAATTTGTCATCAGTAATAACAAGCCAAACCAACATCTTGAAACCAATTGTTAATGAGATCTCCAAACATGAAAACTACTGAAAATGTAGATAAAGAGAGGGAAAAAGCAGAATAATATGGAGACAGAAACCCTAGCCAAAGAGCACGATGTTCTCCTTTAAGGAGAGAGAAGGAAGTCTTGGAATCAGCAAACCTTCCCATACTGTGACACCATCATGGACAGCATAGGGGCTCCAAAAGCTCCAATTCCTGCCTGGTTGGCTCCTCATTTCACATGGCAGAGCAGAAAAGAAGGGGGCCGAGTTTTGTGCAGCACTCTATTTACAAAAATTTTGTGCATGGGGTGGAGGGGGGAGGAGTGTGTATGGGGCCCACAACTTATGTTCTAATATTGTTCTTAATAAAAAAAAGACATGTATCTTCTTGTTCTAAATATCCTTCCAAAGTACGGAAACCCAAAACATGTCTTTTCCTATCATATTTTCAGTTTTCTTATGCAAAAAGAGAGGGGTTGAAGAAAACTTGGTCGTCAAACAGAAATAAGGAGAAGGTTGGAAGAAAGAAAGAACAATTGCAAAGCTCATGGGTTGGTCGAACAGTTGCAGAAAAATTAAAGGAGAAAGGCAAGGAAGAAGTGAGCACATATTCCTTTTGCATCGGAGTTTCTTCTTATTCTACCTTGCGTTCCATATTTTCACAATACCAATGTGTTCTGTAGGCTCATAATTCTTTTTTGACAGATAGACGTTTGAAGAAATGAAACGAACATAGATACCACACTATCATGCACACTATCACTCAGATGTTCATCGACATGGGTTGTAATAGAATCACACACCATCACTCACATGATCTTGCACACACTATCAACCAGGTGCTCTTCCAATAAGGGGTTTAACGGTTGGCCGATGCCTACCATTTGTGGTTGGCGATGGTCCCATGTTACACACTATTATACACCTCTTTTAGTAGTCTAGTGTGGCACAAACTTACTTGCAATCTATTACTTGGGTACTATGTGATGAGGGTTACAACAGTTGGTAGAACATACTTGCATCTATCACTCATGTTCTATGCGATGAGGGTTTTCACAGGTTACCTGTGCAGTCTGTGTGGTTGTGTGACAACATTTTGTCACCCACATAGTATCACATACTCTTGTCCAAGTCCTATGTGATGAATGGGTCTAACGGTTGGTCAATACCTATTAGTTGTGGTCACACAACAATTCTGTGTCATATGCACACCTCTTCTAATAGACCAGTGTCGCACATGCTTTCTCACACATACTGTTGTTTGGGTGCCTGCGATGAGGGTCATATCAGTTGGTCGCACATGCTCGCATATACTTTCACTTAGGTGCAGTTCGTGTGGTTGTCCGACAATATTTTGTTGCTTACATAATATCACTTAGTTCCACTCAAATGAGCTGTTTAACTGTTGGCTCCTGTTGTTAGTGTGGTCGTGCAATTGTCTTATGTCATATACTCTACGGCATGCCTCTTCAATAACATGTCATTGTTGGAGGATAGTGACTCTAATATTGATCATTAAATCTCATGCACTGCATAAGGGATGGTTGTCATCATTTCATCAAAGATGACAAAGAGAGCCAATGTTTCTTAGATGCAGCTGAATGCTACAATGTTAGAGGGAAATCTTCAGCAGAAGACATGACTCTCAATGATGTTTCTCGTGAATGCATGAACGATTTGCCTGCATATAATATCATTGTAGTCTATGCGATAGATAAAGGAGGTAGAATCTGTGTATGTTTAGAAGTATAGTTTGACAACGAGTATGACACTTATAGATTCTACAATTCTTATGCTTTGGGACATAGATTAAATGTAGAAAGTGTATGAGTGATTAACATGCACACGACGTTGTTATGAAATACTATTATTTGTTCAAAGGAAGGGTGGAAGAAAGCATGTGAAAGTGTAAAGAGTGGCAGGATTAATGCAAGATGTGGTTGTGCAGCCAAATTAATGTTGTGGAGGTTTCTCATGAAAAAAAAGATACATTCATGTATGCACATATGACCACAACCATCCCTTAGTATCCCTCACACAAATTGCATGCTGTGATTGAAAATAGGTCACATGCTAAGTTAAAAAACTTGTTTCAAAGAGTGTTTCTCAAAATGTATACTAAGTGTAAAGATGTAGAGACATTCGAGTCTACATGTAAACAAATGATTCATGCCTATGACCTTGAAGAGAACCTTTGGCTTCAAAAGTTGTATACAGACAAAGAAAAATTGACATTGATATACAAAAGACAATATTTTTGCATAGGTATGAGCACACAAGAGTTTAGAGCATGCACGTTGCATTGAAATAAGGAGTCTACTCTTCTTATCAATGTATTGATTCATGGAACAATATGAATTATTTGTCAATGGCCTTAGGAAAAATGAGCTTGAATAAGATGTAAAAAGCTACAATTCACAACCTCAAACTCTGGGTGTGAATATGTTGGTAAGTGCTATATATATACCAACTATGTTTGAGCGGTTTAAGCAAGATGCCATTCAAGCAACTAACTGCTACATAGAATTAGATATGCAAGAACCAAAGGCGCTTAGATAGCATGCAGTATGGTACTAAGAAGAGTCTTTTAAAAGGAATGTTGTGTATATTACTTACTGTGTTGAAATCAGTGTCATGTAATATTCTTGCAAAAAATATGAATTCAAAAGCATTTTATGTTATCATGTGTTCAAGACTCTTGATTTGGAGAACATTAGAGAAGTACCGAATGCATATATCATGTGAAGATGAATGGAGAATGCAATTGAGAGTGCGATAGATATGCTATATCATATAATTAAGAGTTTTATATATGTTGTTGATAACTGCTTTGTACAAATTATATCATGAAATGTCTATTGGTTTAGAATTGCCCTCAATCAATGATATCTTGTGTCTCAGGCATTGACTACTATTCCGTTGTGCCCCTAGTTGCCAACAAATTAGAATAAGGAGACACTATCTCTGGGGTATTGTTGTAACATCATCTTGTGTAAATTTTGGGTTCCAACCATAATAGAGGTCTTCCATGAACTTTATCATAAAGACATTGCACTCACAGTTGTCTTTTTGTTGGAGACATTCCACATAAATATCTTGTAGTCATGAAACTCATAATAGAACGCTTTTGTAAAGTTATTATAGTGTCGAAGAAGTAGAACATGTTAGGGTCCTCAATATGAAATACATTCAATTGAAAATTGTTCTCCTTATTATGCATACCAATGTTGTTGCATCAAACAGTTGCTGCTCGAGATCAATGTAGGCCAGTGAATTATGCATCTATAGGCGTTTCTTCTTGTTGTTGATGATGTATACCACCCAATATTTTACGTTGACCCACAAGCATGGAAGAATGTGCTAAAGCATAGATACAATTACATAAACATCATACAAATGAACCAATTATACAAGTGGAAACAAATGGAACAACAAATCAGACATACCATTTCACATTATTTAGTCTGTCGACTAACACAAAAATATCGAGTTATTGTGCAACTCTTTAGCAAGTACAATTTTTGAGAAAGTGTCAACAATTATTCATGGCAAACAAAGCTATAGCAATAAATATGTGCTAGTGTAAATCTACCATAAAATGTGAGGTCAAAGTTATCCTAGTGTGGTTATACCAAAGCGGCCCTAACATTTTTGTATACTCATTGACAACCTATATATGAACAATAAATCATACATGTACGACACTCACACCCGACGATGGTGAATAGGATAATGACCTCATTACTGATGTTATTTTGAGGCAAAAACTCCTTCTCAATAATAGCTATAAAAGTGTCCGCAACTGGTTGATTCCTCATACTTGTTTGGGTCTACACCTTCCTCCCACAGTTTGTTTGTTTGGATTGAGCGGTTTTTGACCTGGTTCTCGATGCTAGACATCCATTTCCCTAGAGCTTTCTACTTCTTCTCCTATTTCTTTCAACTACTGCAAACCCTAGTTCTTTAGTAGCGAGTTGCCTTTTTATATGATGCAAAGGATGCAGCCCTGATACTTTTTTTAATAACAGACACATTAAAAACTAGTTTGTGTGCCTGTCAGATGCGACTGTATCATATGCCCATCTTAGATGACACAATGATATTCTCTACAATATCCTCAACAATCTGTACAATGGTTAGCATGGATGTTGAGTGTGATAGGCATCCAATAGATGTATATGTGAGCTCAATAGTAAGTATAATATCTGCTCCTCCCTCTCTTTTGGTTTGCTTGGAGCCAATGCCTAGAACAATGTGAGCAGTCATTTCCAATCGGTAGCGCTCATTGGGTAATGTGTCCTAATCTCCAAGCATGTACTATCAAGGCACACTGCTAGACATGCTTGACTTTTTGTTCACATGCAAAGCTTGATAGTTAGCCCAATTGTGAGTTCGATAATAAACATGATTCGGTTTTGGGAAAGTGACTTGAGTTAGTTGGTAATATCATTTGAAAGTGATGTCTACAATGATATTGTTTGATAGTGAGTCCAAAAGTGATATTGTTTGATAGTCAGTTTGATAGCGAGTACAATAGTGAGTTGTGTTGTTTAGTTCCATATATGATCATGAGTTTGATAGTTGGTTCAATAGTGAATGCCTAGTTAGTTTGATATATAACATGATTGTAAGTCTAATCATGGTTTGGTGGTTTAGGCAATTATAGCATTCAATAATAAGTTCAAGACTGATATCATCTTGTAGCAGTTTAGTTCGACAGACAATCTGATCGTAAGTCCAATAATTGGTCCAATATTGAATGCTTTGGTCCATTTGATAGCCAGCCCGATATAGTCTATGTGATCCAGAGCATCAATATCAATTCAATGGTGATATCGTCTGATAGTCGGTTGGATAGTGAATTCCATAGTGGAGAACACTACATTGTTCGATAGTCGGTATGATTGTGCATCCAATGATTAGTAAGAGAGTTGTGTGAGTTTTGTGTTGTATTAGAGTTTTATATTGCATTATCTTATACAACAACATACACAATATTAACATGCTGGTTAAATGCTTTTGCTAGAAGATTCTGAATTAGTACCACGTGATTTGTGGTTTTGGTATTCAACAAGTACATGACAATAGTTTTTCCAAAAATGCTTCATGATCTCTTCCTGTGTAAATCTCAAGTTCCTCCACGAACTTCATTACAAACACATTGCAATCATATCCATTGGTTTTCTAGGGACATTTGACAGGAAATAACTTGTAATTCATGACCTCAGCGACCATCCCTTGTTCTAAGAAACTATATTGTCGAATAAGAAATAAGTTAGTACCATGACATGAAATCTATTATGTTCAACATTGTAGTCTTTAACAGGCACACCAATGTTGATGCATCGAGCATTTGTTGTTTAAGGTCAATGTTGGTCAGCAATCATGTGTTTTTTCTTGTTGATGGCGTATAACACCCAATGTTTGGATTTGTCCCATAAAAAAGAAACAATGAGCTAAAATATAAGCCAAACATAATAAAAATCATATAGTGAAAGATTATCAAACATATCGCACTAATCACATGATTGGAATCAAATCTAACACCAGATATTTCTCTACACATAATGTACCATAAGCATTATGCACATGGCTTGAAAAAGGATGTAAATGAACATGTGTAAAACTAAGTATGATAGTGTGTGCGAATGTATAGCTCCATAGTGCTAGTGACATCTTATTCGACAAGTACAACAACATGTATAATCGAACAACTCTATCGTACAACACAAGTACAAATGCCATGGATTGTCCAATGCATGCATTATGTTGTGTGAAGGTACGTGCAATTCTATGTCATTGATTTAGTGTGTCATTGTGTGCATCCAATGGTTAAAATAGTAATATGTAGCCTTTGAGAAAGTGACATCTTAACAGACAAGTATACCGTAGGTCAATTCTACATATCAAATGAGATTATACCCAATTGAATGTTATTCGATAATGAACCATTTGAATGATTGTAATCGCAACTAGTGAAAGATGACATTTATGAAAGTTATTTGCTCGATTGAATTCAATCAATGGGTCATTATGGTTACATCCACACACTATCCAGCTATGTTTGTTATGACCTTCATTTATACATTTGGAGTTGAGTTAGTTATTACATCTATGAAAAATCATTTGGATGATTGTGGTCACAAATAATTAGTGAACATGAATGATGTTAAGGAAAATCATTTGCTCGATAAAGGAAGGCCATTTAAATGAATATCATAGAATAGTAGTGCTATCAGGCAACACTATCACACATCAAACCTTCACAAACACTATGGTTGTCCAATGTGTTTGTCATGTTGTGCGAAGCTATGTACAATTATGTATCATTGATTTAGTGTGTATCACTCTGTGCATATGATGATCAGTAAGATAGTGATACATAGTTTTTTGGGAAAGTGACATATTGTTGGACAAGTATATCGTAGGCAAATTTCACATATCAAATAAAATCAGACCAAATGAATCTTATCTGATAGTGAATCACTTGAATGATTGTAAGCACTAGTATTAAAATGAACAACATTTATGAAAGTAATTTACTTAATTGTAATTTGACCAATGGGTCACTTGTGGCCATGTCCACATACTATCTAGTTATGTTTTTTATGACCTTCATTTGTACAACTGGAGTTGAGCTTGTTACGTCTATGATGAATCATTTGGATGATTGTAACCACAAGTAATTAGTGAACATGAATGATGTTCAAGAAAATCATTCGCTGATGGTAGTTCATCAAATGGAAAATCATTTAAATGGCTATCACACAACACAAGTGTAATCGTATGATGTTATCACACATCAACCTTTGCGAACACCATGGTTGTCCAATGCATGCATCATGTTGTGCGAATGTACATATGGTTGTGTGTCATTCATTTAGTATGTGTTACTGTATTTGTCCAATGGTAAACAATACTATCACACCTCATAGTTCTTGTAACTGGCTATTGCTCAACAACACGTGTAATCATGTAGTACTATTGCACAAGACCATTATCCCTGAACTACAATCTATTCAGACTTAACAATGGCACTTGCTTTACCTTGCTGGCTTCTGTTGTATGCCCATAGGGTATGCCAGCAAATCCTTAGTTGAGCCATTAGTTACCGCAGGTATATAAATTAATCCCACTCTCCCATAAATGTTTGGTTCACTGCCATCAATTTGGTGGGACAGTTCTAAAATTAATATTGTTGCAATTAGTGATGTTTAAATGACATTATGAGTGTTTAATAAAGCTCCTCTTCATTGTGGACGGATTTTCATGTGCAATGATAGATGGTACTTATTCTAGTGCAATGGTGAATATTAACACCACAAATGGGAAGTGAAAGAGGTGCCATCAGAGTTGGTTAAGTAAATAGATACACAAATTGTGGACAAGCTGGGCCAGAACAAATGGATCAGTGATTTCATATGCACTCTCATACATGTTTGTCATCAAGTACTTCCTACAATACTTAGTTTACTTATTTACAGCTTCTAACCTTTTTTTGTAGGTTATACATGAAGAAGTAAAGTTCATGCAACAATCATCAAAGAATCAAATCACACTCCATACTCAGTCTGTTCATCATTGTTGAAGTTTGTGCACATATACTTTATTACTGATGTGCAATCATATATCGATAGAATGTGTCATAGTGAGTATGGCTCACATACACCGTTATTTAGTTGTCATCATTTGTAGAATGCAGTCCACCAATCAACCTTCATTTCTAATTTCCTATGGGCTAAAAGGATGTTCTGCCACAATCCTAATATATTATTGTCATTTGAAGTGGTATGTGTTGAAGTGATTGATCAACCATACAATTATACTTTGTATGTGTTCATATCTGAAATGTTTCATGACATCATCCTTTTATATTTTGTGTGTATCATTCTTCCTATCTTGTGTGAAGAGTATGATGTATGTGCTTTATGTTTCAAACAATATTATACTATACTACAATTCTATGAATACACACTAAAGTGTACACATTGACTTGCTCTATGTAAAGGGCTTCTTGGGGAGTGAGTTGTGGTACATGCCATCCTGATGATTTTTTCATACAATGGAAGCTCCATGACAAAACAATGGCTAAAATTGTGGCATATTCATCCTCAAAGTATGTGAAAGCAATCTATAGTACTGGTAGGGAACCGATTTTTTATCCTATAAGTAAATTATTTAAGATACCAATTCATGACCATGGTCCTTGTTAAACTTGCATTTAGTTGTCCCTTGGTAGGATGATGTAGGTAATTTTTGGGAGAAGATATGTTGAGACTGAGTGAATTACGTAACATCAAAGGTGGACATGGAACAACAAGGAGTAGGAATGCATATGAAGAAGAGATTTAACACCAAACATGATAAAAACCTTGAATAGCGGAATAGTCAATCAAATTGGATGCATGAATCACTCCCACCGATGCTTGCAATACACTATGAAAAAGTGGAATCAAATCAAACAAGTACTCCTTTGTGGATGGCTATATACATGTTACCTTGAAAAGGAAAGTAGAAACTTTTACACATGATCATACTCATTCACTGAGGCTCGGCCAAAAGATCTTGCAAGTGTGATTATACATACCATTATATTATGGTATCCATTAACTGGGTGTCACACACACTAGCACACATACTAAATGGGTATCAATAGTGAGCATGATTGTATGTGCATTAGTGTGCAACCACAGTATCTACCTGCTAAAAGCAACATTGCCTATGCACTTGGAAAAATTATGTCCATGGTTGTAGCGTAACCCATTTTGACACAAGTTTGAGATCAATCTAATTCAGATAAGTCCAAAGCAAACACAATATTTTAGTAACCTTTTGTTCCAATAATATATAATAAAAATTCAACATATGAAAATAATATACAATTATTCTTTTAGACATTCAAATCTTATGCCTTCATTCAGAATTTCTTTCAAGTCGGTTATTCAATTCATCAGTTTTCTCACTCATCACTACCACATTTTTATTCATTCTCCTTAAATTATTGATTTTTTCATGTTGTGCTTTTGGGGGATAAGGCTGTCTTGGGGGTGGAAAATGCACTAGTGATGGAGCCTGGGTTGGAATAGGATGATTTGAGAAGGGATCATGCACTGGAGATGGAAGTGGAGGAATGTGGGCTGTAGAAACCATTCGTGTTGAAGAAGAACACAACCACTAGGCTAAGATGCAGCTATGGCAAGAACTTGTGAAAGATATGTGTACCAAAGGGCTCTATAGTGTTGACATTGACCGTTGAATGTCTTATAGCTCTCAGCAGAACGGGAGTGCACCCTCTGCTATTACCACTCCTCATACCCTGATGCAAACCCCTCCTTTCCAAATGGTGGTGCCTCAATGTCTCTTCTATCTAAGTCTTGTATTTCTTTGACAAATGGAGCTCGCAGTCCTCTTTATGCTATAAACCACCTACGTTCTTTATCTTGTGATGTTCATTCAGTAGCTTCTAAATAGACTATCATTTTTCAGCCTGCAGGAGAACTCGATTGCCATGTTGCATCACGACCTTGTTCATACATAACAATCAAATATCTCTGCATGACATTTTCCCAACCTCTGGAACTTCTGCGTTGTCTTCATGTTCTCCATCCCTATATAGTCTCTATTAAACCTATACAAAAGCAAATTTTATAAATTTAGTAACTACTATTGGAAAATATAAGTGTAATTGTACCTATTTGATCCTCAGTCTCTCTATTATCTTCTCAAGTACCATGTGTCAACTATGCCATTATTGGGAAGGCATCTGCATTTAGAGGCACAAATGTTGGATGCAACAAAGGTGCATGCTCCCACATTCTAGCATACAAAGAAGACATATAAATGTATTTATGTAGACATTATGCAGCAAATAATTGTAACGATGCAATAAAATGTGCAATATAATATATTCATGTATCAATGGCCAAAACCTTTCGACTAATTGAGTGTCACATGCAAATTGGTCGAGCTGGCTGAATAAGCAAGCCAGCATAGTACCCATGCATAGGTGTTCACTGCTGCTAAGTCCTCAAGGAATTACATGTACTTTCAACTTATTCTTTTGTGAGAATTATCGCTGAATATAGGTAATGACCTCAGTCCTCTATATGCTTTCTGTGATCGATGGTTCAATGATTTATTCATCCACTTCTCACGGAGATGCATGATAAAAATCATCATAAATTTCCCCTTACCAAAGAGCCAATTGTAGAACTCTTCATGGAACATGCCAAGTAGAATGTACCTACTTCTCATATCATACTTTGAGCTCTTGATAGCAGCTTTGCCATGATACTCCATGCAAGTTAGTCTTGCAACATCCTCTAGTATCATGGTTTGAATATCTAGATATTTCATGTCTAAATGACAATTTTACCCTTCACCCTGAGATTGTCAATTCTAACAACAAGGGTTATTTCTGAACCAAACAAACACATTTCATTTTATCATTAAACACAGACAATTTTGCACATGCATCCCTAGCATCCCAACTTCAACAGCAAGAATTGTCACCAAATCTTTAAGAATTTCCTAACATTTGAGCAATTAGGCCATTTCTCACCTTTACATGACCTCAAGAGTCATTAGACTCAACCCACTAAAGTTATCTCAATTCAAAGTTAGCTCACTCTAATTCAACTAGCTCACTGAAACCAAGCGCATGTCAATTTTTGGAGCACCAAGACCATGCCAATCCAAACCAAGCTGAAGGTAAGCTCTCCTCAATGCATACAAACTATTTTCCCAACTACTTTCAGTTTTGGAGGCTTGGAGCTCTTTCTCTCTTCTATTTTCAGCTTAGCTTGATAGAGTGATTGAAACCAAGCTAGGACAGTATTTATCACATATAAATCAATATTCTCTTGCTTTGGTTTGAGTCCATTCATCCCCACTTGAGTTCAATTCAGTTTCGAGCTCTTTCTTCTGTTGTTTTCAGGAGTTTGAGCTGAATCTGTGAGAAACCAAGTCTACAATCAACACAAAAACCGAGCAGGCATGTATGAGATAAGGCTGCGTTAGAAAATTTCAAACCAACCACAGATACAAAACAAAAAAAATTATATACCAGAACCCTTACGAAGGGTCTGGCCACAAAAACTGTTATACAACATTAAGGGGGAAGACTGTTGTCATCCCAAACCAAATACTTCATCAAACACAAAACGTTGTCGACAGCAGGTGGGTTATACTCTGCTAAACATCTGGGTAACTCAAAAACAACAAATAAATAAGAATGAGGGAAGGAAGTACCGCAGCTCCATCGACAGGAAGAACCAATCGCCCGACTGATTAGAAAAAAAGAAAAGAAAAAGAAGGGGGGTGTCTTTTCCGTATTAGTTGCAGAGGCGATTTGGCGAAGAAGAGGAACAAGGCATCATCCCCTGACATTAGAGCCAATTGTTTGCGCAAGTGCTTTCATATTTCAAAATTTCCTCTCACCTATATGTCCCAGTCATTGTGTCACAGAATACTCATTACATGCATTTGTTCAAGATGGTTCAATGGTAGTAACAACTTACTAGAGGTAGACATTGACCACTCCTCCCCCCCACCCCCCCCCCCCCCCCCAACGTACTAAGGCATTAGCCCAGTATATTAGTGAGTAATTAAGGAGAACAAAGACCCTTAACCTTTTGAACCCCATTTAGAGTAGTCTATGCCACATAGTATGGGTTTTCTTGTTCAAGTATATAGGTGTATATGGTATATAGAAAATTTGATAATCTCAATGCCCAGATAGAAGCATTTTATCATTGATTAAATTTTGAAAAGGAAAGGTGATAACCTATCGATGAAATAGAAATTTGAAATCACACATGAAATTAACCTATCTAAAGATGAGGAAGGGAGGATACTCTTGTGTCTACATGGCCGTGAAAATGTTATGCTGGGGGAGGAGTGTGTTCCTCCTTACTGATTTTTTTACCAAGCTTCATCTTCACTTCAACTCTTAGTGGATGAGAGGAGACAAATAAATAGATAAAAATAGGTGTAGGATTGGAGATAAAGTGATAAAAAACACATAAGCTAAAGGCTTGACAAGAGTGGAGAAAAGAGATAAGCTTAAAAGTGAAGGAGTTGGGAGGATGAGAAAAAGAGGGGAACGTCCCTTGGCTCACATGTTTCCACAACTTTCCTTAGTTCTTCACTTATTTTCAAAATTCTAAATAGAGAAGCTGCTATAATATTGGCGCTCTACTTATTGATCATGTCATGAACTTATTTGGCGGATCCTAACGCACTCCTTAGCAGCTTCTGTTTTTCACAATCTTAAGCACAATATTAGACCTTTTTTCATATAGTGTTATAACTCATCCCTCAAAGCACACACATCCGTATTTGTGGGACCCAGTTTTGAGTGTTGAACCACCTTTGATACCAAACTTCAAGATCTAGTTTGGTGGATCTCAATCCGCTTCCTAGTAATTTTGGTTCCAACCCTGAAAAGGTTAAGAACCATGACAACTAACCACTTAACAACTCATTTTATAAGTCTCATAAGATTCTTCACAATTTTAGATACATGACTAAACTTTTCAAAGTAGAGCATTACAATCCATCTCTCTTAAGACACCATGTGCATGCATGTGCAACCCTTGGTCTGAGCATTGAACCTACTTTGATACCATTATAATAACCTGACCCACTCGTACACAGGGCTCGGGCTCCATGTCTGACGAATCCCAACCCATCCCACAACAGTTCTGGTTCTAGCCTTAAAAGGCTAGGAACTAGGATAACAAATGACTTAGTAAACCCTTTTATAAGTCCCTGAAAATTATTCACAATCTTAGATACTGGACTAAACTTTTGAAAGTAGGGCATTACAATATACCCCCATTAAGACACATGCATCTATGCATGTGAGACCCCATTTCTAAGTGTTGAACCATCTCTGATATCACTATAACAACCTGATTGACGGATCCTAGCCCACCTCCTAGCAGCTTCGACTCAACCCTAAAAAGGCTCAGAACCAGGACAACTAACCACTTAACATCCCCCCTTTATAAGTCTCCTAAATAACTTCATAAGTTTAGATATAGTACAAATCTTTTCAAAATGGGGTGTTACATATCATCTAAATTTTGACTCATCTCCATTCGGGTTATGTAGGATTTCCAAAGAGATGAGACTCGACCTATCAAGACAAGGTTTAATTGTTCTTAATGTCTTTGCCAAGGGTAATCGAACCAAGGACTAAGCTTGACCTTTCTACTGCTTAAATATCTGAATGCCATTGTGATTCTAATGCAAAAATAAAATGAGCATGCCCTAGCTTTTTGAAAGTAATAAGCTCTAATTTGGCCTTCAAAATATAGGATTCCAAAATATGATGTCATTTGCAAATTAGTCTTATTTTCATGATAGGTCAGGCAATGATTTACCCTAACGAATATGTTGCATGGATATCAAAGATTTGATGATTAAAATTGGGGTTCTAAGATTAATGTTGAGAATTGGAACTAGATCCTAAAGTTCAGACTGAGTTATGAAGTTTTGATTTATTGACATTTTGATGTTCAATTGAAATTTTGAAGACTTATTTCAGATTTAAAGTTAGATTCTAACTTTGAGTTTTGATATCTCCAATTTTGGGATTTAGGGTTTGAGATGTCATGGTGTTCAAATTTAATGATTGTTGGAAATGAGCTAAAGTTCTTAGGTTCGGCTAGGTTTCTTTTGTAAGACTCAATTGTTTTGGGATTCATAGTTTAACTTTTCGAAGGTTTGTTATAGATCAGACAAACGCTGGACTTGGTTTTTGTTAATTAGTTTAAACGTATATGCAGTAAGATGTTGACATTTTTAATGTTATGGTTTGAAATAGTTACTTTGTTAAGCTATCTAAGGTCTGTGACTTGACACTTTGGTGTATTTTAATTTAAATTTCAAGGTAGGAGTTTCAGATTTATGAGATTCTTTATTAGTTCATATTATAATTAGTTGTGTTTTGTCTAAAATTTTGAGATTTGGAATTTGGCCTTTGGTTTTTCCTATCCGTGTTAAGGGTTTTGGTTGGAAGTTTTGATCTAAGTTGAAGATTTTGATTTTGTTAAGGAATTAGTTTTGACTTTCCTAAATTTTATGGCATCATAATCATTTTGAACTTTGAGGTTTTCAGGAAACTTTATTTTTGAAATGCTGGTGCTTTTTAAAATTCTTTTTGGAAAACGTAGACTTAATTTGAAATAGTATGCCTAATAATAGTTTAAAATTCAAATCTTTTTATACTCAAGTTAGCACTTATTGTATAGTACTAAATCATTTGTATTTAAATTCTAATGAGAGGGGAAATGTGTGTGATTTGTGTATCAATGGTGCCAATTAAAATTCAGACATTCCTAATCTAGGTGAGCTTATTTCATTGTCTTAAGGATGATTATTTACTTCTTAAACCAAGGTTCATACCACTGTCAAAGGATTAATCATCATTAATCTCAACTAAAGGTAATGTGTGTAGTTGTGTTAAATTGAAATTAGATTATATAAAGTGCATTAAACCAAAATGAAAATATAATATCTAGTTCATTTTATGCATATTAAATGAAACAAAGAGTTTTTAATGTAAGTGATGTTCCATCAATGCTAAAGACACAATCATTAGTTCCCCGATCCCATGTTAGTACCACAGTTAGGGAATGATTATCTATAAGCCATTTATAAAGCATGGTATGTGGAAATGTAAATTGGCTAAGTAAATTAACAACTAAACTTATGGGAGAGGGGTAAACCTAAACCGTTTAAGGCCTAATGACATTAAATTAAATCTAGCTTAAACTAAGCATGCTTAAAGAAAATTAAAAGCAAGGACCTATTGTCAAGCTCTAAGTTGAACTAAACTTAAATTAAACGCGATTTAAACAAAACCAAAAAAAACATAACACCACTTGAAACTAAAATAGTGAAATAACTAAGTAGCAAGAGTAATTAACTAATTAAACTTAAAACAAGACAACGTGAAATAAAAGGAGGAAAGTACCTATTATGGGGTGGGCTGGAAGAAGAAGAAGAAGGAGGAGGAGGAGGAGGAGGAGGAGGAGGAGGAGAGAAGAGAGAGGGAAAATGGAGGGGAGAAAGAGAGGGAAAATGGAGGGGAGAAAGAGAGGGGAGAGACTTAAATGGCTGAATGGGAGGCAAACGAGAGGGATAAGAGGTTTACGTAGTAGATTTTGCCCACCCATTAAAAGAAGCATCATTAGCTAGAAAGGCCATAATCACTGTATCATGGGCACTTTTATCATTTTAGACAAACCAAGGGAGCTTATTAGGTCAAGGATTACTTTCCACCCATTTGGCCTGCCCAACCTGGCCCTGGACGAGCAAAATGCTCATTTTGCTTCTTGGGCAAGTTAGGCATGACCTGACCATAGACATGAACATCGGGCAAGGTACCTGATGCTTGGTCGGACCCATGCCTAAGCTGAGGTACCGTAGAAATGGTTCTGAGACTGCACGATCAGACCCAGCCTGGCCCAATAACCTTTCGGGTTTAGCATTACACGCTGCGCATTGGGGGCCTGTAAGCCGGTGATGTCTTTATTTTTAATTTTTAAAAGTATTCTGAATGTTCCCTTGTGTCTGGGAGTCTGTACAGTCCTTTGCTTTGTTTTGCATTGTGCTTCCCTTGCTTATGTTGAGTCATTTGTTTATGCATGTTTACTTGTAAGAGAGTACCCTCCCACCGGTCTAAGTGTCAAGTATTGGGATTTCTTGTTTTGGGTGGTCGGCATGGGAATCCTGTAAGTGGCTTCGGCCATCCTATATAAGTAAAGTCGAGATCATTCTCCTTGTTTATCTTTCTCCTGATGTACTAATTTTTCAAGCGAATACATTGCGAGATTTCTTTATTCACAAGCATTCTCTATACACTTGTTTTCTCAAACTACCTTTGCGCCCCGTTCAGCGGTTTGAAGGCTTGTGGCAATCAGGTTCTTGCCGTGCCGCATAGGCCGAAGTTGTCAGCCCGTGACAACTGGTATCAGAGCCAGGTTCGGCAATCTGGGGAAGCGGTTGGATAGTCGATGTAGAACTACACGCCGACGATCGTTGATCGAAAGAGACCTCCGACGATCGTTGATCGAAGAGGAAGAAGCCCTGACGACTCAATACAATCTGCGAAGTGCCAAGGGCAAGGGGGTAGCTCATTCTGATGAGATGGGTACATCCCAGGGACAAGAAGACCTGACCGAGATGGTGAACAAGGCTACCGACGTAACTACTCATGAAGAAGCGTTGGGTAATGCAGCTGAGTCCTTCGGGGAAATGAAGGACGAGATGAAGGTACTACGGGAACAAGTGGCCGACCTAGTGGCCATGAATCGGGCACTGACTGACACAGTGACCGCGTTACAAGCTGAAGTCAATGAACTTCAGGTAAAGAACCGCACACTACAGCGACAGATCTCTGTAGGTGGAGGTGACGATCGGCCAGCGAGGGTCGACGTTCAGAGACCACCTAAATACAATGGAACTAGGGATAGTCGAGTGATCGACAACTTTTTATTCCAAGTATAGTATTACCTAGACTTGCAAGGCATTATGGGGGATGACCTTCAAGTCAAGACTGCGGCTATGTTGCTAGAGGGCTATGCTGTGGCATGATGGAGAAGGAAAAGGCTCGACATTCAGAAGGGGATCTGCACAATAGATACTTTCGATGATTTTCAGCGAGAGTTAAAAACTTACTTTATGCCCCCGAATGCGACACGCCATGCATATCGGAAGGTTGGTGAACTGAAACATACCGGACCCTTGCGAAATTACGTGAGGGCCTATCAAAGGCTGATGTTAGATGTGCCAGATATGCAAGAACAAGATAAATTGAACTAGTTTATTTTGGGACTTCAGTCATGGGCACAATCCGAAGTGGAAAGGAGTAATCTAGAGACCTTGGAGGATGCTTATGTGGTAGCAGAACGTTTGGCTGATACTCAGCACAAGAGCTACACTAATGCCTTCAAGCCGTCGAAAAAGCCTGACCATAGAGGAAAGAAAGAGGATCGAAGGGAACGGAAAGATGAACCATCAACTCAGCGCCAAGTCGAAAGAAGAACTTTCTTTCGCAGAAACGACAACTCAGAATAGAGTGTTGAAATGTTGGTTTTGCGATGGTAATCACTTGGGGAGGCAATGTCCAAAGCATGTAAACAGGGACAATCAAGCAAGCTCTTCAAGGCAATCTGCTAATGCGGCACAAGGTGAAGAAGGGGAATGACCAAAGATGGGTGCACTTCAACTTCTGAACACCATAAAAAGGGAGGAAAAAGTGAAGGTGACAGCGACACCTTCTAATGAGTTCATGTACTTGGAAATCTTGGTAAATGGAAGGTCTACCCTGGCTATGGTAGACACAGGAGCCACGCATAACTTCGTCTCAGTTGAGGAGGCGAGGAGACTAGGCCTAACCCTTGAGAGGGGAGAGTTACGCATGAAGGCGGTGAACTCAGAGGCCAAACCCATCCACGGAGTGGCCCGTGATGCGGTTGTGAAGATTGAGAGTTGGTCAGGAAGTGCCAACTTCTCGGTGGTCCCAATGGATGATTTCCGGATGATGCTAGGCATGGAGCTCCTCAGTATAGCGAAAATGGTGCCAATGCCGCACCTACGCAGTATCAGTATCATGGACGAGAAGTCCCCTTGTATGGTTCCAGTAACATCGATAAAGAGGGATAAGGGCAAAGCCGCAATGATATCTGCCCTTCATTTGAAGAAAGGCCTCAAGCACGGCGAAGAGACGTACTTGGTGGCAATCAGGGAAGTGACTAATGACTCCCCTGGTTTGGTCCCAGAGGCGCTTGCGCCTGTCTTAGCAGAATTCACAGGTACAATGCCTGTGGAGCTCCCTATACGGCTGCCACCTCGACGTGAGGTGGACCATGCCATTGAACTCCTTCTTGGTGCCAAACCCCCGGCAATGGCACCATATCGAATGGCCCCTGCAGAATTAAGAGAACTTCGGCGACAGTTGGATGAGATGCTAGCTAGAGGTATAATCAGACCCTCCAAAGCTCCTTTTGGTGCACTAGTGTTATACCAAGCGAAGCATGACGGCTCCAAAAGGCTATGTGTGGATTATCGAGCATTGAACAAGGTAACGGTGAAGAACAAGTACCCTTTACCTTTGATTGTAGATCTGTTTGATCAACTAGGCGAAGCTCAAGTGTTTTCCAAGTTAGACCTCAGATCAGGATATTGGCAAGTTTGGATTGTTGATGGCGACGAGCCAAAGACCACTTGTGTCACTCGTTACGGTGCCTTTGAATTCTTGGTAATGCCATTTGGGTTGACGAATGCCCCAGCCACTTTTTCGACTCTAATGAACAAGATATTCTATCTGTACTTAGATAAGTTTGTGGTAGTCTATCTTGACATTGTAGTGTATAGCAGCTCCATGAGGGACCATGTGGAACACTTGCGGACAGTGTTCAAGGTATTGGAGGAAAACGAACTCTATGTGAAGCGCGAGAAGTGCCTATTCGGCCAACCGAAAATCAGTTTTCTCGTTCACATTGTGGGAAAAGGTCAGCTGCGAATGAACACAGAAAAGGTGAGGGCAATTCAAGACTAGAAACCGCCAACCAATATACCAGAACTACGTTCTTTTCTCGGTTTGACAAATTACTATCGACGATTCATTGAGGGGTATTCTTTGATAACTGCGCCTCTCACTGATTTGCTAAAGAAAAACCGAACTTGGGCTTGGGAAGAACTCGAAGAAGATGCCTTCGAGAAGTTGAAGAGGGCCCTGACGCAGGAGCCTGTGCTCAGGTTGCCCGTCCACACAAGGAAATTTGAAGTCCACACGGATGCATCAGATTTTGCCATTGGCAGAGTTTTGATGCAGGAAGGTCATCCAGTCGCCTATGAGAGTCAGAAGCTGAAAGACGCAGAGCGACGGTACTCCGTGCACAAAAGGGAAATGACGGCCATTATTCATTGTCTTCGCACATGGAGGCATTACTTACTGGGGTCCCAATTCGTGGTAAAGACTGATAACGTAGCCACAAGCTACTTCCAGACTCAAAAAAAGTTGAGTCCGAAGCAGGCTTGATGGCAGGAATTCCTTGCAGAATTTGATTTCGCCTTGGAGTACAAGGCAGGGAAGACAAGCGTCGTAGCCGATGCACTGAGTCGGCAGCTACCCAGACAACATCATCCGAAGCGCAACTCGAGGGTGCTCTTCTCGGGCGGATTCGAGAAGGCATGAAGCAGGACCCAGTGGCCAAGCACTTTGTCGAAACAACGGAGGCGGGAAAGACGCGACGATTCTGGCTACAAGATGGACTTTTGATGGCAAAGGGCAGACGAGTGTCGTGCCTAGATGGGGCAATCTCCTACGAGAGTTGCTGAAAGAGTGTCATGACTTGTTGTGGGCTGGCCATCCTGGCCAGGAGCGGACACTGGCACTGCTCGAACGTGGCTACTACTGGCCACAGATGCGCGACGACATTGAAGCCTATGTGAAAACATGTTTGATCTATCAGCAGCACAAGGGAACAAACCAGAAGCCTGCCAGTCTCCTGGAGCCTCTTCCTATTCCAGAATGTCCGTGGGAATGCCTCTCCATGGACTTCATCATCAGCTTGCCCAAAGTTGACGGCTTCAGCTCCATCCTTGTGGATGTGGATAGGTTTTCAAAGTATGCCACCTTCATCCCAGCCTCTAAAGAATGTCCTGCGGAAAAGACGACAGAGTTGTTCGTGAAGCATATAGTCAAGCATTGGGGCATGCCGAAAAGCATTGTCAGTGATCGGGACACTCGCTTCACAAGAAAATTTTGGCGCAAAGTATTTCGTTTGTTGGGTTCGGATTTTATTATTCTCACCAAGTTTCCACCCTCAAACGGACAGCCAAATTGAACGAATCAACGGATTGTTGGAATAATACATTCGACACTATGTCAGCGCGAATCAAAAGGATTGGGTGAAATTGTTGGATGTAGCTCAATTTTGCTACAATTTGTAGAAGAGCGAGTCATCTGGACATAGTCCATTCGAAATAGCCACTGGACAACAACCGTTGATGTCGCATACCCTTGCAGCCCAAGAAAAGGGAAGACCGACTTTTGCCTACCAGTTCGTTCGTGATTGGTACGAACAGACGGAAATGGCTAAGCGTTCTTACACAAGGCCGCCAAAAAGATGAAAAAGCTTGCAGATCGGAATCGAAGGCCAATGGAATTCCGAGTGGGTGATCAAGTCCTCGTGAAGCT
Organism: Nymphaea colorata; assembly: GCF_008831285.2. NCBI lineage: Eukaryota > Viridiplantae > Streptophyta > Magnoliopsida > Nymphaeales > Nymphaeaceae > Nymphaea > Nymphaea colorata. Next base: position 6,388,246 of record NC_045145.1, read on the forward strand.
CTATCCTGATCGCACGGGCATTTTCCGTGGTCGACACAGGTCATTGATCCGCAAGTATGAGGGACCCTTCACAGTGCTGAAGAGAATCGAAAAGCTAGCCTACAATCTAGACTTGCCGCCAGACTTTAAGGTGCATTCAGTGTTTCATGTTTGTAACCTGAAGCCCTTCTATGTCGATGAGGAAGACCCCGAGAGAAGCGTTTCAGGACGAGACCCGATCCTGCAGCGAGCCCCATCGACCAAGCGAGCGGCGGACCGTCAGATGGAAGAGATTCTTCAACACAAGACAAACTATTTGGGGAACCGAAGAAGTACCAAGTGAAGTGGATAGGCGAACACAACCCCACCTGGGAGTGTGCATTCCGCATGAAGCAGCGCTACCTGCTAGAAGTCAAGGCCTATCATGAAACTGCTGGCGCCGAGGATGGCGCATAACTTGAAGGGGGGAGCCTGTTCCCCTGTGTCTGGGAGTCTATACAGTCATTTGCTTTGTTTTGCATTGTGCTTCTCTTGCTTATGTTGAGTCATTTGCTTATGCATGTTTACTTGTAAGGGAGTACCCTCCCACCGGTCTAAGTGTCAAGTATTGGGATTTCTTGTTTTGGGAGGTCGGCATGGGAATCCTGTAAGCGGCCTCGGCCATCCTATATAAGTAAAGTCGAGATCATTCTCCTTGCTTATCTTTCTCGTGATGTACTAATTTTCCAAGCGAATACATTGAGAGATTTCTTTATTCACAAGCATTCTTTATACACTTGTTTTCTCAAACTACCTTTGCGCCCCATTCAGCGGTTTGAAGGCTTGCGGCAATCAGGTTCTTGCTGCGCCGCACGGGCTGAAGTTATCAGCCCGTGACACACTGAAGTCCTTTCAATTAAGGGCTTAAACTTTCAAAAATCGATCAAGTCTTCATCTTTCAGTCTTCCTTAGCCATTGCCGCACCACTGCCCGCTGCCTCACCAGGCTTCCTGGCCATCGCAGTCGCCGTTGCTGCACCTCCCGGCTCCCGTGGCCTGTGCCTACCACGCTTTCGCCAAAAATGGCTCAAGCAGAGTCAGGAGGGTGAACGGCCAAAGGTTCGGTCAAGGGAGATTTCCCTGGTCAAAGCTCGGCTGTGCTTGGAAGAAACAGCTGGGAAGGCTGCCGATGCAGGACAACAACAGAAAATGGGGATGGTGAGGTTAACTAGTGACCACCCGAGTAGCGATTCTTCTTGGTCTGGCACTGGTTCAGATTGGGTGTGAGGTGCTCACAAGTTGGAGGCTGGAACAGCGGCTGCTTGTGGTGGAAGCGAAGCTTGATGTGGTGGAAGGTGGCACTGCTCCAAAGGAAGAGTGGCAGAGGTGGGAGCTGAGACAGCAGGGAAGTTGCTGCAGGTGGAACACCTAGTTGCAGGCGGAAGATAGGGATGGTGATCAACAACTACAGGCCAGAAGCTGTTGAGATGACCATGCAGCACCTTGGTTGAAGAAATCATTTGAGGCACCAAGGAAAGATCCGTCACCAGAACCACAGGTGGTGGAGCAAAGGCGCAGGTGGTGGTGAAGGAAAGTTCCGTCACTAGAACCACAGGTGCTGGAGCAAAGGCACAGGTGGTGGTGGCAGATGCGATGCGACGGCTCGGCCCAACCATAAGCCCAAGCCTACTGACCATGCTGGCAGACCAAGACAGCTAGGTCTGGTCAGCCATGACCGACAAATTTCATCTAGAGCTCAGCACGCAGCCATGTCTAGCTGCATGTGACCGGTTTTGACATGCCACCGCCTGCCAGGCCCCTAGCTTGGCCGGATAGTGCCAAGTCCAGCCTACATGGCCAGTCATGGCTCTAGCTGGGCAGGATGTGGCCAGTCCAGTTTCTTTTTTTTTTTTTACGAGAAAATTTAGGGTACTTTGTTAATCAAGGTTATGTGAAGTATTTTGAGGTGAAATAAAAGCGCATTTTGGGAAATCAATTTGTATTTTGCAAACCAAAGGTACTTTGGGTATTTTGAAGTAGAAATGATGGGTGTTTTGTGAAAGATGCATTATCACATCGTGCTTTTGTGCCTGCATAGGTTTCAAATAGAATTTTGGATTTGGATTTCCTGTTTTGGATCAAATTGAGCATATTTGGATATATATTAATCTTGAAAGTGCCATTTGCATCTGGATTGGATCCAAAAGTGGGATTGGATACAAATGGGGGTTCAAAAGTGAGATTTGGATCTGAATTGATTCCAAGAGATAGTTTCATTCTGAAAGACAGATTTGGATCTGTATCAGACTAAAATTAATAGTTTGGATCTCAATAAATCTAGAAGTAAGTTCTGTACCTGAAATTGATTATTTAGATCCATATGGATGTAGAAGTGAGATTTTGGATCTGGATTGGATCCAAGAGCTAGATTTGGACCTGAATTCATCGTTTGATCTGAAATGGATCTAGAAGTGAGATTTGGATTTGATATGGATCCAGAAACTAGATTTGGATGTGAAATTGATAGTTTGGATGTGAAATGAATCCAAAAGTAAGATTTTGATCCAGATTAGACCAAGAAGTTAGGTTGATCTGAACTTTATAGTTTGGATCCAAAATATACCTAGAAGTGAGATTATGGCATGGTAAGTCTTGAATTATGATCTACATTACATCTAGGATTTAGATTTGCATATAGTTTCAATCTGAATAGGATACGTTTCAGATCAATTCTTAATCTGGGGCTGTGGAGGTTGGATCGAGGTTCAAATTGGTTTTGCAACTTGAGTAAATAGCAAAAGAACAAAACCTAGGACTTTTTTATGGGGTCGTATAAATTTGCATTAGGTCAGTGATAATTTGGAAAGGAGATAATTATGGAAAAGATAGGGATGAGGTTGTAACTGCGAAGGGTAACCGCAACACTCGTATGGAAAGAAAGGAAGGGGAAAGAGTATGGAAAGAAAGGAAGGGGAAAGAGAAACTGACATGATTCCTTTACTTGAGAGAGGATGAAAGATAAACATCCGTTATTGCTACAGCCATCGACGAGAGAGTCCTGCAACGAGAGGATTCAAGAAAGAGAGAGTGAGGGACGTCCTCATCTTTGCCCTCCTTCTAGTTGAGGTAGAGATTGGTGGCTGTTGTGAGGGAACCGAAAGCACAAGTAGACTGCGGCTGAAAGTTTAGCTTGGATTTGAAAGGTATGGGAATGTTCAACTATGAATAGAGCATGAAGCTGTGTATTTCTGATTTCTTATAGAATCTACGTCTATGTAGATCTATGTATTTTGATGCATGAATATGAATCTATGCATGAGTTGTAGTATGGGGATTTTCTGTCATGAATATAGCATGAAGCCTGTATTTTTGGATGTGGTATAGATACATATACTTGTAGACTTATGTGTTTATATGCCTAGATGTGACTCTACGCATGAGGTGTTTTGATGCACAATGTTCTTAGTAAGAGTTATCTCTGAGTTTCTTTTTGAAATAAAGAATGTTTGATACAAATGTGAAGTGCAAGGCCTGTGAATCATAGTTGAAGTTTTGAAACCCTTGGGTTCGTGCGTTATGTTGTATGCATTAGTTCTAGTTCATCTGTGAGAAACCGAGACTTCATCCGACCCTAAGACAGAGCATGCACATTTGAGATAGAAACGAAAATATCAACCCTCAAGGAGGGTCTGACCTTAGAACATATGATACAAAACTGAAATGGAAAGACTCTGCAATACAAGAACAAGAAAGCCGTCCAAAACGATGTTGACAGAGGAAAGGCCTGCTCTGTTCGAATTGGGGTAAACCCAAAAACAGCAAACAAGGATGAGGGAAGGAATTACCCCAACTCCATCGACAAGCAGACTCTGTCGACTGGAAAAAAAAAAAAAACAGCTATCAACCTCACGCTGGTAGCAGAGGCGATTTGGGGAAAATAGGGAACACGACGCTGAGCTCCTCCTGTCGTTCCTTTCTTCATGTCGGTTCTTCGCTGCCGCAACGAGAGAGAGACTGTGAGGACGCCGTTGAAGCTTGGAGGTCGTTGTTCTCACGATTGTGGGACTGGAAAAGCAAGCGTGGAGAAACGAGAGCAAGGAGGAAGTGGTGGCGGCTGAAGACGTCGCTGGTCGGAGTCCCCTCCGCTCGTCTTGCTACACTCAGAGGAAGGCCAGAGAGGAGGATGGGTCCCTCTCTAGTTCTGTCCTCCTTTGGAGACCGATGGAGGCTCCATCGCCGCACGAACGACATGAAGGAGAAGGAGAGTGTCAGACGGTCGGCGGGCGTAGCAGCAGACGGCCTGGATCTCGAGCGAGACGAAAAGATCTCCCTTGTGCAAGTGTTGGGTTGTTGAAGACGGTGGAGAAACTACCGTCAGATGAAACCAGGACGCAAGGAAGGAGCGCCCTCGAGGAGAGAGAAAACGCAGGCGTGAAATGAGAAAAACGAGCGCCCGGCCATTTTTATATCAAGTTGGGAAATTTCAAAACGGGTCCACTAATTAGCAAAATATTCAGATAAGCTGTTATACATTTTATAACTTCCATGCTGCAACATTTTTGCTAAAAGCCTCTTCAAAAAGAGGCTTGCGAAAGTGTTTTTCAGCAGGAAACGGATATTTAATATGAAATTACGTTTCGGTACCCTTTAAGTTTTTATAAATTGCCTAAAGGTAGTTTTATAAATTAAAGATGAAAAGTTATGTGTTATTGCTCTTTGATACTCCTAATTGTGTTTAAAATTTCAGAAAGATGGTCCTGAAATCAATTTCGAAAAGTTGAAGAGGAAAGTCACACTTTAAGAATTTAAAGTATAAATTCTCTTACTTTTGAATGGTTATTTTATTTGAGAATTCTTGGCATGATAGTCCGTATGTTGTTTCTATATTCGACTGTGTTTTGAGGCCATTATCAAAAAATGGTTTATTGTTTCTGTTTGGGAAACCGAGTCTGAGGACTGTTTCTGTGAGAGGTACTAGATGATGTCTAGCATTGGCAAACCCTCACTTTTGAAATTTGAAGGCGAAACGTGGACTTTGTGCGATAGTTTATGCGAGTGTGAGCTTTCTGTTTTGCCCAGTGTTTGGTTTTGTCCCGGGAGGTAGTAGTGCGCCTGAGCTCACTGTTGACGCATGCTCCTCTGGTTGTACTGGAGGGCCCACAGGGTATTGGGCGGCACAAGGGCCCGGGATTCTGTTCTGTTTCTGTTTGGGAGCGAGACTCCTGGTCTCTCCACCTGGGTTCCTAGAGAGACCATGCTGCTGCAGCGGCGATCTGGGATATCTCAGGAGGCTTCACAGTAGGTACCCTCGATCCGTTGGATCGCCTGGTGAAGAGATGTTATGTTCTGCCCGTGAGTGCCCAAGGGGATTTCTGTTACTCGGCACGATGACCATGACATTGTCATAGAACCACGGTTGGAAGCCTACGAAATTTTGGAGGTTGTGCACACCTCGTTTTGTTCTGATAATGGGTCGTAACTTTTGTGTGTATAAAGTTTTGGAAAACTTATGGTTGTAGTTCATAAGGCCTTTTTGGAATTGTATTATGAAACTAAATATTATTTTGGGCCATGTTCCATTCATGGCTGGATTTTCTCATACTCAGAGGAATTCTCACCCCTCCTTCTATCTCTACAGGTAGTCCTTGATAGAGTTTGGCTTTGGAGCGACGACATCAGTCTTGTGATGGATGGGAATTGGCATTCTGGGCACTGCGTCAGTTTTGGGGACTTGTGTTTATTTTTGTTTGGGTCCAAGTATTTTATTATTGAAATAAAACAATGTCTGATTTCTTTATGTTCTAGTCATGACTCAATATTGCTTCCACTATTATAGAAATGAAAGAAAATTTTTGGTGTCAAAAATTGGGTCGTGACAACTTTGGTATCAGAGCATAGTGTCGAGAGTCAATGTCCAATGCCAATGTCGATCACAAGCAGAGGAAATATCATCCGAGCAAGTTAAAGAAGGGTGTTTTTGTTTTGTTGTAAATATTGAGTTTTGACGTTTTATATTAGTCCAAAATGGTTGTGTTTTTACTGTAGCTTTTATGGATCTCATGAATCGGATATTTCATGAGAAATAGACCGATTCGTTATAGTGTTCATTGACGATGTGCTAGTGTACTCAGAGTGTGAAGCAATGCATGCGGCACATCTCGAGATAGTAATGAAAATATTGAGACAAAATCAACTGTATGACAAGTGTTCCAAGTGCTAGCTTTGGCTAGACAAAGCAAATTTCTTGGGACACGTAATCTCTAAGGAGGAATGGCAGTTGATCCGGCCAAAGTGGAAGTTGTACAACAATGGATGCGCCAACCAATGTGACCAAAATAAGAAGTTTTCTTGGTTTGGCATGTTATTACAGGAAGTTCATTAAGAATTTCTTGAGAATTGCAACCCCAATTACTAAAATGCTTCAGAAGGGAGTGAAATTTACGTGGACAGATGACTGTCAGAAGAGTTTCCAGATGTTGAAAGATAGTTTGACAAGTGCTCCAATTCTAACACTACCAAAAGGGAGAAAAGAGTTTGTGGTATATGCTGATGCTTCAGGAACAGGTTATGGAGCCGTGCTTATGCAAGGAGATAAAGTCATAGCATATGCCTCTAGACAACTGAAACAACACGAGAAAAACTATCCAATGCATGATCTGGAATTAGGAGCAGTAGTATTTGCATTAAAAATATAGAAACATTATCTCTATAGTGTGGAATTTGAAGTATTTTCTGACCACAAATCCCTCAAATATTTTTTTCGCAGAAGGAATTAAGCCTAAGACAAAGAAGATGGCTGGAATATCTCAAAGATTATGACTTTGAGATAAAGTATCATCCAGGAAAGGCTAATGTGGCAGTCGATGCACTCAGCAGAAAGACACATGCTAAAGCTAGTGGACTATTAATGCAGACATGGAATTTGGTGGAAGACTTTGAAAAATGGCATCTATTGAGAGATGATAATGGAAAGGTGAAGTGTGCAAGAATGATTCGAGATAGTTTCCATGATGAAATTATTGAGAAACAAAAACAGAGCCCTGAATATGTGAAGTTGAAACTGGAGTGTCACAAGAAGGAAGAAACTCCTTATTCGGAGGATGACGATGGATCTGTGTGGTTCAACGGTAGATTGTGGGTTCTGAATAATCTAGAGGTGAAAAACAAGCTGCTTGAAGAGGCACACAAAACAAGATACACCATACATCCAGGAAGCACAAAAATATATCAAAATTTAAGGATAAACTTTTGGTGGTCAGGAATGAAGAAAGAAATTGCTTAGTTCGTCTCACGATGCTTAGTGTGTCAACAGGTTAAAGTGGAACATCAGAAACCAGGTGGTTTGATGCAACAGATAGAAATTCCTCAATGGAAATAGGAAGACATCACCATGGACTTCGTAGTGGGGTTACCACATACTCGACGACAACACGATGCTATTTGGGTAGTGGTAGACCGCCTAACCAAATGTGCACATTTTCTTCCGATCAAGATTCCACGATCACTAGAAAGTCTGGCAGATTTGTATGTTGAGGAAATTGTGAGACTTCATGGAATCCTTAAATCAATAATCTCCGACAGAGATCCAAGATTTACATCCAAGTTTTGGAGAAGATTACAGGAAGCGTTGGAAACAAAATTGAAACAGCGTACAACATTTAATCCGCAAACAGATGGGCAATCTGAGCGAACCATTCAGACTCTTAAGGATATGTTAAGAGTATGTGTGTTGCAATGAAAGGGTGAATAAGATAAACATGTGAAGTTGGCTGAATTTGCCTACAACAACAGCTATCATTCTATCATTGGAATGACACCGTTTGAAGCTCTTTATAGCCGACTTTGTCGATCACCATCGTGTTGGATCGAGATAGGAGACAACAAGATTGAGGATCCTTTAGTAATCCAACATTACACTGACCAAGTCAACATGAATTGAAAAAAAAACTTTTAGTTGTTCAAAGTCGACAAAAGTTTTATGCAGACCAACGATGAAGAGAGCTAGCTTTTGAAGCAGGAGATCATGTATTTGTCAAGATATCACCCACCAAGAGTGTTTTTCGATTCGGAAAGAAGGGAAAATTGAGCCCAAGATATATTGGTCGATTCGAGATTCTGAAAAAAGTTGGACAGGTTGCATATCGAATTGCACTTCCACCGCAGTATAGTCATGTTCATCCAGTATTTCACGCGTCGATGTTAAGGAAGTATGTACATGATCCTTCGCATGTGATAGACTATGAAGAACTTGACTTGCAAGAGGACATGACAACCGAGGAAAGGCCGCTTCGGATCATAGACCGAAAGGAGCATGTGTTGCGGAAGAAGATCACCCCACTAGTTCAAGTGGAATGGCAACATCATCGAATCAAGGAATGTACACGGGAGCCAGAACAAGACATAAGAAAGAGTTATCCCCAGTTGTTTCAATAAGGTACGCTCAAATTTCGAGGACGAAATTTCTTTTTAGGGGGGAAGGATGTAAGACCCACGATTTTTATTAAGTTTCCTTTAATATTTGAAACGTTAATTTGGGAAGGAATCAAATGATAGATCAAATGATTCTTCATGATTTTTCAAAAACTGTCAAGTTTATCATAAAAGAGATAATTATGGAAAAGATAGGGATGAGGTTGTAACTGCCAAGGGTAACCACAACACTCGTATGGAAAGAAAGGAAGGGGAAAGAGAAACTGACGTGATTCCTTTACTTGAGAGAGGATGAAAGATAAACATCCGTTATTGCTACAGCCATCGACGAGAGAGTCCTGCAACGAGAGGATTCAAGAAAGAGAGAGTGAGGGACGTCCTCATCTTTGCCCTCCTTCTAGTTGAGGTAGAGATTGGTGGCTGTTGTGAGGGAACCGAAAGCACAAGTAGACTGCGGCTGAAAGTTTAGCTTGGATTTGAAAGGTATGGGAATGTTCAACTATGAATAGAGCATGAAGCTGTGTATTTCTGATTTCTTATAGAATCTACGTCTATGTAGATCTATGTATTTTGATGCATGAATATGAATCTATGCATGAGTTGTAGTATGGGGATTTTCTGTCATGAATGTAGCATGAAGCCTGTATTTTTGGATGTGGTATAGATACATATACTTGTAGACTTATGTGTTTATATGCCTAGATGTGACTCTACGCATGAGGTGTTTTGATGCACAATGTTCTTAGTAAGAGTTATCTCTGAGTTTCTTTTTGAAATAAAGAATGTTTGATACAAATGTGAAGTGCAAGGCCTGTAAATCATAGTTGAAGTTTTGAAACCCTTGGGTTCGTGCGTTATGTTGTATGCATTAGTTCTAGTTCATCTGTGAGAAACCGAGACTTCATCCGACCCTAAGACAGAGCATGCACATTTGAGATAGAAACGAAAATATCAACCCTCAAGGAGGGTCTGACCTTAGAACATATGATACAAAACTGAAATGGAAAGACTCTGCAATACAAGAACAAGAAAGCCGTCCAAAACGATGTTGACAGAGGAAAGGCCTGCTCTGTTCGAATTGGGGTAAACCCAAAAACAGCAAACAAGGATGAGGGAAGGAATTACCCCAACTCCATCGACAAGCAGATTTTGTCGACTGGAAAAAAAAAAAAAACAGCTATCATCCTCACGCTGGTAGCAGAGGCGATTTGGGGAAAATAGGGAACACGACGCTGAGCTCCTCCTGTCGTTCCTTTCCTCATGTCGGTTCTTCGCTGCCGCAACGAGAGAGAGACTGTGAGGACGCCGTTGAAGCTTGGAGGTCGTTGTTCTCACGATTGTGGGACTGGAAAAGCAAGCGTGGAGAAACGAGAGCAAGGAGGAAGTGGTGGCGGCTGAAGACGTCGCTGGTCGGAGTCCCCTCCGCTCGTCTTGCTACACTCAGAGGAAGGCCAGAGAGGAGGATGGGTCCCTCTCTAGTTCTGTCCTCCTTTGGAGACCGATGGAGGCTCCATCGCCGCACGAACGACATGAAGGAGAAGGAGAGTGTCAGACGGTCGGCGGGCGTAGCAGCAGACGGCCTGGATCTCGAGCGAGACGAAAAGATCTCCCTTGTGCAGGTGTTGGGTTGTTGAAGACGGTGGAGAAACTACCGTCAGATGAAACCAGGACGCAAGGAAGGAGCGCCCTCGAGGAGAGAGAAAACGCAGGCGTGAAATGAGAAAAACGAGCGCCCGGCCATTTTTATATCAAGTTGGGAAATTTCAAAACGGGTCCACTAATTAGCAAAATATTCAGATAAGCTGTTATACATTTTATAACTTCCATGCTGCAACATTTTTGCTAAAAGCCTCTTCAAAAAGAGGATTGCGAAAGTGTTTTTCAGCAGGAAACAGATATTTAATATGAAATTACGTTTCGATACCCTTTAAGTTTTTATAAATTGCCTAAAGGTAGTTTTATAAATTAAAGATGAAAAGTTATGTGTTATTGCTCTTTGATACTCCTAATTGTGTTTAAAATTTCAGAAAGATGGTCCTGAAATCAATTTCGAAAAGTTGAAGAGGAAAGTCACGTTTTAAGAATTTAAAGTATAAATTCTCTTACTTTTCAATGGTTATTTTATTTGAGAATTCTTGGCGTGATAGTCCGTATGTTGTTTCTATATTCGACTGTGTTTTGAGGCCATTATCAAAAAATGGTTTATTGTTTCTGTTTGGGAAACCGAGTCTGAGGGCTGTTTCTGTGAGAGGTACTAGACGATGTCTAGCATTGGCAAACCCTCACTTTTGAAATTCGAAGGCGAAACGTGGACTTTGTGCGATGGTTTATGCGAGTGCGAGCTTTTTGTTTTGCCCAGTGTTTGGTTTTGTCCTGGGAGGTAGTGGTGCGCCTGAGCTCACTGTTGACGCACGCTCCTCTGGCTGTACTGGAGGGCCCACAGGGTATTGGATGACACAAGGGCCCAGGATTCTGTTCTGTTTCTGTTTGGGAGCGAGACTCCTGGTCTCTCCACCCGGGTTCCTACAGAGACCATGCTGCTGCAGCGGCGATCTGGGATATCTCAGGAGGCTTCACTGCAGGTACCCTCGATCCGTTGGATCGCCTGGTGAAGAGATGTTCTGTTCTGCCCGTGAGTGCCCACGGGGATTTCTGTTGCTCGGCACGATGACCATGACATTGTCATAGAACCACAGTTGGAAGCCTACGAAATTTTGGAGGTTGTGCACACCTCGTTTTGTTCTGATAATGGGTCGTAACTTTTGTGTGTATAAAGTTTTGGAAAACTTATGGTTGTAGTTCATAAGGCCTTTTTGGAATTGTATTACGAAACTAAATATTATTTTGGGCCATGTTCCATTCATGGCTGGATTTTCTCATACTCAGAGGAATTCTGACCCCTCCTTCTATCTCTATAGGTAGTCCTTGATAGAGTTTGGCTTTGGAGCGACGACCTCAGTCTTGTGATGGACAGGCATTGGCATTCTGGGCACTACGTTGGTTTTGGGGACTTGTGTTTATTTTTGTTTGGGTCCAAGTATTTTATTATTGAAATAAAATAATGTCTGATTTCATTATGTTCTGGTCATGACTCAATATTGCTTCCGCTATTATAGAAATGAAAGAAAATTTTTGGTGTCAAAAATTGGGTCGTGACAGGTTGAACCTGTTCGCAGTAGAATATAGTCATTCAATTTCTGGTGGCTCAGTTGGTGTGAACATGTCACAATGGAAAGAACTTTGCAGTCACAATCCATATCACTAAGAGAACATGGGGGAGATGTAGGCATCTCACTTATCTCTTAAACTTTGAATGCCTCAAGGGATTTTTCACTCCCTTCAACCATCCAAATTATTCCCAATTTATAAGTTCATGCTCATATGGACATAAGTATTTTCTCATTTTGATAAGCATAGAATTAGGATTGACATCATTTGAGGATGGATCAAATATAAATGGACGGTTGCTAACTACCTCTCTCATTTGGATGTGTTTTGATCCAACCCATCACGGGTGGTACTTGTCTTTATTCAACATTATCCCACTTGTACATGATGGGTGAGCAGTTAAAAATTATTCCCAAAGTATGTCAAACTGGTGTTCTCAACCACATGCTTGTAATAGGATGATGCGAATCATAAGCAGTTACGTGAAAAACTAGATATGTGCTAGTTAGTCCAACACAACAGTTTTAACATGCAAAAGAAAACGATGTAGTGCATTCAACTGCACAATAATAGCTCACTATATCATAGATCAAAATTCACCAACACAAGTCTCAATACATTAAATACCTCAACACATGATGACATTGAATGAGTCTAGCCGAGGCATCCCACCATGCTCCATTTTCGGTATTAGATATACGCATCTACGTAGTAATAAAGGATCTTCCTCTTTTACATATATTATCAAATCTAAACTAGTTGCTTGCCCAGATGTGTCTTATCTAGCCTAATCACTTATCTCCTGAGGCAACATACTAGAGTAGCAACACTAATTCATCATCTCAAAATGTAGTCAAGAGTCCACAAGGGAATAGAAATTGACACATTCAATGATAAGAAAGCCTATATCTTTGGAGACTCACATAATGAAGAAATAAGGATAATTCTTCATTTTCCATTTTGGCCTACTTATTTATCAGTGCAACTTATGTAATATTCCTGATATACTATGGTAGATCATCTCATATGTGTGAGCATATGCAAGCACTAAAATTTATTTGCTTTGTTACAAATATTGCCAAGCATCATACTTTTCCCATAGAATTGACTTGAATTTTCAAAATGCCTATTTTAGTCCACTTGGTCTACATGATTTTGATGAATCATGCTGATCGTCTCATTTACATAAGACCTCATCTTGATCCAATCAAGGCGATGACTTAAATAAGTTATATATGTGAAATGCCATCAACTGCTAATTTATTTACTTAACACATACTAGTGTACCAACATTTTAGTTCACAAAAACCTGCCTCAGTATCAAACTTTCCTATGTTTTGCTAACCTTGTCTCAACTCACCTATTATACCATGCATAAGGTGATCAGTTCATGTGAGTAAATAATTTTAACCTAGTTGTGTATTCATATAGATGTTTAACATGCTTTTCAAGTTTTGTAGATCTTTCTTGTTTCAAATACAGGTGCCTAGCAATTAGTTTCACAAATAGATAAGCCACCATCTCATGAAGCATATATAAAATCACATATATATGCTCATTGCTATACTATCATAAAATATTATACTTTACTAAGAACATATAGTCAGACAAGATTTACATGGATGTGAGTTGTTTCTCTAGTCTCACCAATTACTCCCACCATGTAAAGCCTTATACAAATACTCTTAACAGCTCTACAATATGCCTATCTTGGATTTAGTTGACATCAGTTGTCCATCCCAACTCCACAACACATACTAGATTGGGTGCATCTCATATTAGGTGTATCATACTTCCTACTATAATATGACATGGTACATTGGACAATAATTTTGTTTCATTGAGTCTTTATAATAGACATTAAGGGTGTGTTGATAAGCTCAAATTTGTGACCCAAGGCTGACCCAAGGTCCTTTTAATGTGGGACCCATAACACCAAAATTCACCACTATGTCAGAACGAGGATTTAAGATCCTCAGTTAGGGCCAAAACTTCAAATTTGAGGTCAAATGAGGAGGGGTCTATACATAAAATCTATGGATATGAACTTCCCAATGATCTCAAATCACCTTGGATCTGAAATCTGATGATATCAAATTTCCTAAAGTTAAGACTATTGCCACCTGAAATAGCAGTGTCTTTGTTTGTAGCATGGCATTCAAATCACCTTAAGTACATCTTGATATAGAACAAAAGGTCCTTTTAAGCACTGGCCTTAGTTTTTTTCTACTGAGAATAAATGCTGCTTTACCAATATTATTCATTTCCTAAATGAACAGAAATATAGTCCCTCATGGACTTCAACAATTCCCTAAGAGGCCATTTGATTGTTGTCCTACAAGATGGAATAGACAAGACGCCCTGTCCACCACACCATTGTCCTACCCACATGGAAAATAGTCTTCTTTTTCCACTGTTTTATGGTTTTATGAATGGAGTGCTACAACCCTTTTATCTACCATTTGATTCACCTCTATATGTTCTGTTCATTCCATCCGGCATTTTTTCTGCTCTATTTAAGATGTTTGAATTGTCCAGCATTTGTGTCTTCTATGTTCAGTCTTGTCTACTTTTTGATAACAAGAACACTTTATCTTTTGAATTTCCTCATTCTATTCATTGTTTTTAGAAAGATCACACAAATCCTGTTAACATGGAAAACCTCATATCTACGATACAAATCACATGCTAAGAAGTTATAATATCATCATGAACATGTTATATTAATACAATTATAAAATCATACTAAGAACCTACTATATCCAAATCAATACATTCGTTAACTAGATCCATAATATATGAAACATCCATATAGCAAAATCAACTCTTTTGGATAGATTCATATAATAAAAGAATCATTAGTGTTAAATTATCAAACATTTATATGGTCATCAATATCAATTGAAATAATGAAACATCAAATACAAATAGTTTAAAATGTTCAACTGTTGGGCCATATGATGGAATATATTGACACAAAAATGAATACAAAAGTTTAACAAGACTAAACCTACTATGAACACAAAAATAACTATGGTGACTTGCGAGCAGCTGGTCTTCTTTCTCAAATACTGTATGTGCTTCTATTCTTCCCTTATATATATATATATATATATATATATATATATATATATATATATTACATCTTTTAGAATTTGTAGACATAAAGGAAAAGCACAAGATTCACATGGGCAAGATAGCGCTTTTTTGCCACATGAGTCCATGATGATCACAAGTATACAAAACTGATGAACTAGCTTCCTTGTTCATGATATCAGGTTATTTGGGTTCATGGGCTTCAATTTTATACTTATGATTGTTTCTGTCATTTTTTTTCTCTTCACTGTTGCAGGCTTATGATGAATATGAAGCTACAACATCAATGAGAAGTTGACAAAAGCGGTATACAAGATGAAAGTGTGAAATTTTGGTGGTATATATAGTTGTGTAGTCTAAGAAAACATGTAAGTTGAAAATATACTCTTAAATACGAATGCTGGGTCTGTAATTTGATGTTCAAGGTAGTAAAGTTTATTGTAAATGTGAACAAAAGAAATAGAAAATGCTGGAGAGCAGCATGGTTGCTTACACAATGTAAACTTCCTAAGCTTGACTCTTTGGTTCTCTATGTCTCTCACATATTTATAGGACATGATGCAACAATGGTCCTTGTTTAGATTGTATTTCCATCATACTACAAATTAAGAGATTCTGTTCATATTTAATTTTTGCCTTGTCTTTTATAGGTGATTTTGTATTGTGAGAAGGAAAAGATGAGAACTTAACTGCTTAGTCCACCTATTGGCTACACTTTTTCGAGAATAAATACCAGGGAAAGCCATTAGTGTGATTACTCTTAGAGAGAAAGGAAGGGTTCTAAGAGTTCAACTTAGCACCCATCTATAGCCTCGTCTTCCTTATCTATATAGACCATCGGGGAAAAGCCAATTCCAGTCCTGTTTCCATGGCAATAAAAAGAACAATTTGGTCCAAAGATGAAGTGATCCATTGAACTGAAGATTTTGAACTATAATTTCCAAATTGAAGGACAATAATTCAATATTCAGGAATTGGTATATGTTGGTATCAGCCTATGGATGTAGTGTAACTTAGACATATATACATCAAACATGGTAAAACACCTTAAAAAAACAAAGAAGATCTCTTTTCTAATTAAAGTAAGCACTTGATAGAAATGAATGAGGAGAATTACTTCCCTCATATATCTAGGTGTAGAAATAGTTAAAAGAAAGAAAGAGAAAGCTCAAACTTCTTTTTTCTTCTAATAGAATGAAAATTCAAAAACTGAAAAGATGATTTTTCTCTTATTTTTCTTTCAAGGTGAAACTCTATATGGAATCTTCCTTTGTGCTTTCATAAAAAAGTTAGGCTCCTTCGTATCTAAATTGTCCCTAAACTTTTTGCATGCCAATAAGACTTGAAGGGCCATAATTTGGCTACTGTTGTAGGACATGTGACATTTCACAACAAAGTTTCGCACAAGCCGCTTTAGCTGTTCATGGTAATCCAACAGGAACAACATGATATTTGCTTGTACTTCACATAACATCATTTGATATAGTAGAAATTGGGCTCTATATATTATACCAAGCCTAACTTTTTTTGCCAGACCAGAGTAAAAAAAAATTGGAGGAGTTACAGTTCTCAAAACAACCTTATCTTTACATTCTAAAAATAAGGAAAAAAAAGTCCAAATGAAGTAGATGCATGTCAATGTAGGTTGACCACAGGTCTAGCCTGGTTCATTGATCTTAGCAGCAGGACCACTTAGATATCTACCATCTAGGCTACCATTAGCTTGGTCCTATTAGACGGTGGGTCTCCTCTTTACTGGTTCACTTGTTCAATTGAGTTTTTTAATTTGTTCGCAAATTGTTGTTGAGATGCATCGTCTAAAAGCATCACATGCAATTCTGTAACCAGTAGAACCACTAAGTGTTGTTCATGTGAATAACTTTTTTCTGAGAAAGACTAAACATAAGCGTGTTTCCTATAAACTATCTAATCTAATCCACAAATTTTTAAATGGATAGTGTCTATTAGAACCATTATGAAATTGAATCGTGTATAGTAATATAATTTTCTTTTATAAAGGAAGAGGCCATTATGAATATTTAATAACTTGTGCTAGAGATACTGGAATCCGTCTTTGTGTTGGACCTTCTGACCCAAGAGACCAATGATTTTTTTTTTCATTATAAGATGAAAACGAACTGGCATTGATGAATATAAAAGAAGTACTACGAACATGAAGAAAGAATGAAGCCATACATCTCTGAATATCATTAGTGTTGACCACATAGGTGGACAGTCAGCCAAAAAGAAGAAGATGAAGAAGTAAAAAAGTAGAGAGGTAGAGGATCAAACAGTTTTCTCCCACCAAAAGACACCAAATCAATTATTACAAAAGGGGATTCAAAAAAAAAAACTCAAGAGACTGCAAATCAGTCTACAAATCAAAGAAACAAACATGGAGGGACTGAGAGAGACAATGAGAGACAGAGAAAGCAATGAGAACCCCAAATTGAAGATTACAAAAGGAGCCCCAAAAAAAACCCTAGAGTTACTACAAATCAAGGAGAGATACAAGGATGATGCGAAAGAGGCAATGAGATAAAGAAAGGGACGAGAATAGGATCTCACATGGAAGCAACTCTTCACAACAATGATGGAACTGGATGAAGCTCCTTGCAGCAACAAAGATCATCACAAGACCGGTACCTAAAATTGGGGGGTAGGGGGCAGATGGGGGAGGAGACAGGGGTAATAGAGAGAACCAGAAGCAAGCCATAGAGCAGTAGACAAGGAGGAGAGGTAGAAGGAGCAAGAGGGAAGGGGATTGGCAGAGGAGAAGGAGAGAGGGAGAAGAGGGAATAAGGGCAGCAGTTCGCTATGGGGTGGGCACTCTTGAGTGTCTTGTTCCATGCTATTCCGAAGGTTACCACAAAACGAAATGGAAGGGATAATTTCTACCCCTGTTCAGCTATTTGTCCTATCTGCCTTGTACAACATATAATGTTTGATACAAAAATAATTTAAATAGAATGTGTGTGTTTCGTTCTATGTATTTCATGGCCACCAAATGACTGCGGTATTGGTTGTACCAAGTTATCATTTACAAACAAGATGAAAAAAATGAATATTTGGTAGTCATAAGTCACACAATGACTACTCGAGAAAACTTTTCTCCATAGATCTGTACCTTCCAACCAAATGCATTCCTTTGCAACAATCAAACCTCACATTTTTCTATAGCTTCTTTCAACATTTGCATAGAGAACTCGTTTCTCCTCTATAACAATGGGATGTCAAACTGTTTTGTTGGATACCAACTAATTATCCGTTCTTTCACTCAGATTCAAGTGTAAAAAGCACTTTATCTTGTTTTATGAATGTCAATATCATTAGGCACCACAACAGATGTTTCACCTTCAATATCAAATTTGCAACATAGAACGCTTATTTGCATACTTAACGAGAACCATTCCAATTGTCTGGAAGTCTTTAGATACTCTATTGTATGATATTAATTCTAACAAAAATATCTTTCTACCACACACTTATCCAATTCACAGAGCTGAACATCTTTGCCAATGTCTCCCTTTGGAAAAAATTCATTCTCCAGGAATAAATCTATTGCCACATGTATCACAGCCTTATTATTCTTATCTAGTGCATCTTCCATAGATATATGCCTTTTCTTCAAAATGCCAACATACAAATTGACAAGGAAGATAATGAGCACAAGATTTAGACCCTTGAAGTTTAAAATAAGTTGGGTAGGACCATCTGCCTATCCGTAGTTCATATGGTACTCCATAGATAGATTTAGTGGGCTAATACACCATTACATGAAACAATTAACAGTTGACCCTAAAAAGTAACAACACATTTTTCTATGCAATCATAAACCCATTTAGCGTATGAATGAATAAGGATAAAGTGGTCTAGTTGCTTCACTGAATTGTCCTTTATAGCTTTCTTGAAGAGTGACAATCATATAGGCAACTTAATCCTCATAAATGATTATAAAGACCTTTCTCTATCGAGTCTCTTCATTATATTTGCCCAACATATTTTTGATGAGCATGCCATACGGACACATCCACACATATAATATAAGCAAAAAAGACGAAAGGAAAGCATTCAACACCTTTCATCATAGAATTAGATTCAATATCTAACTCAAAGAGATTATTAATCACATAACAAGAATAAATGAAGTTCTTTCTATGCCCATAAAAGTGTTCTTAAACACATCTTGTATGAAAAACACTATTTCTTCAAATATATCAAATGTATAACAATTGATGATCAATGGTTTTGTCTCCTCGTAGATTCAAACTGCAGGTCCCAATTCCCTTAGTTTCATTCCATTGTTATGTCCAGCGGAACAATTACCTTGATCTGGTTACAATCATCTAGTACTTGATGAATATGTAGCGATATGTTGTCATGTAAACTATTTTTATTGATTCTCAATCCAATTTATATCCAAGAACCAAATGAAGGATAAAACATGAACTTCTCTTACTCCGTCATATGCTAGCCAAGTGACTCAACATTCTATAATAAAAATATTTCAACTATTGTATGTCATTCTGCCTACCGCACTTATCTTAGCACTAGGTTTTGTTTCCTTTCATATACCATATTCGTGCCCTTATGGTCCAAATCTCCTCATTTTTCCAAGTTGGAATATGTCAAGTTGTTAAAGATATATCATTGGTTTTAGCAACCTCTGGGTGCTAATACTGTAGTCAGATGTTCATATTATGATATATTCATCTTCATATATTTCTGACTTTTGGATGGTCATCTCATCATTTTTTGGATTGACTGCTCATCCATCTTGAAAATGAGCATTTTAACTTAGAGATGTTTATGATATATTTATGAGATTATTCTTTATGAGATTGAGTTCTACTAATCAAAGACAAGAGTGTTATCCAACTTATCCTTTTAAGACTAACCAAGCCTTGTGAGCTGTATCACACTGCTCAAGTTGGCTCAAATTCATCATGCATCTTCCATGCCTCAATGGTTGGCCAGTTTCTATGACCTTATTTGACATTATCATATTATCATTATTTCATTCAGAGCTCAAGGGCATGCCATCTACTATGTATCTTACCATATCATTAGACACAGTTAGCAACATTCAATTTTTTTGTTGCCTTAGCAATCTCAAGAAAACAAACAAGATGTTATTCAAGCATGTCTGAAATCAACTTCATGCACATCTACATATATATATAATGGCCCAACTAGATACATAGTCATTTCATACATGCTGCAAGGTCGAAAGTTCATTAAGTTCTACATTCAACTAGTCGTATAGTAAAAAAATTATATACCTAGTTTGTTGAAATAGACTACAAAGATCGAAGCAAAACTGTTAACAAGCGAAATTGTTAGTGGAAACCTTATACACAACCTTGATGGGAAAAGAATAGTCTCACCTCTATTCCAATGAAATAGAGATGAAACCCATCCTATCGCCATGTGGATTGGCTGTTCCAGACACCTTTAATAGGGGCAATGAATGTAAGGTCCAAAACAACTATAGTTAATGCTTAAATGCACTAAGTGTTAAGTTTCCATCATAATAACAACGTGAACACAAGTTCACGTGGGCCTAAATTTTAAATTTTGAATTCATTTTTCCATGAAGATTTCAAATGTAGGGGCCATAGACAATACCAAAGCAATTATATACCCTAGGTATTAGACATAGGACCAAGAGCACTCGGTTGTTGCCACCCAGGAAAATGATCATTTTGCCCTTGGTTACCCTGATTTTCCCCAATTTTGTCCTAATTTTGCATAATAATCATGGAAATCCTAAGACATGTTTTACCAATATCAATCTAGATCTTCAGAAGTCACCAAAAACCTTCAGAACAAGTTTGCCAGGTTACGTTTGGGTGGAAATGGTCCAAAAATTGCCCATTTTTTCATGATTTTTTGTCATTAGAACAACTATAGACCTGGGACACCCATGATAGATTCTCCTCAACATAAACAAAGTATTTCCCAGATACATTGCTAGTTTTCAGGTCCGAATTCTAGAGTTAGATTAGTTATTTCTAGAAAATGACACACTCTTTCTCTCATTTCTACATGTTTTATCACCATTTCAGCATGATTCAAGTGCGTCAACCCAACTTGTGCTGGGATCATACTCCTTAGTGCTGGATCTAAATATTCATGCTTTAGTTTGAACAATTCTATCTCTAAGCAAAATTATAGTTTCCAATCACTCCTACAATGTCCATTTTTGGACTATCACTAGTGACTTCTAAACTGATTTTGAAAGATCTAGAATGTGAATTTTCAATATGATCACACTGGTAGATTTAGGATCACTCAAGGAGAGTATTAGTATATTCAGTTCCTATAGGCAAGTCCAAAATCTCTATTTCCCATTGCATCCCTCATTTTCATTTATAGGGTCAAGTACGACTTGGTCAATTTTGAAAAATGTGATTTCCATGGGCAAATTTTTCTTTTGTCAAACTTAGCATTCCCCCTAAACCGAACCCGTCTAGGACCGACATTGTAAGACTACCCAACTAGGCTCACACAATTGAGATATTGTGTCGGGGTAAGATTGTTAATTTTCATGCATGCATTATTTATAAATCTAAGTTTGGTGCTACATGGACCTAGCTTAGGGCTATGTCTATGCCAAGTTGGAACCTAGTAGGCTCACACAGGGTCTGAACCTACCTAGAATTAACCCAGATCAAGACTGAATATGGCTAAACCTATTTAACCTGAACCCAGTTTGACCTAAGCTTAGCCTGACCCGTGTCCGACTATGTCCAAACCTAGACCAATCCCAAGTCCACCTCACAAGCACCGAGTTTGAGCCCGCATGACCCAGACTGAGCTCAGTTTGGGTACTAGATCTCAGATCTTCGATTCAGATCCAATTATCATGTCTCATATCTATAATCTATCTTGATTCATGTCTAAAACTCAATTTCTGATATCCATATCCAATTTTAGATCTCTAATCCAAGTGTTATTTATCCAACTCCTTCTTTTATATCTAAATTACAGTCCACATCAAGTTTGAAGTCCATGTTGGAGATCCAAATCAGTCGGATTTGACATGTAGCTTGAGGATCGATTTAAGTTGTCAATTTCTGGGTTTCCAAGGGTCTTTCATACTTTTCTTAAAGGATTCCTAGGGCTGAATGCTCCCCATTGGGACACTCAAAAATATTGTAGAAATGCCATGATTTCTTTCAATAAATACGCCAGAGAGGGGACTTCTAAGCCATCTCTCTAACTTAGTTTTTTTCTAAGGTATGTCATGTTCTCTTCTTTAGTTTGGTTATATTAGATGATCTCTCTAGCGTAGTTTTTTTCTAAGGTTGTAGGGAGTGGCATAGGAGTTCACACCAGCCTTGGGAGAACTTTCTACATATCACATCAAGTAGGAAGAAGAAGAAGAAGGAAGCAAGGCAAGAATACTCTTTCTGGTTTACCCTCTCTAATATTCTTCTTTCCCACACGTTTTCTTCTTTCCATCTATGTATTCAATTTAGTATCTCCTTAACCTGAAGCACTCTAGAGAGGTTCACATATGATTGTTTCGCATTAGTTTTCTTTTGTTTCCTTTTTTGTGCATCTGTTGTTTTCCTTGATTTTGATTCATTAATTGCAAAATATGATCATCGTTCATAGTAGTTTGCCTATGCATTCATGCATGCATCCTAGTTTCCTTACGTTTCATCCATGTTATATTTGACCTTGCATGTATACCTGCATGATTTCGATGATTCTCCTTCATGATAGTTTAAACACATTCAAGTTCATGATTTTCAATCTGCAGTGTCATCACATTTGGGGTTCTTAATTTGTTTTAGGTTTTGGAAGCATAGGTTCTTGAGTTTAAGCTAAATTAAAATCTGAACTAGATCTAAAATTCTGCCTAACTTTAAAAAATTTGGTCTCTCTAACTAGTTGCCATTTTAACAATCCATAAAAAAACCTTGTTTCTCCAATATGTCTAATTTATCCCTACCAAAGTTTGTAAAACTAGATGTGATTGAACCCCGGAATTTGGTCATTTTCCAAGATATGGTTTCTACAACTTCTTATTTTTTGAAATCAGTTCTAAAAGTATTCAAATTTTGGATGTAGTTGCTTTCAATTTGGAACTCTAATTTCAATTCCGTAACAGCCAGAAGTCAGTTCTACATGCCTAGTACATGACCACCAGATTTCAGCCAGTTTCACTTTGGTTTGTCTTGTTAGGTGATTTATTTGAAACTATTTTTTGTAAATATTTCTACATCCATCTAATTGTCTTTACCTAAACTTCGTGATGTCATTGTCTCCCTACTATAGTGAGATTCTATCCCTATTTTTCAGCCTAAGAACTTGTTTCTAACCTAATCAAATCCCATCATGAAGCTAGCCGTTTGACTTGTTTTCTATAATTTTCTGCATTTTAAATTCCTACTCTGACTTTGATAGGTTATAACTTTTTGACTTGTCCATGTTTTTTGATTCTGTAAATTGCTGTTGATTTTATTATTACAAAGAATCTACAGACCAATTTTCAAGATGAAGCAAGTTGATTGGTACCCTTTGCATCGTTCCAAAATGTGGTCAAAGAGTTATCAACTTACTCCTACTTTTGCAATTTCCTGTCATTCATGTTTCTTTGTAAGATACTTATTTTTGAAGTCTATTTAGATGTTATCATCTTTATACCTTTTAGACACATATTCATTGAATATGTATACTACATCTTCCAATATTAAGTATGTAAAGTAAAAAATCTCATTTAGAAATTGAGCATCTACACAAGAAAGAGTTTCAAGATTGATTAAGGGAGCATCTAAGTAACTTACCTTTTTTAATAAATTTTATCAAGCATTCTAGGACAAATGTTAATCAAAATTTTCATGAAATTTTCTTGTTGCAAGTCAAATCATTATGTCAAGGAGGCCAAGAAGTTAAATGTCTTTCTTAGGGTCCTAAAACCTTAGCAAGAAAGTTTAAAGGATTCATTATAAATAGATTTTTATTTCATGCAAATGACAAAAAGGAAAGTATAAAAACCTAAAATAGTGGTGTTACAATAAATGTGATAACATCAAGGTTCTCAAGGAAAAGAATAGAAATCAGATTGAAAAAAATATCACATATTATGATGTTTTGATAGGCATAATTGAATTGAGGTACTGTAGGGATCTTAAGTTTATATTATTCAAATGTGATTAGTTTGACATATTTAGTCCATGTGATAGAGGTTTGAAAGTAAATGAATTTGGATTTACACTTGCCAATGTCAGCCATAATGTATGAAGGACGAACATTTCAGTAAAGATTAGAGAATTATTTTGTAAACAAGGATGAGAAACTTGTATGGCATTAAAGAACAACAAAATAATAATATTGAATCTACTTATGTTGATGATCTTTTGACATGTTTGGATAATAATGTAAAAAAAAAAAACCTTTTAGATGACCATTGTGATAATACAAGTTTGGATAGAACAAATATGATTGAAGCAATAGTAGACATGCATCAAACACAATTTCAAGAAAGCACAGATAAACTTGAACGTGATGGTTCACACCATATAAATTTCTGTTTCAAGTTTTTTCCTTGCTAAATAGTTAAGATTTGTTCATACACTTGTCATACATTAAATTTCTTAAATTAATTAATCATTTTGCAGACGTTATTCACAATTTGAGTGACTCGATCACATCTTCACAAAAGAGGCACATACGTAAAGTATTCAAAAATTAATATTTACCATGAAATTATTGCATTTCTTGTACCTAATTTGTTCATTTTTCAAAGTGTAAAACTTTGTGTGTTGCATAACTGGCATGAAATTTCTTTAATTGCAACACATCTTTGACATTGATGAGTTGCATAAATGGTAGACGCTCATGTACATTTCCAGTTCTTGGAAAAAATGGAAATGTAACATTAAAAATAATTAATACAAGGTATATCGTACACTTTATATTCATCTGAAGACTCTCTCCAAGAGTTCTTTCCAAATAGTGGCATGTTAATATGTACTATTGAGAGTCTAAAGCTACAAAATACGCACATTTTTATTGATATTATTGGTAAAATATATCTCCTTCTTACAATTACATAGATATCAAAGACATAATTATCTAATTAGTTGAGTGCATGTTCAAATGTAGAAAGAAAGTGAAAAAAATATAGAAAATTATGCATGAAGAAGCTTCAGTCACAAGGTAGGTACCAAAGGATTTGTATGCATAGCTGTAGAGATGGTGAGTAATAGCTTAATCTATTGTAGTTTTTATCTATTTTTTTATCATAACAATGTGCTAAAAAATGTTATTTTTTGATATATGAATAGGCAAATGAAAGTGGAAGAGAACCATCAAGAGCTGAGATTTTCATGAAGACACTTAAAAATAGTATAAGAGAAAATGAAGTCATTGTGTTTATTTTGTTTTGTCTTTTTTATATGAAAATGGTAAATTTCACTTATTACAATAATATGCAAACATAATAAATTGATCGTAGGCACAATTAAAAAAAATCATGGATCAAAGACCAGAGAGAGAATCTGATGCAGCATTTTAGGTTTATACAATTTCTCAAATTTTAAAGAGCAGCATGACATGTTCGAGTGCATGGCTTGTGTGCCATTCCCTTTGTTGTGTTTGTTAACCCAAGTTCACCTTCTATTGATTATGCATATATTGTCCTGGAGTTTGCATGTGCCTTTGCTGAATGTGCACAATTGGTTATTGAGTCAAATAGAAAAGCCCAAATCATTGAAGAGAATAATTTGATGTTAGAACGAGAAACAAAGCAACTGAAAGAATAAATTAATTCTTTCACTAAATTATAATGAAAATTTGTCAAACTAGTTCAAATGATTAGGTATGTACTTTGCAACATTTTTATGTTATGATTTTAGTTACCTCAACATAGATAATATTTATTGTTTATTTATTTATGCATGCATCAAAGGGAGTAAGAAATTTAGTTCTAGAAATGTAGAGGCCTGTAGAGTAGAATTTTATGGTTTCATCTTGGTTTTTACTGTATTAGAGAAAATAAATCTAATCAGCATGAGTCTGTTGACTTTTGGTGCATATTTCCATATTGCAAACAGCTACACAATCTTTTCCATTTGAATTCTTGCTTGTTACAAAAACCACACACACACACACACACACACACAGATATATATATCATAGTTTTGCTTTTGCTTGAATAATTATCATTCTATTGCTTCAACAATGAGGTACATGAGCAGGTGTTACAATCATACATAGATAAGTTTTGGCTGGTACAACCACTCTATTGTCCACTTCTAATAAACATGGCTCTCCCAAACCATTCCGAAGAGCCAAGATCTTGTAAAGGAAAAATGAGGCAGCGCAGGTTTGGACCTGCGTGAATCAGTTCAATGAAGTAAGGGAGCCTTGCCGATAGGCAGCTCATGGCTCGCAGCTTGTCTTCGCTCGCTCGCTCGCTCTCTGTGCGAGAAAAGCACTCGCAACTTGAAATTTCTTAAGCTTATTAAGGTCAGTATAAGCCATTTTCAAAGTCAAGGTCAGCACACATGTCAGCGTACAAGACTTTGCTGTGTATTTCAACAAAGTTGCTCATGAATAGAGTCAAGGTCAGTGCACATGTCAGCGTACATGACTTTGCTTTGCATTTCATCAAAGTAGTGCCATTCAATTCAAAGTTGCGAGTACTTTGTGCAATATTTAAAGCCAAAGCGAAGCGAGTGTGCTTCAGAGAAATGCCATTCTTTGATAGGCAAAGCCAAAGCTTTGCGAGTGTGCTTATGAAAAGTGATGAGCTCACAAAAGAGATCTTCAAAAGAAGGCTTTGCTGACTTTGCTCTGGCCTTATCTGGCTGCTATTAGCAGTGGTGCGGTATCAATCCAGCACTGGAATAGGGAATGGAATTGGATGGGGGAACCACCACCGCCACCTCTATCCCAACTACGGGTACAGGACCTACTACAGATACAAGAAGTTTGCCACACGGATGTTTTCTCAGATGCCTATGCAGCTGATGTTTAGGTGGATACAATTGTCTCTACCGATGCGGTCCGAAATCCTATTTTGGTGGGCTTCCCCTAAGCTACCAGGAGTTTAGAATCTTCATTGAGGCTTTATCTGCTTAAAAAAGAAAAGCATTCCAATTGATCCTTTCCTTTTCATTAATCAGAATGAGATACAATTCCAATTACCCATCAAACCTTGATGTCCTGAAACAACCACTATCAGAGTGAACTGAAGAATGGCATTCCATTTTTTGTGATGGCCAGCACTAATGGCACACCGAACCATCCAATGTTAAGATGATTTTCAGTGTTGGTTACCCATGGTCTACGTACTAGAACTGATAACATTTGGGATTATGCACGAAAGACCCTTTTCCAGGAAAGACCCATATTCCCACAAATCAACGAACTGGAGGGACACCACAGCTGATATGGAATGATATTTAAACTTTCTTAGAAAGCTTCCTCGCGACTCCGGATAGGTGCAAGAGGCATTGATTTACCTACGAAAACATCACCAGTGGCCAATCTCCGTCCAGCCCGAGGAAACCTTTGCATGCCTCTGTTACCTTTTGAGAGGCCTACACCCTATAGAAATTGTCTGCCTGAGACTGTCCCTTGGCCCGTTGGTCCTGGCACAAGGTTAGAATTCTTGGTGGAGTTGTGGAGTCCAGTTTCGAAGGCCTTGTTAAGTAAAGTGGAGGTTATGAAGGCTCTCAAGTCGACGTGGAGCAGGCATCACTTGCTTGACAGGCCTTCCAGCCCCAATGCGATTAGAGCGCATGCAAGAGGCATCTTCTTGTTAATACCCCAAAATTTTCCACATTAGAATTGAAGCAATGTCAAAATTTTACAAAATAATTGTGAAAAATTGCAATTTTAAAGCCAATTTTGAATCTAAAGAACAATTTAGATTCAAATCATGAATTTGACTTGTGACACATATCCCAAAGCAAGATTACGACTCCAAACTAGATCCAAATTAGGATTTGGAATCCAAATCTAATTACAAATGTCATTTGGAATCCAAATCTAATTACATATGTCATTTGAAATCCATATCCGATTGCAAAATTCAAATTTTGATTTAAATTCGAGAATCAAATCTAATTTGGTCTACAATGCTATGTGGGACCCACATGTGGGCAACACCTAGCTTGTGTGGTCAAAAGCCCCCCAAGAGGTCACACACCTCTCCTTTTCAAAAATATCTTCTCACAATTACCTCAAAAAATCATTTTTCGAGGGAAATGAATGAGGACATAACTAGAAACCTAGGAAAAGAGAGACATTTATGTCTCTCTCTCTCTTCCTTAACTAGATCATCTTTAAAGAGAGGTCAACCTCCAAGAAACAATAACTAAATTGATCAAACCTACTTAATTCAAGTAGGCTCGACCCTAGTGCACCCAAATGTGGTGCCAAATTCAGCTAGGCTCAGTCAACATGAGCTCAGCTTTGCAAAAAGGGTAGGTCTATCTCACGACCCAATTAGTGGATGGAAATAGACCTTGACTGGATCAAATCCACATTGACAAAACTCAGTCAAAGTATAAATTAGCTCAATAAAGAGCTTTTTTAGCTCAAATTCATCAAATTACCTCAAGCAAAATCAAACTACTCAGAAATGAGCTTTGACTTTGGTCAATTGGTCAAATTTGACCAATTTGGATTATTTTGCCTTTCTATGATCAAATTGAGATTACAGAACCTAAATTGGAATTTTATGAAAGACAAATATACATTTGGATTTGTCAAATGCATAAATCAAATATCAAATTGAAATTCAATATTTCAAACCAAGGTTTGACTTAATTGAAATCCATCTTCAATTAAGTTATGGATGAAAATGCCCTTTTCAAACTAAAATTGATTGAAATTTCAAATTTTATTCAAATTTTAATTGACTTGGCATAATTCAATATCATTTATAGCTTAATGACTAGGTTTTAACCTAACAAGCTCAATTTCAAATAAAAATAAAATAAATAACATAAAATAAGACAAAACCCTAAGCAAGGGCATTTTCATCCAAAATTTTGGTCAAAGTTGGGTAACTAGGTCCGAACCAAGGTAGGCTACGCCAAGCCCAGCCCACCTAGATAGTCTAAATGTGCTAGGTATGGTCAACTAAGATTATTAAAACCCTATTTAATTCATTTTACGGGTCCCCAAAGTCTTAAGTGGGTTTCTAAGGTGAGTTAAGAAGGTGGTTGAACTCATCTCCTTCTCTATATGGGGGAACAAATTTTTGAGGACTTCATCAAATTGCTGCAGCCAAGGAGCTAGGATGGAAAAGCCAAGGAGGAGAAGAAAAATTAGTCCAAGCCATCTTCCCTCTCTCTCATTTCCTTCTTCACTTTCCCCTATTCTCTCTATCAATTTTGATAAGTTAGGGTGCTTAAGTGAACCCTTACTGAGGAATTTCGTGGTGAAACTCTCTCTTCCCCACTACAAATTCTAGCAAGTAAGTCATTCTTCTTCTTACTTTGCTAAGCTCGAATCCAAGCTTGGGTTCCTGCTTAGGATTGCTTGATTTAGAAAACAAGCAAGAAGGAAGATCAAACGTCAAAACGGATGACAAGGTAGGTGATTCTAATCCATTTTTCATATTTTTCAGCTTCTTGTTTTTATTTTAATTTAAGCAATCATGGGAAGGGTTTATTTGTAGATGGGAATGATGTCCAGGTAGGGGAAAAGCAATGATCAAATATACATGATAATGCATGATGCATGAGTCGATTTTTCCAAAAATAAATCTATGAATTAATTTTTCAAAAGGGCCCCAAGGCTACGACCCTTTCAAAATCAACTAGCCTAAATCCATTTTGAACTCCCCACCATGAGTGAATCCCATGGTGAGAGAGAGGCTTGCTGCAATATATATAATGTAAATGCTTATTAGGGATGGACACATTCTTAAGAATGTGATCCATCTTTGCATGGCAAAATTAAAATGAACCTGCTTGAGTGTTCCCTTGTTTCCTTTCATTTAAAGTCATTTTGATTTATGTTTATTTTATTTCAAGTGATCAAGGGTGGTAGATGGGATTAGAAACCAGTTTTCAATCTTCCTACGTAAAAAAAAACAACCATGAATCATTATGATTCACAGGCTATGTGGTCTCTCGTCAAAATTTTCATTTGGAGAGATAACGTGTGCATACATACATACATACATACCTATCTATATATATATATATATACATACACTTTGATTTAATCTTAAAAATTTGCTTAATTCCAGCAACTCATACGTAAAGTGTATGCAAGTTACTGAGATTAGTTCATACCTTACAAGAATTAGTTTAAGAATTTCAAAGTTTACATGCTTGAAATACCAATGTTCAGCCACAAACTGGCTATGTCTTTTACAACAATGAAAAATTCTGATTCTACCTAATCGGTTCTCTAAAAGGCTTTTAGAAATTGCTGATTCCATTCATCAATTTCCAGACTTTCATGTGATTGATTAAGTCTCAAGAACAATGTAAGATCATATTTAAGATGCTAATCTTTGTTTCCCCTCAAGGACAAGATCAAAAGCGTTTTAATAGTCCAAGAAATGGACATATTTTTTAACACAAGAATCTTGAATTAAGTTTGATTTTGGAGAGAAAGAAAGGTTCTTAGAACTCCACGACATGAATGAGAAGTAGCATATGCTTTTGGGCCAACTTGGATGTTTAGTTCATATGTGGACAAACCAAATTTCATCATTTTCTAAGGGTAAAGCACTCTTAGAATCAACATTTTGATTTTAATCCATTTAAATCAGAATAAAATCTGATTTTTATGTCAATTTTGAGGAAAATAGATGATATCTACAGTTTTCCTATGTTTTAAAGATTGATTTCATCATCATTTGCCTAATTTTTAATTGTTTTGATATTCTCATCTATGACTCGAGCTTATGGACTGCATCTCTAACACTTGTGTTTAAGAATATGATAAACACATTTAGAGAAAGTCCTACATTTTAATTAAAATCAATCTTTATGTGTAAATTGTATGATGTGTAATTTTGTATGAACGGACTTTGAGAGAGAGAGGGAAGCATGAATGTGCCAAATAAATGAACTTTGAGAGATTATGAGAGAGTGAAGCATGAATGCTCTAATTGTATGAATTTTGAGAGATTATGAGGGAGTGAAGAATGCATGTTTCATACAGTTTCCCTTCTCATTTCACACAATCACACCCACTTAAAGTCAATAGCACCGTATGCACTTTCTCAAGAAATTAAGTGATCCAAATTTGAGTTGCAAAAGACAACCAAGTCATATTGCAACAAGAATTTGTAACTTCACTTAACTTCCAAAGAAAACACAAGCAATGCATTCATAATCTTGGCCAAAATATGTCTAGAAAACAACATATTTTCTAACAATTTGAAACATATGTTTCATTAAAAAAATAAACTCTACCTAATCAAATCCCAAGCTTCTAATATCTTAGACCAAATCACATAATTTGGCAAATGAGAATTCAAAATCAATTTTGCTTGCTAAGGTAACTTGGCAATTTTTCCAAAAATTGATCATATGTCTATCACAATTTCAACCTAAAAATCATCTTGAGTTTACAACAAAAAACTTAATTTCAATCTTCAAAATCCTCAATTAAAACCACTTTCAAGAATCATGGATTTCAGAATGAAGGTTTTAAAATCAATTTGAAAACCCTCCAATCTTCAAATAATTTCTCAAATCATTTTTCAAGGAATTTATTTTAAAAAACAAGTCATATTCAAGATGAACTTTGATTCTGGAATCCAAAACCTCAATGCATAAGCATATAGGATTTGCATCAATAACTCGTACATGATCCAAATGATCCTTAGTCCTTATTCCAATTACTCCTGTTAAAGGTGACAGGAATGGTTGGATCTCGTACCGACGGGTGGATCCCTTTCTCTTGAAAATTTTTTTCAAAATCAATTTAAAAAGAATTTTTGCTAATTTACATTTCAACACCCCCAAGGATGGGGTGGGGTGCGAACAAATGACATGCCCAGTGGGACCCATCATCATCTGTCTAAGGATTTATTGGATCACAATGCTGGATATCAATTCCATAAAACTTTTCATAAACAAGCATGCCAGCATTATGTTAGTACGCATTGAGGAGATTCCATGAACCCCTTTAGTTTGTCCTACCCCTCCTCAATTTAGGAGATGTATGGGACCCATGTATGCTCTCAAATTTTTAAACCTCTCTTAAAAATGTATGCAATAGAGCCATCTATTTCGTATCTTCTCATAAACTTTGAAAAACAAATCCTTACTTATGTCATATCCCCATCATCATGTTGCCGGGCTATTTCTAGGGCATTAGTTCAAGATATAGCCTTACAACTGGACTACCCAATTGGACTGAGAAGTTCCCCCATTAGTACCGAAATGGACAATAGTCCCAGTATATCGATGGGTGAACAAAGAGAATTGGAGAGCCGAAATCTAAAAAACTCATGAAGGAGTCTATGCTAGTACCATAAATTTGGTATATAGGCATACAAATTTTGGATAAATCAAGAACAATTCACTTGTTTATTCTCCATAGGTTCCAAGATCAATTTTCAAACAATGCATATAGGCAAAAGTCCTAAGGAATGCATTATCAATTTTTCATTAATTGCTTATTTGGATGCATGAGATGTGATGTTTTACCTTGTCTCCAAACCCATGTTTAAACCAAATGTCAAAACTCCTCTCGAGTCTCTATTGGGTCAATTTATGTCAACATCTAACATTTTTTCTTGTCCAGATAGACTCAGAAAGCATTTTCCCATATGACCACATCCTATTTGGGTCATGTCAAGGTTGATCCGGACTTCACATTAAACCAAGTGGAGTCTACCTACCTTAGTGGTAGTTTTCATGGTATCCAACTTTTTGGTGTATGTTCTTGGACCACTTAGAAGATTGCAGTCTCAAAGAAGCAGTCAGTCTTGCCATTATCAACGGTAGTTTAATCCATGCAATTGCCAAAAGATGAAGCCCAATGACCAATACATTCTGGTTACCATGGGGTGAAATGACAATCACCCTAGATAAATTTTCTAGCATTATGGGTTTGCCAGAGCCAAAAGGTGACCCAAGAAGGCCAATTCCTTGTTAATCAAGGTCAAGTCAAAACTCTATAAGTAATCCATAAACTCATGGGAAAACAACGCTGACTCTTTCTAGAGAAAGATGGACATCAATACCTTCAACTACAAAAACTTGGTAAAACATATTTCCAATATGTCAACCCCGCTTCACTATCTAGGAATGTCACAGACAAGTACAAAAACTCCATGGTGACTTGTATCGCGGGTCTCATCTTCTTTAATAATGAAGAACACATAATGAATTTTTGCACAGCTCACCTCTTTAGAAAATAGGGGTGACTAAATTACCAACAATTTGACCCCTATTTACCAAAATTACCAAAATAAGTCTGTCACATATCCATAGCAATGGCAGCCTTGGCATTCCTTTACTGAGGACTGACTAAATTCTCAATTGGGGATGCAGATTCGATAGAGGGATGTGTCTTTGCATTACAAGCATGGTTCCACAAACACATGGGACCACAATCATGCCATTTTCAGAACAACGACAATCAGTTATCCAATATGGAGCACTACCATTGGAAGATGGAGGAAGTAGATGACTTCGCATCATTTGGGACTTCTTCGATTGAGAAGTCATCAAGTCAAGATACACCTGCAACACATCTCCGTGGGAACAGAAAGAGACAACAATAAGAGGAAGTCTTCTATTGGGACTATTTTTCATAGTTGAATACTATCCAGAGCATTGCCTTAGATAATTCTCACTGCGTCAAAGGAAAGCATATCCAATTGAGTCAGAGGGAGCCATCATAGAATGTGAACTGGATACCGAAGAGTGGTTTGAGATATACACCTATGCCCAACAACGTTTGGAATCATTTGCATATTTATATCTTATCCTCGGTCCAGGAATGAGTTTTGAATATGTAAAATGATGGGATGAATGCCGTCCATTTATCCTTTTGTCCTAGATCATCATGTCTAGTTCACTATGTTAATCAAGCCAAATTTTGTGAAATTTTGTCAAGTTGTGTTGAACATTCTCAATTCTTGTCAATCTCATTGCCCTTGCAATATGCAATCAAAATTTACCATTTTGTTATCTGTACAAATGATCTCTCATCAATTCAAATCTTGACATTTTCAATTTTTCTTCTTGTAAGGTGAACATCCACTTTATGGTTGAGACTAGAGGCCAACAAAGAAGGAGGATGAAATGGAACTAGGACAAGATTTAATGGGAGACAAGGGAAAAGAATCCTCCTCAGAAACACCTCCCAAGACAGAAGCAAATGATCCGGAATATGAAGAAAACAAGAAATTCCAAAGACACATGATTATGCTCAATGAAGAACAAGCCCAAGCAGAGAGAGCCAAAACGAAAGGGAAGCAAACGAAGAAATATTCATCGAGCAGTTCTAACTCTTCTGAAGATGCTACCACAAAATCCAGTTGTGAGGAAAAACCAAAGACTCCCAAGAAAAAGAAGAAAGGGGAATCCTGGAAAGCAAAAGTTTAGGAAGTTGAACGTAGTCCAACTTAAAGGCAAGAACAAAAGAAATTTTACCTGCAAAGATTTCTATGAAATTCTTTAAAATGAAAAGCACATAAAAAACTTGCCTAAAAAATTTATCAAATTTGATGGCCATGGAGACCCGAAGACACATTTGGCCATGTTCTTTGTGGAATGCTATAAATTTTGCCACAATCACAAAGTTCTCTTTCGGTGCTTCCCAAGAAGCTTGGAAGGAATTGGAACATAGTGGTACAGGGAGTACATCAATCCAATTGAGTTGAAAATTTTTGACAAACTAATCAACCTTTTCATTGAAAGTCATCCAAAATGTCAAAACTGCACCAATTGTCACCACATTGTGTTATCTAAAACAGATGCCAGGTAAGAAGGTCAGAGACTTTATTCAAAGATGGAGGTCTTCTTGCAATAAGATGAGAGACCCAATTTTTCAATCCCATGCACTGGAACTAATTACCAACAATTTGACCCAACCACTGAGGAACCTCATTTCTAATGCTCCAATCAAATCTTTCATTGATCTTAGCGAAAGAGCAAAATGCATCGAAGCAAAAATAGAAAATGGAGCTTTTGATGTTGTCATCCCATTTAAGTTCAAGGAAGACACAAAGAAGAACAACAGGAGTCAAAATGCTTCAACCAACATCATAGCCAATGCCGCCACCTTCAAAAAGGAAAGAACATACTATCCTAAGAATAAAGGGGTCGCAAACAAAGCTATCAGCAGTAGCAGCAACACTAAAACGAAAGACATCTTGGATGAGGATATGACAAAAAGTTCACCCCATTACAACAGAGTTACAAGGAAGTCATGCACATGATGATTGAAAGAGGCACTTTGTTCCTCCCAAAAGTTTCCAACCCTTCGCCAATGATGGAAAAAAACAAAGAACAATTCTGTAAATTTCATCATGCTGTAGGACGCGATACAGAAGATTGTCTTGTGCTAAAAAATATTGTAGAAGATGCAATTGACAAAGAAATCATGGAGGAGGTTAGTGAATAACTGGACATCCTCAAAAACCCTTTTCCTAAACAAGGGAAAGGAACAACTGCAATGGTTAGGTTTTCAACAAATCATCAAGTCATGGTATCAAACAAAAGGGATAAAGCATCCCTGGATTTCTTTGGGTTACTTTCCAAACATGACAAAGGATCCGTCAATGCACAAACCAGGCTGGGCAAACAAGACAGTCAGTTAGAGATCGATCAAAAGTCACAAATATGAGATTTTGAACCGTTGGAATCCATTTTCAAGGAATTAGACTCCCTACCTCAAGTCAAGAAGGAATGATTTAACAACCCTAACCAAGAAAATGAATGGGTTTTTGGATTATACGAAAATGGTTCAATCATATTTTCTGATAAAGATCTACCAAGTGCAGGTGCATCGCATAATGATGCATTGCACATAGTGGTAGAAAGAAGGGGCACCAGAGTCTCCCATGTTTTAATCGATGGAGGAGCAAGCCTAAAAATTTGTCCACAGTAGACAACTTGTACATTAGGCATAAAACAAGTCGACTATACCCGTCATCAATTTTCGTTCATGGATATGACGGAATGTGACAACCTTGCATAGGATGTATATGTCTAGATCTGAATATCTCCGAGACATATTATCGGGTTCTATTTCATGTGGTGGATATAGAACCCTCATTCAACCTGTTGATTGGCAGACCATAGATCCATGCTACCAATGTGGTTCCCTCCACTCCACGTCAGTACATCAAGTGGACTCACAAGATGAATAATATAACAATCTTTACAAAGGACAGGTAGAATGGTCTTGTGCATCCAATGATTCCAGTACCAGCATATACAATTGAAGTACCTAGTATTCAAGTCCACAATGAAGAAGAAATATCTCAAGGTCTTAGCAAATTGTCTATTCTGAAGCCAAATAAACAAATATGGGTGAAAAAAGGTACCAAGCCTGAAACAAATTACAAAAGCCATCCATTATTCAAAAATTTCTACTAGAATGAGAAAGGATTGAATTTACTCATACGTACTAGCCATTCATTGACCTTGGCAAATAAGAAAATGGAAACTTGAAGCCAATTAACTTGACAAGACAACAAGGCACTCAAGCTTTATGATGTCAAAGTTATGAAAAAGCGGAGGCCGAGGAAGGTTTCAAGCCGGTACCTTTTGACAAGAGCAACACCATAGGCGGATCTTCACTATCAATCTGAATCAACAAATCTGCTATCATTTTGTCATTTAGTCACTATTTTGTTATTTTGTTGTCATTGTACTCCATTAGACCAAGTGTCTTCATTTTGTAATACCTTTAGATATGCAATGACAGATGCAATTTACTTCCACATAAAGTGTCTCAAATTCCATCTAACATTTTTATCATCTTTAAGATGACACCTGATGATCAAACATCAAAAGCCTTCAAGGAGCTAAATCCAGAACTCATCAAGGTAGAACGTCCATAGTTCATCCAAATAAAAAGACAAGATCAACCGTCATCTTTGATTAATGATCTGATAGAGGAAATTAACATTGGCACAAAAGAGAATCCAAAGATTCTGCAAACTGAAACAAGTCTCTCGGCGGAAGAAAGAGAAAAGTTAATAAACTTTCTCAATAATCATCAAGAAGCCTTTGCGTGGACTTATGAAGACATGTCAGGACTTAATACAAAATTAGTTGAACATCGATTGCCACTGAAACCAGAATGTAAGCCAATCAAACAAAAGTTGAGGAAACTGGACCCCGTCTTGAGGGGCAAGTAAAGGAAGGCCTAGAAGACCTACTAAAGGTAGGGTTCATCCTAACAATTGACTATCCCGAATGGTTAGCAAACATTGTGGTAGTCCAAAAAAAAAGGTAAAATTTGACTCTGCATCAATTTTAGAGATTTAAATAAAGCCACACCAAAGGACGACTATCCACTTACAAACATCGAGTTGTTGGTAGAGAGTACCGCAGGCCACACTATGTTCTCCTTTATGGATGGATATTTTGGCTATAACCAAATTAAGCTGGCCACTCAAGACCAGGCCAAAACATCATTTACAACCCCATGGGGCACTTTCTGCTATAGCATAATGCCGTTTGGTCTAAAGAACGCTAGGGCAATATATCAAAGGGTTAAGGTAGCTATTTTCCACAATCAAATGCATCAAATCATGGATGCATATGTGGATGATATGTTAATTAAGTAAAAAACAAGGAAGAATCACATCAGCATGCTTTCTCAAGTTTTTGATTGACTATTGCAATATAAGCTTAGGTTGAATCCACAAAAATGTGTATTCGATGTGGAATCTGGTAAGCTTTTGAGATTTATAGTAAGCAAAAAGAGAATCGAGATGGATGCCTCGAAAGCAAAGGCGATCATTGAGTTGTCACCACCAATAAATCTAAAAGAGTTACACAGCCTGCAAGGTATGAATCAGTCAATCAGAAGGTTTATATCCAATCTTGCTATTAGGTGTGAACCCTTCAACCATTTACTACACAAATTTGAATGGAGACATAAATGTCAGGCCTTATTCAATTATTCAAAAAGATCAAGAAATATCTTCTTTGCCCACACAATTTTGAAGCCCCCAATTTTGGGAAAACCTCTACTTCATTACATCACAGTTAACAATTCAGCTTGTGGTGGTCTTTTGACTCAATATGAAGTAGGATGTCAAATAGAACATGCCATTTATTACATTAGCAAGCATTTGTGCAGTACAAAAAAGAATTCACACATGGAAAAAATTTGATTAGCCTTGGTATGGATGTGTCAAAAATTAAGACACTACCTATTGTCAAGTGAGGTTAAAATTTTATCCAAACTCAATCCACTCAAATTTGTCCTTGAGCAGCCATTTCTGAATGGAAGGATAGCAAAGTGGCACGTTTTAATGATGCAATATGATTTGGAATATGTGTCACAAAAATTAATCAAGGGTCAAGCCATTGCAGATCAGATCAATTAATAGATTTTCTTCTATCTGAAGAAATTAGAACAAATGATGATTTTTCATATAAGCAAATCCTAACGACCAAACCAGAGCCAATGTGAGAGATGCATTTTGATAGATCTAAAAACATGGCTGCGGCAGTCATTGGGATACTTTTCATTACACTAGAAAAGGAAATGATTCATTACTCCCTCAAATTGAATTTCTCCTACACACATAATATTGTAGAATACGAGGCCTTAATACAAGGACTCAAAATGCTTCTCAAATTTAAAGTGCAAAGAATTCACATTTTTGGATATTCTCTCTCAGTTGTCAGTCAATTCAATGAAGATTGGCAAGTCAAATATCATAAATTGATCTCATATCAAGAGTTAGCAACTTCCCTCTTAAAACAATTCAAGGAGTATCAACTCTGGCATGTCAAAAGGGAATTTAACTTGATTGTAGCCAGTTTGGTCAGTTTAGGCTCTACCATCACCTTCAAACCTGGAGAATCTATCAGACCTTTTGAAGTCGGAAGACTCAAACAACCATCTTTTGTCATACCAGAATAGGTGTTACAAGCAAAAAGCAGAGAAATATCATGGTATCAAAACATCAAAGATTTTCTCTAAATAGGAAGACCTCCACCTAAAATGTCTCAAAAAGAGTAAAGAGCTCTGAGACACGTCTTCAAGATATTTTATTTTAGTCGACATCCTATATAGAAGAGGATTTAGTACAGAATATGCTAGATGTCTCGATACAAATGAGGCACTAGAAGTCATTCAAAAAGCCCATGAAGGGATTTGCTGGAGACATGTAAGGTAATCAGACCTTCGTCAAACAGATAGTCAGAGTAGGGTATTATTGGCCCACAATGCAGAGAGACTATCACCAATTTGTCAAAAAGTGCATCAAATGTGAGTTGCACACACCATCAATTCATGCTCCAGCAGCATACCTTCATTCGGTCAGCCCACCATGGTCGTTGTCTATGTGGGCCTTCGATGTGGTCGGTTCAATCAATCCACCTACCTCAAATGGACACAAGTATTTTCTTGCAGCTACATATTACTTCACCAAATGGCAATCACTTTAAAAACAGTCGAAGGATGACATGTGGTGTCTTTCATTCACAAAAATATTTTATGTAGATTTGGTATCCTGCACGATATCATTTCTAACGATGGTACTCATTCTAAAAATAAGGTACACAATCTCTGTCACAAACACAAAATACAACATCACTTTTCGGCCCCATAATACCCTCAAGGTAATGGTTAGGTAGAAGCAACCAACAAGATTTTGGTCTTAGAAATGACTGTTGAAACAAACTGAGATTGGCACAAGAAAATACACAACACACTTTGAGCGTATCGAACCATGATTCGAACACCCACAAATGCTACAACAACAGAATTAGTATATGGAACGAAAATTGTCCTATCATTACATGTCTAAAAACCAGCAATGTAATTTGCTGCACTCATTGAACTCCTAATTAGCAAGTATCAAAAAAAGAGAATTGCTCAATTACACCTCTTAGACGAGAAAATATTATACACAGCGGAGCATTGTGAAATCTATCACAAGGGAGTCGCCCGACATTATGCCAAATCGGTCATTGAAAAAAAATTTCAGATAAATGATCTTGTAGTAAGATCTATAATTCCACTCAAGAGTAGACCCAAAGGAAAATGAGCACCAAACTAGAAAGGACCATATGTCATCAAAGAGGTTCTACCTCACAATTCTTATTGGCTGATTGACGCCGATGGGGTTGAAATCCTTGATTCAATTAATGCTTTCACCTCAAGAAATTCTATACTTGAATTTTCAATTCAAAAATTTCAAAACAATTGTGCTTCATTCTTAGCAATTTTCAAACCAACTAAGAAAATTTTCTAACTCAGTCCATGTCTTGAGGACAACTGCAAAGGCATTGGCTTGAACTTTGCAAGAAATTTTGATGAATTGAGGGATTAATGTACATAAATTAATGTTGGTCCTAACAATTAAGCACTTGTAAAGGTCTAGCATGAGATGCCGTAAGAAAAGACCCTCGAGATAAAAAAGACCTTGGCAAGATGCAAGAAAAAACTATCAAGCAAAATGAGTTGACCGATGAGCTTGAGGTGAGTGTAGTTGTTCCTCTAGTTCAAAGCTCTACAGTCGCGGGTGGGCATACAACCTATGCTTACGTCGTGAAGCTAAAAGGCAATCCATGAATATTTTGTTTATATTAAGTTTCCTAAAGCCGTTTGAATTCGAGTAAGTAAGTTTGAAGAGTGTTTTATACTTCGTACCCTAAGACCAACTGGTTTGAGTTGCCGGCCTAAAGCTCGCTACAAGAGTTCAGAAGAAAATTCGATGGACTTAATATTGCACAGAACAAACTACACAAGACCACCAAAGCAGTGGAACTCCATAGTAGCTTTTGGGGTAGTGAGGAATTTTCCCCAAGAGTGAAGGGTAGCTCAAAAAGCAAATCGAAAGGTGAAAAGTTAAGCCAAAAGGAGAGAAAAAGCACATGCCATTATTTCAAGCATCAAATGCAAAAACTTTCACAAATGCAAAATTTTCCAACCAACATTAATTCCTCAAAAGAGTCTCTTATTGGATAGAGAAAAATCTTCTTATTTCAGGTCTATCCCTAACATTTCCCTTTGAGTGAGGATGGCTTAGCATTATTAAAAATGGATTTTCCAAACAATTTACAAAAAAATTGGTGTGTGAACCTTTGCTATTAAGCGAAGTCTCCAACTTGCTTAATAACAAAGATGGACATCTGTTAACATCTCAAATTTTTTCACATCAGAATTGAAGCAATGTCAAAATTTTACAAAAGAATTGTGAAAAATTGCAATTTCAAAGCCAACTTCAAATCTAAAGAACAATTTAGATTCAAATCGTGAATTTGACACGTGACACAAATCCCAAAGCAGGATTATGAGTCCAAACTAGATCAAAATTAGGATTTGAAATCTAAATCCAATTACAAATGTCAATTGAAATCCATATCCGATTGCAAAATTCAAGTTTTGATTTAAATCCGAGAATTAGATCTAATTTGGTCTAGAATGCTATGTAGGATTCACATGTGGGGACCACCTAGCTCGTGTGGTCAAACACCCCCAAAGAGGTCATGCACCTCTCCTTTTTAAAAATATCTCCTCACAATTACCTCAAAAAATTATTTTTCAACAGAAAAGAATGAGGACATAACTAGAAACCTAGGAAAAGAGAGACATTTATGTATCTCTCTCTTGCTTAACTAGATCCTCTTTAAAAAGGGGTCAACCTCCAAGAAACAATAACTAGACTGATCAAACCTACTTAATTCGAGTAGGCTCGACCCTAGTGCACCCAAATGTGGCACCAAATTGAGCTAGGCTTAGTCAACATGAGCTAAGCTTGGCAAAAGGGGTAGGTTTGTCCCACGACCCAATTAGTGGACAGAAATAGCATTGACCGGATCGAATCCACATTGACTAAACTCAGTGAAAGTTCAAATTAGCTCAATCAAGAGCTTTCTTAGCTTAAATTCATTGAATTACCTCAGGCAAAGTCAAACTATTCACAAAATGAGATTTGAGTAAAGTCAATTGGTCAAATTTGACCAATCTGAACGATTTTACCCTTTTATGATTAAATTGAAATTACAGAATCTAAATTGGGATTTTATGAATGGCAAATATATATTTGATTTGTCAAATGCATAAATCAAATATCAAATTTAAATTCAATATTTTAAACTAAGGTTTGATTCAATTGAAATCCATCTTCAATAATGTTATGGATGAAAATACCATTTTCGAACCAAATTAGATAGAATTTCTAAATTTTATTCAAATTTTAAGTGACTTGCCATAATTCCATAACATTTCAGCTTAATGACTAGGTTTTAACCTAATAAGCTCAATTTCAAACAAAGAGAAAATAAATAAAATAAAATAAGGTAAAACCCTGCATAAGGGCACTTTTATCCAAAATTTTGGTCAAAGTTGGGTAACTAGGTCCGAACCAAGGTAGGCCACGCCAAGTTCAGCCCACCTATCTCATGTAAATGAGCTACGTGTGGTCAACTAGGATCATTAAGACCCTATTTAATCCATTTTAAAAGTCTCCAAAGTCTTAAGTGGGTTTCC
The DNA here is from genome assembly GCF_008831285.2 of Nymphaea colorata. NCBI lineage: Eukaryota > Viridiplantae > Streptophyta > Magnoliopsida > Nymphaeales > Nymphaeaceae > Nymphaea > Nymphaea colorata. Next base: position 6,430,536 of record NC_045145.1, read on the forward strand.
AAGGTGAGTTAAGAAGGTAAGGTCTTTATCAAATTACTGTAGCCAAGGAGCTAGGAAGGAGAAGCCAAGTTCGAGAAGAGAAATTCGTCCAAGCCCTCTTCCCTCTCTCTCATTTTCTTCTTCACTTTTCCCTATTCTCTTTATCGATTTTGCTAAGTTAGGATGCTTAAGTGAGCCTTTACTTAGGAATTTCGTGGTGAGAAGCTCTCTCTTCCCTTCTGAACAACAAGTAAGCAATTATTCTTCTTGCTTTGCTAAACTCAAATCTAAGCTTGGGTTCTTGCTTAGGATTGCTTGATTTAGTAAACAAGCAAGAAGGAAGATCAAACATCAAAACTGACCACAAGTTAGGTGATTTTAATCCATTTTTCGTTTATTTCAGCTTCTTGTGTTTAATTTAATTTAAGCACTCATGGGAAGCGTTTACTTTCAATTATTTTATGGCTGAGAATGATGTCCTGCTAGGAGAAAAGCCATGATCAAATGTACATGATAATGCATGATGCATGCATGAATCTATTTTTCCAAAAATAAACTTATCATCAATTTTTGAAAAAGGCCCCAAGGCCACGACCCTTTCAAAATCAACTAGCCTAAATCCACTTTGAACTTCCTACCATGAGTGAATCCCATGGTGAGAGAGAAGTTCACTGCAATATGTATAATGTAAATGCTTATTAGGGACAGAGACATTCTTATGACTGTGATTCACTCTTGCATGGCAAAATTAAAGATGAACCGACTTGAGTGCTCTCGTGTTTCTTTTCATTTAAAGTCATTTTGGTTTATGTTTATTTTATTTCAATTGATCAAGGGTGGTAGAGGGGATTAGAAACTAGTTTTCAATCTCCCTACGTAAAAAACAATAGCCATGAATCAACATGATTCATAGGCCATGTGGTCCCTCGCCAAAAAATTTCATTTGGAGAGATAATGTGTGCATATATATATATATATATATATATATATGCACGTGTGACCACTTGATAAGAGTCATGTTTCTGTTTTAAAATCACGTTGAAACATGTTCCAAATTGGTTTTAAGAAAAGAAGATTAATTTGTTGATTTTCATTGTGCAAAGCTATGAAATCGCTTTGATTTAATCTTAAAAATTTGCTTAATTCCATTAACTCATATGTAAAGTGTATGCAAGTTGCTGAGATTAGATCATACTTTACAAGAATTAGTTTAAGAATTTCAAAGTTTACATGCTTGAAATACCAACATTCAACCACAAAGTGGCTATGCATTTTACAACAATGAAAAATTCTAATTCTACCTAATCGGCTCTCTAAAAGCCTTTTAGAATTGCTGATTTCATTCATCAATTTCCAGACTTTCATGTGATTGATTAAGTCTCAAGGACAATGTAAGATCGTATTTAAGACCCTAATCTTTGTTTCCCCTCAAAAACAAGATCAAAAGTGTTTTAATAGTGCAAGAAATGGACGGATCTTTTAACACAAGAATTTTGAATTTAGTTTGATTTTGGGGAGAAAAAAAGGTTCGTAGAACTCCACGACATGAATGAGAAGCATGTAGCATGGGCCGACTTGGATGTTTAGTTCATATGTGAACAAACCAAAGTTCATCATTTTGTAAGGGTCAAGCGCTCTTAGAATAAACAGTTTGATTTAAAACCATTTAAATCAGAATAAAATCTGATTTTATGGCAATTTTGAAGAAAATAGATGATATCTACATTTTTCCCTATGTTTTAAGGATTGATTTAATCTTCATTTACCTAATTTTTAATTGTTTTGATGTTTTCATCCATGACTTAAGCTTATGGACTGCATCTCTAACACTTGTGCTTAAGAATATGATAAGCACATTTAGAGAAAGTCCTACATTTTAATTAAAATCAATCTTTATGTGTAGATTGTATGATATGTAATTTCATATGAACAAACTTTGAGAGATTATGAGAGAGGGAAACATGAATGTTTTAAATAAATGAACTTCGAGAAATTATGATAGAGTGAATGATGCATGTTTCATATAATTTCCCTTCTCATTTCACACATTCACACTCACTTAAAGTCAATAGCACGACATACACTTTCTCAAGAAATTAAGTGATCCAAATTTGAGTTGTAAAAGGTGACAAAGTTATATTGCAACAAGAATTTGTAAACTTCACTTAATTCCATAAAAAATACAAGCAATGCATTCATAATCTTAGCCAAAATATGTTTAGAAAATAACATGTTTTTTAACAATTTGGAACCTATGTTTCATCAAAAGAATAAACTCTACTTAATTAAATCAATATTTTTTAATATCTGAGACCAAATCACATGTTTTAGCAAAAGAGAATTCAAAATCAATTTTGCTTGCTAAGGTAACTTAGCCATTTTCCAAAAAATTGATCTTAAGACGGTAACAATTTTGACCCAAAAATCATATTGAGTTCACAACAAATAACTCAATTTCAATATTCAAAATCCTCAATTAAAACCACTTTCAAGAATCATGGATTTCAAAACAAAAGTTTTCAAATCAATTTGAAAACCCTCAAATCTTCAAATAACTTTTCAAATCATTTTTCAAGGAATTTATTTTCAATAACAAGTCACTTATTGAAGATGAACTTTGATTCTGGAATCCAAAACCTCAATGTACAAGTATATAGGATTTGAATCAATAACTCGTATATAATCCAAATGATCCTTAGTCCTTGGTCCAATTACCCCTGTTAAAGGTGACATGAACAATTGGATCTCGTACCAATGGGCGGATCCCTTTCTCTTGAATATTTTCCTCAAACTCAATTTAAAAAGAATTTTTCTTGACTTGCATTTTGAGTCCCCCGAGGATGGGGGTGGGGTGCGAACATTCCCTCTGACTACGACAGGTGGCTTCACATCTGATTTGACTAGCGGCCCGTCGGTCGGTCGAGTCCTTACTCTATGATAACATTCAGTGATCCCAACCGACTAACCTCAGCATAACAGATGATGCTTCCCATATCGGGTAAAAAGGCAACCCAATAGCTATAGAAGTAGGAACAATGGCACCAGAAAGGGGTAGAGTGTATAATAGGTTTGCTGAGCCAAATAGACCGGGAAGCACAGGCAAGTACAGCAGATAGACTTTCCGACAAAAGAGAGGAAAGGATTGACCTAACCAAGAGAGACTGATCTACACACCGGACTAGAAAGATTGATCCCATGGCAAAGACGGCTCTGGCTCTGACACTGCTCCCTTGCTAGAACCAAAATGGACTAACTTACCGAAACAATGGAAGGAGAGAAAACTAGCTTTTGATATGAAACTTTGAGTATTCAGAGATGCTCTCGTTATTATTCCAAATAAGACGGCTTGGTAACAAATACCCTCGAACATGATGATTTTTCATCATCCAGCTGGAGCAACTCCCTGTAGAAACATCTTAGGTGCAGTATTACCTATTCTATATTTGGATATATATATATATACATATATATGTATATATATATATATTTTCTAGAACAATTAGCCGATCTGGATTTGTGAATTTTCTGTACATTCAATGTACTCTATGAATAGAAGAATACATAGAGTTGAACATAGTAAAATAATGAATTGAAAGATTTCGTTGAAGTTGTTCGTTTGGCAATTTCTCGAAAAGTTTGCTCCTTTATAGTTTTGTCAACAAGAAAAGTTCTTCTAATTTTATGAATCCTTCTAGAATGTTCTTCTCACTCTTTTCATCGAACATAGATGTACCAAGCTTGAGTTCCACAAGCCTATGACAAGCGTGTTCGAGAGCGAGAATGCCAGGTTGCAGAGTTCGTTATTCAAGCTTGATTACCTGGCAGTACATCCAGCAGGCAAATTCGCACCCAATTGGGAAGGTAAGGCCCTTATAGCACCTATAAGGCTGAAGCCTCCGCTTCTCGATGGAAAGAGATGAAGTGATTCAGGTCAGAGAAAAGCCCTCTTGTGAAGAATGCTGATTCAGACAAAACTCTTTGGTCAGGGTCAGCATGAATGGCATACAATTGCCATTTTGCATTGGTAAGGGTGAGCACTTTTCAGGATTTGTCTGACCATGACATTTAGGAGATATTCGTTTGTTCAGTGTCAGCCCATCGTAAGCGGTTGTTTCAATTCTACTGAGTTATTTATTAATTCCCTTTGGCCATACCCAATTCATTCTACCCGGTCCAGTCTGAATGAACTTCACAGAAGCAGGAATTTCTGGAACACGAGTAAGCATCGACTATACAGCATGCAGCAGGTGGCTGACTTTGTCACATTTCTTTATCAATTCAACATTCAATCAACAAGGTAGCTGACCCAATCGCACAATGGAATTTTTGTGGCCTTGCCCTTGGGCTGGTCTCGCCGCACCTGGCTTGTTGTTACGGGGGATCGCGAAGCTTTGGAAAAAGACAATGGAAAAGCCCTTTGCTTTCAGAAGCACCAACCAAGGTTTTCAGGTGGGTGTCACTCGCTTCAACCGAGTATGAGTGGGGAACTTCACTGAACTAACTATAGATCTTCCTTCTGCTCCAACCCCTTAATAGATGTTTCGCAGGTTATTCATCTTTCACTCTGGATTGATCCTTCGGGCCAGCTCTCCCTGACTCGCAGTGTTTCATCCATATCAAACTATGGAATCAGAATATATTTATTATATTACGTATTACACTACGGAATTGTTAAAAAAGGGGGGAGATTCCCAATTTTTCCTAAGATCCCCCTTTGAGCTCATATCATCAGACTGAAAGAAGGGAACTCATCAAAGTTTGATGGTAATTGGAATTGTCTTTCATGGTTCTTACTGAAGGTCATGGTCAGAGCAGCGGTGAGCAAAACGGGAGCAGCCTAAACCCCTCAATTGATTGTTCCAGAGAGAATGATCATGGCGCACTGAAGGCATTTCACTCGCTTGCAAATGAAAGGTGTCATAGTAGGCCTGACCAGTATGTATATTAAGATATATATAGATGGAAGTGGAATAGCAGGGTTCGGTAAATCGATCACCTTGGATTTCATATATACATAATTTTAACTCTTTTATTTTATGTTATGGGACCAAAAAGAAAAGATGGCAAGAGAAATGTATATAGATATATTTAAAGGAAATAACGGTGTGGAAAAGAAGACATTGATTCTTCAGAATAGATCCATAATAAAATGAAAGAGATGTACCTAGGGACGCCATAATTTTTCGTCTGGTAGCTTTAGTAAATGATTCAACATTTTGGCACCTGACGAATCAGTGATCGACTGATGTTGAAGAATCAATGGATGAGTTGTGGTTAGGGGTGAAATGCCACTACCCCTCTAAGGGAACCACACACGAAAAGGGCCACTCAAAGTCTTTCAGTGGGTCTGGCGAGGATAGTGGCACCCATTCCTCACCAGTTCTGAAACAATGTCCGTTGGCATTCCGAAGCAACAAATGATTGGACTTATTTTCTTCTTTTTGTAGGTAGATGGCTGTGAGCAGCTTGTTGTTCAATGTGAAAAATGAAAAACCGCTTCATGGTCTCTCAAGAGCTGTGCGGGTGATCAAATCCACGTGTCATACCTACCTTTACTAATGAGTAATCAGATCAGGGATGAACCCTTGAGCAACAGAGCAGGATAAAAGATTAAAGTAGTGTCTTTTTCCTTTGGAGAAATCCAAATTAGAGAAATAAAAAAAAGCCCCCTTCCCCTTGTTACAGCCCCCCCTGTTGCCTGTAGGGCATCCCTCTTGGGTCTGATGGTCTCTGAGAGAGCCTAACTCAATAAAAAAAGAATAGTGCTCTTTTGTTGAGTAGGCGTCTTGAGCTTTTTGTGGGGAAAATTGCAAGTCAAGTTTGGGGTTTCCGAAGGTTAAAATGGGAGCATAATGATTTGGTAAGATGTGATGATATTTGATATTACTGAATCATCAGAACTGCTTCAATATCTCATTTATATTCACTATCCAATTCTTTGAAAGTTCATATTAGTTCTTATATTTCTTTGTTTTGAACCCATTCTTTCAATTACTCCCTCTGCCAGTCCCCCAACGCACAAGAGCTTCGAAGGATGGGATTTGATCAATAGGGAGGACCAACTAACTAGTAGATTCGCCCAACACTGTGTGTCTTCCCACTGCTTCATGAAAGTGGCGTAAGCCATTGGTGGCGGGATTGATTATGAGACAAGTCGCAGCAGTTTAAGCTAAGAAGCCGATGACGAGCTGCGTCGCTGCTTGATTGGTGGGGCATCAAAGGTTGGGGATCAAGCGCTTTTACTTTGTCACCTGGGATCCACCAAAGGTTGGGTTGGAGAGCCATGTGATGGGTTACTATCCAGCACAGTTTGGAAGACTAAGCTGAGGGCTGCAATCTTCAAACAAGAATCAAACAATCTTTCTTTCTCTAGCAGCCCAAAGGCCTTTCCTTGTCGATGCCACTACAGGTCTGGTCAAACTCCCAGACATTGAGCATCCATGTCATTCGATTCATTGACCTCGAAAGGCATAAGTTTCTATTCCTTGGTCATTGAAGCCCAAAGATCAATGAACTAGCTCCTGTTTCACCAGCCAAGCGGATGAACGACCCCACATCTGGCCTAAAAGAATAGGTCTGGAATCGACACATTGATTTTTTTTTTTTTCAAACTTTTCAATCAGATAGTTGACAAATATATCAGTATTTGTCCGGTCGTACCCGAACAATAATATTCCAGAGGGAAATGCACCTAAGATCAAATATTTCGAGCCGGCTTCCGTGGAAAATTCAGACTTTCTTTTTGATGCTGCGATCACATAAAAACATAAACTTTGAGGCCCAATAGCTAAATACATGGCAATGGCATCATGAGCCGGGATCACAAAGAGCATACTGCGAGTAGGAAGTGGAATTTATACAATGGATTCAGAAGCATCAAACCTCTGTTTTTCGGAAGAATCGAAACACGTCGAAATGGTACCAGCCGTACTTAATAATGGAAGGATTTGGCATAAATATGTAGAATTGTCCCTCCTAAAAGGATTATTCTGGAATAAATGGGCAATAGTTAGGAGAGGTGCGCCAGCGGCAAGCAGAAGCATGGTTATTAGATACCAAAGGAAACCCCAGCCAGAACCACAAGTGCAAGTTTCCCTGCATGTGGCTCGTCCATGAAATTTCTTCATCGCGAATGTACTCCTAATGGATTGAATACCATATGAACTGGTGTTCCATCTTGCAAATAAGGCATATCTCGACCAATTCTGATTCTTTCTTTTTTCTATTGATTATTTTTCCGATTGAGATGTATGGATCCATGGATCTATGTGTCTATATAGATATGGATCCTCTTCATGGGGTTTCTGCAGGGCGGTACGCTCTACTCTCTCGCGGCAGTGGTAAGGCATAGCAGTTGTCTCTCAGGTAGGGCAGAACACATTAGTTGCTGTTCTCTTTTCTGTTAGAGAATTAGGTGAATTGTGGCATGTTTAAGATCCACTAAGCAACATCAATTTATGTTTTATTGTTTTTCAGTTTAAGTACTGTCAATGTTCTTGAAAGTATTAGCAGCTTTATGATTCTATGTAATGGCGTGAGTAAACATTATTTAATAGCTTTGTGATTTTTAATCAGCAGACCTATCATTCCTAATATCTGAATATGGATGGCTGCTTATCCCTAGTTGTCCTTTTTTTGTTGTTGGGATTAATGATATGTGGAGCAGAACTCATATAATGACACATGGACACAATCTGACATGATGGGCAGATGGCTAGAGACACAAACACAATCTAACATGTAGTCATATGCTTGTCTATGCAATACTGAACTTGCATTTCTTATGGATTAAATATTCAAGTTATAAAATAGCCATATAAATTATTGTTAACATCCCTCTACTACCTTGATCTTGTGTTACTATCTCAGACCATGAATGTGCATAAGATCTATTATCATGAAAAAGTAAGAAATGAATGTAGTTCCAAATCATGATTCTCCATCTTCTGACACTTAAATAGGCTTGTTGCATAAAGCATGTGCAACATGAATTCTACTTTTGAATCACGAAAACTGTCATATCCAAATGACAACATTTTTCTCAACATCTGTTTATTGAAGTTTGGTGGCAATTCTACAGTCATTTCTCATCTCTCTATTTCTTGCTCTTAATCAAGCACAACAGAGACATTACCTGCCTCATATCCTCCATCATAGAATTGACTGGCTTTGGGCCATGGCAGAAGGCATGCTTTTTGCTGAAGTAAATAGATAATAGTTTTGTTTGCAATTAACAAGAAACCTGTTGTTCTATTGGCCACATTATTTTCTTCGATGTTTTTTCTTGACAACTGAATGTTTGATCGCAAGTACTGAAAATGGTTTCATGGATATTTATATATACTTTCTTTATTGAAACAGATGTCATTGATATTTCTTTTTGAAATAACATCACACGTTTTTCCAAACTATCAAATTTTCATGCATTATGTAACATTTGAATTAACCTTGATAATATTAATTGCATAACTGGAGACATTGGTGAATTTAAGGCCTTCAACTTGTAGAGAAACATGCAAGAGTTAGAAACTAAAAGTGATCCATGGCAATTACAGGAAAGCCATGGGATTTTAGGGCAGAAATAGATAGGGCTGAGCCGATAGCAGGGTTGAGTAAGATGTTGAGTGAGAGAGGGAACCTCGGGATGGATCGGGAAAAGTGACCTCCAGCTCCACCCACAACAACAATAGATATCTACATTGGAAATATTTTCCCAAGCGGCTCAAGTTATGTTGGACATTATGGATGGCAAGGACAAGACGACAAACCACTATACAATAAAGACTTTAACTCATTTTTTTATCGTCTTATAATTATCTTCCATGTTCTTGCCTTATTCACAACCTTCAAGGATCTATATATATTGTTGTTTTATATGAGAGCTAACTGAGAAAGAAAACACATAAAGGGAGAAGCTCAAAATTGGCCTTTCGCTTAACATCTACTACGTTCTTTTTTTTCCCTTGTTTAGTAAAGTCAAGTTGAGTTGTAGATCCAACGGATGGATGTATCTCCACCAGTTGGAATCAAAAGGACATTCCAGTAGTGGAGGATGATCCCTTCAACAAGAGATACCGATGAACCAAATTATTTTAACATTTACCTGCTATGCAATATTATTTATTTATAAATGATTCCATCTCTCGAATGCACATGACATGACTTGTGAGAAAGCAGAAATATCTGAATTCCGTAATTACAATGCTACACCTATATTCTTTTCTTTCCTTAACTGAGTTGGTGACTTGTTTTGGTTATTGAATATGTGATCTGCCTGTCTCTAAAAAGCTAAAGTTTTTAACATATTAATTATGTGGACTGCCTAAGTGCCTCATCCTATGCATTTTGGATACCACTTTTTTTGAACTATAAAGGATAATTATATAACATTTTACTTCTAGTAGATTCTTAAAAGTTCAGTGATATGTATCAGGAGTTATGCTATATATTTTTCATTTCCTTGGTTATGCTAGTCTTTGGTTTGTCTATTTGTAGCTTAAGGTGATTTTCTTCATATTCCTTTTTTTTTTCTTTGCAACTTCCGTTTTTCTTTTGCATCTTAAAAATCATGTGTTCTACTATTACTGCATTTTGTGCATTCAACTTAGTTTCTTTTTATAGTATTGATACTGATGTCTATCACAAAATAATCCAGAATGCAGTCATATTGGATAAATAATGCAATCCAGAATGCAAACATACAGCTGAATATATGCATGTATGGACATAAAGAAATGACTTTTGGAAGTTGAATTAGAATAATGTATAATCAATGTATTGAAAGCTCTAATAACACTTATGCACCTTGACATTACCTGTGGTTTAGAAATTTACTTGCAATATATCAATTATCATTGTCCTAATATTGAATTTACTTGTTTAAAATCAGTGAGCAGACCACTCTTATTCGATTCTGTATAGAACTAAAAGTGATATTCAGAATTTTGCGCTTGAAATTTGTTATTCAAACTAGACTAGATCATTGGTGTCGAAAGTACACCATAATTCATCAATATTCAAATAATTTTATAATTTCTTGAATATTATGTGTATTTCTATTTGTTATGTCGCTAGTGCAGTTCATAGCAGATTCTGTTGGTGTTCCTTGCGAATTGGTTAAAGGCAGCCTCTACACTGGCATTGATGATGGTGTAGTCAACGTAATGAGAGTGGAAGATGACCGGTCTTCTTCGTTGCTCAGCATTTTGTGATTGCGTGTTTCAGATTTGTTATTAGTTGCATCTCAGATTCTGTCACACCCCGACCTTTTGACACCCAAACATTTTTTTTTTCTAAACATAAAGCATCGAGGTGCGACTACACAACAGTTCAAAAGAGATGAGCCAAGCAATTCAAAACGATGGGGCGAACCTTCATTTATATAACCATTTTGTATATACAAACCACATCTATGTGTATAACAAAAATGCCCCAACTATATGATTGATGTCTATCCAAAAACAAGACATCAATACCAATAAACCAAGACGCGCCGGCACTAAACAAGAAAACAAAACCCAAAACCTCCCCAGTAGGATGTGAGTGAAGCCATCTGTTCAACCTGCTGCCCCGGGTCCGTCAAAACCTGAAAAAGAAAACAACTGAAGGCTTAGCCTTCGCAGTAGCGCAACAAGCCAGGAAAATACCAAACCTTCTTAGATAGGGCTCAAATCAGAAAACAATTATCAAAATCATCATCATTATGTCGTGTCAGAGCACGACACGTACAAGCCACTCAATGACCACAGTACACAATTTCAATCACATGCTTTCATATCAATCACATGCACATCAGTCACATACAATCATATACATTACATTTTCATTAACTTTAGTGAATTAACAGTTCCTGTGGGTGCAACACAGGCACGTGCACACCATGGGCAGCCTACAGCCCAGAGACAACCCCCATGGTGGCCCATAACAGTATGGATCCATTTCATCCGCTGCAGCGGTAGAGCACTCATCCATGGATGTGTGAAGTCCAAGGAGAGATACTCAGCCTTCTCTAGGACACCCAAGTTGGGAAGGCGGGAGCCCAACGTTCCAAGCACAACACACAACAGTACCCTGGGGCCTTGCACCGCCTGTGCTCCGAACAGGCGAGACCAGTGGCGAAAACGGGACGTCTCCAAACACATAGCCACATCCCACTGGCCTCTCATCTCTTAATCATTTGTTATTATCATTAGAATAATGCATTCACAAACTGACTGGCTAGCTCATGAGGTTGGTACACTCTACGAGTGCACTCACACCTCCAGTTGCCTCCACACGAGGTCTACACATAACACTAACAGTCATAGCTAGCCGTCATACAATATGGATACAATTACCCTTCAATCCATTCATTTGCATTATTGCCCACAGCAATGAATATGCAACAAAACACAACATTCGTATCAATTATCACATCAATCATATCTTTGAAAAACTTAGCCAAACCACAAAGAGTAGTCTCGATCTACGATTGACTTGTAGCTGTCCTATGCAGTTATCATTCTATGATGCTTTCTAATGCATAATTGAGGTCGAGGAGACACTCGACTCGATATCCCGCCTCATCTGTCCTAAACAGTTATCAATTCTAGCATGCACATGCAAATGAGTCATTTTCAAAACAAACTACTAATAGCCTTTCAAAACAGTTCATGTTTTATATCCAAGCATACATATACTCATTCACGAAACAATCAATCAATTCACATCACAATCCTAGGATCCCGTGATCCTAAGAGCACACAATCACACATTTGCCCAAGCATGGATTTGCCTGGAATGTCGCCATACCTGTGGCGCGCTCACAAACTCTTCAAAATGCCTCAAGCTTCGAATCCGGTAGCTCAAGGTCGACGGGACGTGCCCGATGTTCCTGCAGACATAAATAAAATATAAGATTCCTACTAGATACCCAAACAATTCAAACAAATACAAAACAACATCATTGAGGCACATGTCATCGCCTCAAGAGGGTGTCGACGGGTAGTGTCGACCTACAAACTCTCCAATAGGTCACTTCCCAACTTCTTGCCATGCCAGTAGATGTCAAAACTCAATGCTTCGCCCAGTCCCTCACAACACATTTCTCATTTACTTTCTGTAGTCTAGGTGTCAACCCCATAGTCACACCCAACATACGTATGCTTTCCCTATTTAACTCCAAGGTGCACCCATTCACAAAAACATGTGCTACAAGCTCACTAAAACAGTCCTAAATCTTCCCCACAACTACACAATCTCTACCATGCTTCCCTATTACCTCGAAAATCAACATCATGCTTAAATGATCATTATAGGCATTAATCAACGCTTTCCAACATAATCCTAAACTTTTCTCCAAAAATAAAATCGCTAACATGCGTCTCAAAACATCAATTCTAAGCTCTAACATGCTCAAACAATAATTATACATGTTCTCATAGACAATATTCAATAATTGAAGCTCAAATAGGCCTTGCTCACCCCAATCTAAATGTCCAAACTGTTGTGATGCCTCCGACAGCCACCTCAAGCGTACAATCGGTCCCCAAATGGCAGAAATTGTGCCAAGCCGCCACCACCAACACCACCTAAACGCTGATACGAGGGAAAGAACGTGTTTCCCAAACTGGAATCATAACAAACAAAGATGAAATCCATGAGAAAGAGTGCTCGGTTGGGGAAAATGGGAAAAAGCAATCAGGAAATGGGGAGAGAGAGCTCAAGTAGGGAGCGTGTGGGCAGGGAGAGGCACTGACAGAGAGAGACGGACAGAGAGAGGGTTTAGACAGAAATGGGAAAACGGCAGTGAGGGTGAGGGTGCGAGAGAGAGGGAGCTGACAAAGAGGGAAGAGTGCAGGCAGAGGAGAAAAGCACGAGAGAAAGAGGGTTGCGTAAGAGGGAGGTCGTGGGGTTGAGAGAGGAGACGACAAAGACAGTGAGAGAGGGAGGAGGAGAAAAGGGGAGAAGAAGAAAGAAAGAAAGAAAGAAGATGGGGGCTTACCAGAGCACCACCGTCCTTGCCGCCGCCTGCTCCACCTCCGTCTTCTCTTCTTCTTCCTTGCGCTGGCACGAGTGGCAACAGAGGGGGAGGGGTCTGTGAGGAAGACATGGGATAAGAGGGAAAGACGAGGGAGGAGAGGGCGTCGGGCTCACACGCGGGTGGAGCTCGGGTCCGGGTCTGGACCCTGACCCGACCCGACCTGCTCATGCCGAGCGTTACAGATTCAATGTTTTCATACGTAAGTGCATATTTTTTATCTTTTTATTTCTTTTAAAAATTTTAAAACTATTATGAATTTTGTTCATTATTTATGTAAGATATTTTATTATTTTTATGTTTTTAAAATTTTTGAGTGTCTGAGATCATCCTAAGAAACAAAAAATTCTAAGAAGACTTTCAAAACAAACTTCCCAAGAAATAACCAAGAATCATATATCTAACTAGGATAAATAATTCCATTAACATGCAGAATGTATTGAAAATTTGGAACGTTCTTCTTTGCCGCTAACAACCAGCTTAACATTAAAGAGACAGTTTTTGAAAAAGCATGAAGAATCATTTGATCTTTCATTTGATTCCTCCCCAAATTAACGTTTCAAATATTAAAGGAAACTTAATAAAAATCGTGGGTCTTACACAACCGCTTGGTCGTCACTTCAAAACATAAGCATGTTTCTACTATTTAATATTCTATATGTAATATTCTATTGTAAACCAGAGATAACAGGCATAAAAGCTCAACGTTTCCTCACTTGCCTATATGGATTTTTTATGAACTATGGTGCATGACTATGTCCATGTTTGTTTAATGCAATCTAACACTTATTTTCTTTTCCAATTTGGAATCTCTCTTATTTATCTTTTTGGGCTTTTATTTTGAGTTGTAGTGATAGTTCCAGTTCTTCATTTCAGGTGGAAGAGTTGTATAAGGAACAATTTAGTTTTCCATCATTGATGACATCAAGGTGCATTAGAGTGCAAAAAGGTGGTCTGTTAGTTTTTTGAGTCTTCCACACACAAAGTATGGAAATTTCTAAATATATGACCCAAGGAAGAGATGCATTAAGAAAGAAGATGAACAAGAGAGAGGGGCACCAGGAAGGCCCTCACCTTGGAACTTAAACCATGATTTATATATAATTTCACTTTTATTTACATATGTTTTTTTATAATTATTGTCATTAGAATTAAGTATTGCTCAACAATGTAAAAGTGGTTCTCTTGTATGTATTTTCCAAATGCATAAAACCTTCATCAGGATACATCATTAACTATGACTCAATCATTCACCACTGATGAGTGTTTATGTCCATTGTTGATGTTACCTTAGTAACACAATTTTTGTTTCACTAATAAACTTAGTCGCTCAAATTCCTATGTCAATGCTGGTCAAGAGTAACACAAGTGTCGTGATTGCTTATACTCAATCAACAATGCAATGTGGTCGCTACCATTTATCACCAAGAACATATTCTTTTTGCTAGTGACTATTGCACTGCTGAAACATTTAGGGACAAAGCTTCTTGCAATTCTTTTCAGTTGCTGATGGTTTTTAATGACATGGATGGTGCACCACCAAAAGGTGTTCTACTTGTGTGAGGGATCTGATACCAGCCCTAACTAGTTTGGTTTCATAAGTCTAAAACAGCAACAACATGACTCCTAAATGTGGAATTTGAATATGAAATTCAAATCTAACTTCAAGAAAGAAATAGAAATGAAACTCTTACACAAAAATATAATGTGTGATTGTTTGGACAAACACTCGATCTAAATACAAGAAAGGGATGAGAAGGCCAAACCTCCAGTATTCTTTGATGAATCCTATTGGGGCCATTTGGTGTGTGCAAATTATGCTACTCATCTAAAGTAAGTTTCCCAAAAGTTTAAAAGAAGAAACTCATACATCAAGTTCACCATAATGTTTCAGAGATTACATCAATTTATAGAACAAAAATCTAGAATAAAAGGCAGAACCCTCCAAAATGATTTTTCTGCCTATTGGGGCTTGCTTATTTACCTCTTGGTGTAGCCATGCTCATTTTATACATTCATCATCATCTTCCAGAATCTTTTGCACTAGATTCCTTCCCACATTATTTTCCCAAGCAACAACTCAGCACATGACTAGGGACGAAGAGTTTTTTAACGATTGCAAAGACCCACAAAGTGGGAGGAGAGACTCCACCTTTGTCTAAACTTGGTGCCCTTGCCTAGATAAGGGATCTAAGATCAATGTTACTCCCTCTTCTAGGATTTCCACTTTGCCTACTAGACCTCCGTCAATGATTTCAGCCCTAGGTGACCACACAGGAAGAAGCATGCAGATATGAAGTCAGGTTTCCTATGCCCTTTGAGTTTGTCTTTACTGAATGTACATTTTCTTTTTTGGTTTGATGAACATGATCCATGGAGACTTCAATTTTAAGTGTAAGGAAAAAATTTTGGTTAAAATAAAATATGAAATCTTCAGTTAAAAGCCCTACAAAGGGGCATTCCCCAAAGTGGACAATTTTAAAATTGTTACAAAATTGTATGTATTATCCTATAATTATACCAAATTCCTAAATCAAACCATACAACCAAACTATTTCTAAAAACCTCCAAAATTCTAAACACCACCTAAAGGGAGGTTTTTTATAATTTCATCAAATGGATCTTGCACGTTTGAGACTGAATGTTGATATAAAGCTGGTTCAAAAACCAAACTAGATGAGCTGAGCCTGGATCAAGATATGAATCTTCCTAGAATTGCTCTAGTGCATGGAAACACCCTTGATTATAAAACCCGCGATTGCAGTTAGCATATGCAACAAGTTTTCTAAATCCTTGCTTACCTGTTGGGCTTGGGCCTAACAGAGTTTATTTCTTTTCTGCACAGTGTCAATCCCTGCTCTGTTTTGGTCTGTTTCTGTTCCTTCAGTTGTTTGATGTCTTTTTGTTTGAGCGTCTTCATATTAGGCAGCATGCGGGTTGGGTCCATGTAGAGCTCAAGTAATAAACCCAACCCCACCCCACCGGCAGGTTATACACGCACAAGTGAGGTATTAAACCCTGATGACAATGAAATTACCTTTTTAGAAGCGGGGCTTTTGCGTGTTAAGTCAAAGAAACGAGAGCTTAGCTAGTAAGTAGTTAACAAGGTATCAAAGCCTAGCAATGGCAGAGAAGATTACACCCAAGTAAGCTAGACATCGGACCGGCCCGATAATGAGTCTGCTCAGGCAGGCCGATCTAACACCCGAAACCCAGGCCCGAGCACGGCCTGAGAATTAAAACCCGGGCTGGAGATCGGCCTGAGAATTAAAAACCCGAGCTCGGTCTGGACTCGACCCGATTAAATTAAAAATATATTTTTAATATAAAATAATATATAAATATAATTAATCGTAATAAAATATTATAATTATATATCAAACCACCCGAGTCGTATAAATTATCGACTCCACCCGGACTGGCCTGATAATTATCAGGCCGGCTCCATGCCCTTTTTTCCACACCAAGGCTCGGGCTCAAGTTGAACAGGGCACTGAGTACCCACGGGCAGCCCGACCTCATGTCACTTACACCCAAGGATGCCATGATTGCTGTGCACGCCCAACCCAGTATGGATGATGCACTGGACACAATTGGAGGATGGATGCAGAGTGTTGGCCGTCGATTGGACACGTTGGAGGGACGGTCCAACGCCTTTGCGGCAGAGCAGCAGACGATGAATGCCATGCTGCAAGCATTTCCGCAGACAGGAACTTGCTTGCCCACCTCTGAGCACAATGAGACAGAGGAGCGCGGGGGCAGGGCTCCAGACAACTCGTAGCAGGGGTCTGGAGCTGCTACAGAATGGAGACTGGCAAGGATGGAATTTCCCCGATTCTCTGATGATGACCTGGTAAGTTGGCTTTTTTGTTCCGAGCAATATTTCAGCGGTGTTCATTCGCTTGGTTTGTGGTGCACTAGGGGAAGATCGATCGGGACACCCTAGTGAAGGAGATCACAACACGCTTTGGGCCCTATGCGTACATCAACTATAATGTTGAACTCTCCAAAATTAAGCAACTGCGAACAGTGATGGAGTACCAAGAACAACTCAAAGGGCTCAACAATATGTTGCGACGACGGCCTCTAGAAGCACTCATCAGGGCATTGATTGGGGGGGGGGGGGTGTTAAGGAGGACATGCGAATAGATGTGCAGGCATTGCGACCCAAAAGTTTGTCTGAGCGCTTTGAAGCGGCTAGAACCATGAAGAAAAATTATTTGTGACTATACTTCACCACAACTGAGGCACCCGTAGGCACAGTGGCTGCAAACGGAGCCAATGCCACTGTTGTTGGATAGTGGCTATGAGCGAGCCCTATCATTCCCTCTTGTAACTGAGTTTCGACGTGCAATCAATTTGCTAAATAAAAGATTTTCATAAATAAAATCCAAGATTTAGCTTTTCTGCAATAATCTCTCACTGGCTCTAACTGCATGTTGAGCTTCGAAAAAACCTATTAGGCAGCTTATATATGCCCAACACTTCACGATTTAGGTAGCGTTTGATAAGCAGGAATTTTACTGTAGCACAGGAAAAATAATTCAAATTTTTAAAATTTTTCCAGTTTCATCAAACATGGAATTATTTTTTTTACCGTTGGGGCTGAAATCAGAATAATATTTCCGGAAATATTATTCCAGCTGAGAGACGGAATAATATTTCCGGTTTTCTTTTTTTTACCGTTGGGGAGGAAGAAGGGGCGGGGAGGGAGGAGGAAGAAGGAGGAAAAGGGAAAGAGGGAGGAGGAAGAAGAAGAGAAGAAGGGAGGAGGAGGGAGGAAAGAAGAAGGGAAGGAAGGAGAAGAAGGGAAAGGGAAAGGGGCAGGAGGAAGGAGAAAGGGGGAAGGAGGAAAGAGAAAGAGGGGAGGAGGAGAGGGGAAGAACGGAAGGAGGAAGGAGGAGAGGGGAAGAACGGAAGGAGGAAGGAGGAGAGGGGAAGAACGGAAGGAGGGAGGAGGAAAGGGGAAGAACGGAAGGAGGAAGGAGGAGAGGGGAAGGAGGAGAGGGGAAGGAGAGAGGAGGAAGAGGGGAGGGGGAAAGCGGAAGGAGGGAGGAGGAAAGGGGAAGAAGGAGGGATCGTGGAAGGAGGGAGGAGAAAGAGAGAGGAGGAAAGGGGAAGAACGGAAGGAAGGAGGGAGGAAGAAAAGGGGAGGAGGAAAGGGGAAGGAGGGATCGTGGAAGAATGGAGGAGGAAGAGGGGAGGAGGAAAGGAGAAGAACGGAAGGAGGGAAGAGGAGAGGGGAAGGAGGGAGAAGGAAGAAAGGGGGGGAGGCGGAGCCGCTACTTTCCTATTTCCATCTATTCTTCTCCTCTTGCCATCAAACGCAACATACTTTTGGAAATCCTAGAATTTTATTTCTAAAAAACCAATTCCAGAAACATATTTCTGGAAACTTGTTTCCAGAAATATGTTTCTGGCCCTCAAACACTACCTTAGGGTTAATCATTGGATTGCCTTGGTTGGTGCTCACAGAAGCAAACCTGGCTAACTTTCATCCTTCAGTTTCTGTTTCTCTTCTTCTTCTTCTTCTCTTCTTTCAGTTGTTGTTGTTGTTTTATGCCATATGTGCGCAAATCTGAAGCCTTCGCCGGTGACTTGCTGAGACCATGATCAGACTCAAGAAGTTGAATATGACCTTGCGATGCCTATACCGATCTCTCTCTCTGTGCACATAGTACATTGTCATGCTCCTGTAATATGCTATTTTTTTTATTAAGAAGACATGTTGTTCTAGATCATGCCTGTTGAACATTTCAGCATGCTAAAAGATTGAATAAAACAGAACGACAAATAACAATTCATTGTGAATGCCTGAAGCATACTAGACAATATTATAAACAGTATGCTAGTTCGGACAGATAACATTTTTTTATGAATTTCCACAAGCTACAAGGTTTCATACAAAAGGGTAAAACGTCTCCCGTTTAGTTGACGGTTAAGGAAAAATGTAAAATCCCTGGACGAGGGGAAGAAATAGCCCTATCGAGGGTTATGAGAAATGGGGTCAACGATTCTATAAAAGGGGTTTTTTTTAATTAAAAAAAAATGGAAATCAGAACCCTCATCGAGGGTCTTCTGCTGTTTTTCCCTGGCTTGACCGGAGTATCCCTCCGCCGCACTGAATTCTGCTCCATCATTTTCCCGGCAGCGACCCAAACTGCAGCAGAGAAGGTTTGAGAGTCGTTGCTCCCTGAGTAAGAGAACCCCAAGGCTGTCGGCTCTACTGAGAGAACCCCAAGGCTATTGTTCTCTTTGATGTCGCTGCTTCTTTTCTGGTGGACTCAAAAACCCTCGCAACCCCTCTGTCACTGCGGCAGAGAGCAGGTCGACCGTTTTGCCAGAGAGTGGTGAGCAGGTCGCAGGTCGACGGTATTCGCTGCGGCTCTGATCATTTTTGTTTTCTTTTCCTGCAATGACCCAAAACCCAGCAGAGAGGGTTTAAGAGCATTTGGTGCTCACCAGCTGCTGCTCATCGGCCGTCTTCCTCCCTGTGACAGCAGATAGGGTTGGAGAGGCATTGGTGCTCACCCGCCGCAGCTGCTCTCATCCTTCTCGCAGTGACCAAAACCCAGCATAGAGGTTCCAGAGTTGCTGCCGGTCGCTGGCCGTCTTCTTCGCGGTAGTAGTAGAGAAGTTTTCGGCGGACAAGGTGTGGTAGACAAAACCCTAGCGGAGAGGTTTCGAGAGAAGTAGTGAAAAAAATGAGAAAAGATGAGTGCAGGGTGCTGGTGTTGATGCGGGGTGCTGGTGCGGTGTCTGACGGTGCCGTGAAAGTATTTTATTATTTTTAAAATATAATAATATAAACTACAAAATTATTAACAACAAGATCAAAATTACGTCAAAAATTTTAGAAAGCTTTTCATAATTTCATTACCAAATTAAATGTTTAATATCATAAAATGGCATGCTTATTTAGTAAGAAAACTAAAAGTGATGGACTGACAATAATGAGTTACAAACAGTAAATAAACAAATAAACTGTACTCAAATGATTTACAACTTACAATCAAAGTAACAGAATATATATTCAAATGGAATCTATATAAACTTTAGTATTTATTATATTGAAATTATCTGCCAACATAATAAACAATTTAATAAACACTAAGGTGACTAAACAGACTGAGACTGTAATTAAACGAGTTAGAGAAAGCTTCTAAACTGATCATGAAATTACAAAAAATTATGGAATCATCAAATCAGAAATCACACACAGGATAATGAAATTCAGCAACACAAATTAACCACATATGGCAGAGAATGCATGACATGAAACATAAACAACACAGTTGAACAGAGTAAAAGTCTAAAACAGAGAACAACAAACTAAAACAGAGCAGAGAGGGAGCAGTGTCGAACGGTCGAAGACCCAGAACCTGATATCAAAGGGTGTGAAAGAGAGTTTACCCAAATCCAATGCAGATCGTGAGTGGGAGCAGCATCGGTCGCCAAACACAGCGCAGAGAGGGAGCAGCATCGGTCGCCAAACGCAGCGCAGAGAGGGAGCAGCGAGTTCTGGCCTCTGGGTGAGGGAGCAGCACAGAGAGAGGGAGTAAAGAGTTTCCCAAGTGTCACAGAGAGAGGGAGCAAAGAGTTCCCCAAGCGTCGTAGAGAGGGAGCAAAGCGTTGCAGTCTCGGAGAGAGAGGCCGAGAGGGAGAGAGCGTGCCCTAAGTTAAAAATCATGTAAAAAACGCCCAAAATTTTGATGGAAAAGGGCAAGTGCGGTTTGACCGCACCTGACTCGTGTTTGACGCGAGTCGGGTGCGCGTCCAAACATGGACGAACTCAGTCGGGTGCGGCTGACCGCACCAGACTCACGTTTGACCCTTTTGGGTGGCACCTAGAGCGCACCCGAACCCGCACCCTTTTGGGTGGCACCTAGAGCGCACCCGCACCCGTATCGCGTCGACGCGTGTGGGGGTCCAAATTGGGCGCACCCAAGTGACTTAGGTCGGTTCAAATGTATAGTCTCTGATTGAAAATTTCAGAATAAGTTCACCTTTTTTGTCATAATTTCAAAAATGCTATCTACTTTACTAAAAATAATGTCACAACATTTTTGCTAAAACTTTTTTCAGAAAGAGGCTTGTCAAAGTTAAATTTAGTTTTAAACCATAATTTTATTCATAATTGCATATAAATATCCTCAGAGTTGTTAAAATTGCTAAAAGAGGGTCTCAAAAATTTCTTTTGAAATAAAAGAAGAAAACCTTCTTATAAAATTCTTATTTGAGGACTCCTCGCTTCTAAGTATTTTAGAATATTGTTAGAGTATTGCTGATTTGATGTGAATTTTTTTATGTTATATATACTTTAACGATAGATTAACTACTTTCTTGTTTTTCTTTATTTGCCATTAATATTCAAAACTTAGAAATGGCTTCTACAGTGTGAGCCTTGGTCAAGACCGAAAAACTCAATGGAACCAACTTTCATGCATGGAAGCGTAGGATCATGTTGGCCTTGATATTTGAGAGGTCAATTCATGTCATTAACAAACCCCTTTCCACCTTAGGTGACAAGCTCATAGATGCAAAAAAGAAGTTCTATGATGCATTTCAAACAAATGACCCGATGACTAAAACTATTATGTTAGCTTTTATGAAAGATGACTTGATCAGAGTATTTTAGAACTATCCAACAGGTAAGGAAATGTTTGATGATATCTCCTTGAAGTATAACACCACTACTAAAATGCATGTTCAGTTACTCCTACAATAGTATAATTCATATAAAATGAAGGAGTCAGAAGAGTAGTTGATCATGTTAATAAGATGTTGGTCATGGCTAAGGACTTAGTTGTAGTAGGAAATGTGACATAAGATCACATGTAGATTTGTAGGATCCTGAATAGTCTCCCCCCTTCTTGGGACATGGCAGTCATTGCCCTGAACCTTCAATTTGTCACTCTAACTCAAGGGAAGATTCTAATATAGTTATTTGTTCAGCATGACCACATGGCTAAAGGAAAGAATGCAAAACTTATGACAGACCATGATAAACTTGCTAGTAGTCATGTGCCAACAAGATCTAAACAATTCAAAAAGAAACACGACATCAAGTTTAAGGACAATTTTGTAGGTTCTCAAAGATCTCAATGAGTTGTAGTAAAATGCTATAGATGCGGGAAGCCTGGACACATCAAGTTCAACTTCAAGACAAAGTTTCTAAACAAGAAGAACAACAATAGTCAGGACAACAATAACAGGAGAAAAAATCAATGAGACTACAATAGAGAAGCCATATGTGTTGTGTCAGAATGTCTATTCGCATATGGAGAATTGACTGGTTGGTGGGTAGATTCAAAGGATAGCCACCATATATCTAAAACAAAGGAAGGCGTAGTTCATATGGAAGACCTCGGTCTCGGAGTACAAAAGGTCTACATGAAAAATAACTCATATTGTGATGTCATGGGAGTCGAGTCACATTGACTAAATGATGGGGGCACCAGTGCCATTCTGAACGAGGTTCTGTATGTTCATTTTATGAGAAGGAACCTAGTGTTTGTTCCCGCTCTGATTGGAAAAGGTTTTAAAGTTCATTTTGTTCCATGAAAAGTCATAGTGGAAAAGCATGAGAGGACCATGTTCGAAGGAAAATGTGTAAAAGAACATGGCATGTTTAAACCTAACAAAATGAATAAAGCTTCAGATTATGCATATATTGACTATGCCTTGAGTGTGGCATGAAGTTATGACATGAAAGATTAAACCATGTAAACATTAACAAGATGAAGACTCAAGCACAAAAAGGTATAATACACGATATTAATATAAAAGATTTTGAGAAGAGTCTTGTTTATATGAAAAGATGGTAAGAAAAACCTTTCATTTTGATGTAATCCAAGCTATTAATCTATTGGAGATTATCCATACAGATATTTGTGAACCTTTTAGAGTCCAAATACATACTGGCATGTTACATTTCATAACATTCAATGACGACTTCTCAAGATTTGTTTATCTTTACTTGATCAAACATAAATATGAAGCACTTGAGAAATTCAAGGAATACAAAAATGAAGTCGACAGACACCTTGGCAAATATATCAAGGTTATAAGGTCTGATCGAGGTGGTGAATATACATCAAATGAATTCCATGAATATTGTAAAGTCCTTGGAATTAATAAGCAAAAAACAATGCTTAAAACATCACAACAAAACGACATCACTAATAGGTGAAACAGAACCCTCTTAATATAGCACAATCTATGTTGGCAGGTGCACAATTACCCAAAATATCATGGGGTGAAGTGTTAACAGCTATGTATACTATAAATCAAGTGTCGTACAAAGCAGTCTCATCCACTCCTTATGAAAGATGAACTGATGTGAAACTAGATCTAAAAAATCTCAGGAGATGAGATCTGTAGTCCATGCGAAAATTCTAGATCCAAAATTGGATAAACTAGATAATAAATCAGTTAAATGTTTGTTAAGTAGATATCTGAAAGGATCAAAAGGCTATAAGATTATATTACTTGACAATGAAACTTATCGAAAATAGAGATGTAAAGTTCCTAAAAGAACTCAACAATGAGGACAATGATCCAGTGGGAGATCAAAACAATCTACTGGATGATTTGATTTATTTAAAGGAACAGTGAACCAATTGATTTGGGTCTCTCACCTTCTCAGGCTTTGTCAGGTCACAAAAGACTTAGAGCTCTTCCTTTATATTTAAATTATTATTACATATATTTAGCAAAAGAGCTATGTTTTTTAATAGATATTGATGAAATGTCAAACAATCTGACATATATTGAAGCAATAAATTTGCATGAATAATCAAATTAGGTAAATGTATGGATGACATATGGTTGAGAAATTTAAAGCAAGACTGGTGGCAAAAGGTTTTTTCCAAAAGGAAAGAATTGTTTATGTAGAAACCTATTCACCTGTGCAAATTTGTGTCAATCAAAATAATTTTGACTATCTTAGTATTTTATGACTTGCATATGTGCCAGATAGATGTAAGGACTACTTTCTTAAATGCTGAGTTAAAAGAAACTATATATATAACACAAACACAAGGATATATCATCGAAGAAAATAAAGACAAAGTGTACAAGTTAAATAAATCTATATATGGCTTGAAGCAGTCTTCTAGACAATGGTACTTTGCCTTTCATAAGACAATCATTAAGCTTAGATATGTAGCAGATCAGCTAGACCACTGTGTATATGTCTACAAAAGTGGAAGTCTCCTTTGCATCCTATCATTACATATAGACGGCATTTTATTAATTGGAAATGACAACTAAATGATATTTAAAACAACGACTTGATTGAACGAAAACTTTGAAATGAATGACATGTGTGAAGCATCTTATATCATATGAATAAAGATCACTCGAGATAGAAACTCAAAGATTTTAAGTTTGAGCCAAAAACGATATATTGATTAGATCTTAAAGAAGTTTCAAATGCAAGATTGTAGACATACTAGGACTTCCATAGCCAACAGAGCAAATGTAAGAAGAAGCAATTGTCCCAGTAAAGAACAGCAGAAACTAAATGTCCCATATGCATAGGTCATTGGTAGCTTAATGTATCTAATGTTGTGCACAAGACCTGACATAAACTTTTATATTTGTCTTGTGAGTTGCTACCAGAGTAATCCTGGTTGGCTTCACTAGCAAGCAGTTAAAAAAAAAATTGTATATTAAAGGAACAAAAAATTGAAATTGTCATACATAGCTGATGAGTTAACTCTAGTTGGCTATTCGATGTAGATTTTGCTAACTATAAAGATGATAATAAGTCCACATTTAGATATGTGTTTCTCTTTGGAGGTGGAGCGATAGTCTGATCCTGTAAGAAATAGGGATGTGTTGTTCAGCACACACAAGAAGTAGAGTATATAGCATGTAATGTCGCAACTACCTTTATTGTTTGGATAAATCAATTTTTGAAAGATTTAAAGTTAGATCTTCATCATAAACTAGTTCAACTATATTGTGATAATCAATCAGTGATATCTCTTATAAAAAATGGAGTTGTTAGTTCAAAAAGCAAATATATAATGGTAAAATACTATTATGTTCATGAAATGATTAAGAAAAATAAAATCGCAGTTGATTACATGTCTACCAATGATATGGTAGTTTACCATGCATGTAGCCCATATGGGACTAAGATATATTTGAAAAATTACGAAGAAAAGTAGTTGAAGGAAAAGCTCGCTACAAACCTTGAACAAACTTAAGGTACGATGGGTAAACCCACAAATAGTGGAAGCAAACTGACAGTCTATTGGTCAAGTGGGAGATGTTGGATAGTGGCCATGAGTGCTATCCTTTTCTCTCGTAATTATGAGGAGGGTCCACTCACAGTTATGAGATTAACATGCAATCAGTTTACTAAATAAAA
Organism: Nymphaea colorata; assembly: GCF_008831285.2. Classification (NCBI taxonomy): domain Eukaryota; kingdom Viridiplantae; phylum Streptophyta; class Magnoliopsida; order Nymphaeales; family Nymphaeaceae; genus Nymphaea; species Nymphaea colorata. The sequence goes on from NC_045145.1 coordinate 6,455,915, forward strand.
GATTTTCATAAATACAATCTAAGATTTACATTACCTACTTTTCTATGATAATCTCTCACTAGCCTTAACTGCACGCTGGGCTCTCGAAAAACCTATGAGGCGGCTTATCTATGCCCAGCACTTCACAATTTAGGGTTAATCGTCGGATTGCCCTGGTCAGTGCCTTACAGAAGCAAACCCGACTAGCTTTCATCCTTCGGTTTCTGTTTCTCTTCTTCTTCTTCTTCTCTTTTAGTTGTTGTTGTTGTTTCCTACCATAAGTGCGTAGTCTGAAGCCTTCATTGGTGACTTCCTGAGACAACGATCAAACGCTGCAAAGTCTTCCGCTGCTTTAACTCAAACATCATTGACAGGTAGTAAGACAACTAACCCATAGAGCAAATTAAGGATAAGTGCATACGAGGCATTTGCTTTCATTGTGGTCACATGTGGGCACTTGGGCTGAACTACTGACGCCTCCACATGTACTTAGTAGAGAAAGGAGCAGAATCCCCTAATGAGGGTGAGGAACCCCTCCACTAGAAAATTCAGCACTGTTAGAAAAGGAACTGCCCCCAAAAGTATCACTGCACACACATGGTAGAGATGAGGACCCTCAGCTCATGCATGTGGAGGGTCAGTTGTGTGGTCACAAGATCAGTGTGTTAGTCGATATAGGCTTAACACATAATTGTATTTGTGAAAAATCAGCTGGAGCTATAGGTTGCAGCATCGAGACATAGCCTGTTTTTAAAGTGATTGTTGGGGATGGGACCACGCTCAAGTGTAGAGGAAAGTGGCACCAAGAAATGCTCAAGATATAGGGTCACCACTTTTTGCCTCAGCTCTACACTGTTGCCATGGTTGGAGCCAATGTAGAGCTGGTGATTGAGTGGTTGCGTGACTTGGGTGAAGTGGTTGGACTTCATCAGGATAAACATGCAATTTCATGGAGTAGGGAATGAACGACTGACACTTGAGACAGCACCAAGGAAGAATTGCGAAGAAGATTGAGCTGTGCAACTTATCAAGAGACAAGCAGCGTCTTTCCTCCTTTTATGGACACCAAAAACAAAGGCAATAGATCTGGCAAGCCTAGAGCAAACAGACCTCTACAAGGTAGCTCTCAGTGAGCTACTCACAGAATTTTAGTAGGCCTTCGCCATTCCCGCCAATTAGCCCCCACAACAACATCGTGAACACCACATTGAGCTGCGACCAAGAGTAGAACCTATGAAATCTCACCCCTATCGCTACAGCAAAACTCAGAATGAAGCCTTAGAGAAACTGGTGCAAGAGATGTTGATGATAGGAGTAAGCCCAGCAGGAGTCTATTCACCTCACCAGCCCTGTTGATCAAGAAGAAAGATGGTAGTTGGCTATTTTGAGTAGACTGTCACGCCCTTAATGCCATCTGTAAGGATCATTTGGTGGACCATCATATGTCAATGAGGAATTTCAGACATTATGACTGTCTTAATGTAAATATCTGTTTTAAGTAATTGCATTTTGGGATATTACGTCATTTTATATGGTATGAGGTATTTTATAATGTATAAATACCTGTACGCAATACAGACTCTTTGATGGGTTGAATCCATAATTGCTCTTGATATAAAATGGTAGCGGTCCCTGGCGTCGTGCAACAGTTGCTTGAAACATTGGTTTCTTGGGTTGTCTCTTCCCCATCTGAGAGAGACCGCACGTGCACCGCACTGACCCTGGAAGATCCTACTGCGATCTACCGTTCGTGCCGTTCAGATGGATTCAGGTACGCTTCCGCTACAGTTTAAAGTTTCAATTCAGTGATTTAGCATGAACATGATCCTGTTTATGGCACATTCATTTCGTGTATGCATGAGGGAAATCTCCCATCAATTGGTATCAGAGTGTTTGTTCATTGTTGAATCCTTGAATTTTTTGGTTAATTGTTGTTGCATCTACACAATTTTGGATGAATTTGTGTGTTTGCCCTATGGTCGGGTCTGCAATGGCTGCCATTAGGCAGAAGCTTCTCCCCTGCCACTTTTCCTTGCCCCTCTAAGGAGAAGCGGTGCCTCCTCCGTATCCAGTGACGGTGAGGGCAAAGGAGTCAGGATTTTGTCGCTGCGCATCCGGTCGAAAGGCTCGGTGGGGCAGTGCCCTAGGGTGGAGGAAATCGCGTGAGGCCGGCTTCCACCGTTCTGGAGGAGGGCAACGCCGGCTGTTAGGGCAATGGAACCCGTTGGGCTTCCGTTGCAGCCACCTAAGGGAAGAGCAACGGGGAGGAGCGGCGGCCAACGGCCGCCCATTCTTTCTCGCTTCCGTTGCAGCCCCAAAAGGAATAAGAGGAAGGTGGGGTGGCGGCCGATGGCCGGCCCTTCCTCCTCGCCTCTGTTGCAGCCGCAAAAACAAGAAAAGGGAAGAATGAAGAAAGGGAAAGGGGATGGCCGGTGAGGGGCGACCGCCGGTGACTTAGCTGTCGCCGGATGGGGCCGTGCGACCCGCCGGCGCCCATCCAAAGTCTCTGACGGCCTGCCGGAGGGGTTATCGCCGCTCGATCTGCCGTTCGGTGTTCGGCAGATCGAGCAGCGATTACGCTGCCGAAAACCGCTCGAGCGGTAGGCAGGCGAGTCGGACCCGGGTCGGGTCAGGACAGACCCGACCCAGATCCACAAAGATTTAAAAAAGAAATTTCTTTTTGCCGCCCGCGCCCGCTTGCGTTTAAGAATTTCGGATCCGGGTCGCGTCATGATGGACCCAACCCGTATCCATATGGTTACCGATTTTGAGAATACGGCTCTTTCGGATCTGGGTCGGGTCCTGTCAGACCTGATCCGTATCTATACGGTTCTTTCGGATTCATGTCGGGTCCTGTCAGACCCAACCCGTATCCATACTGTTTAAATTTTGAAAATACAGATTTTTGGATCCAGATCGGGTCATGTCGGACCCGAACTATATCCATGCGGTTTAAACTTTGTAAAACGGTTCTATTTTTAAATCGATTCTGAAGAGAATCGAACCGATTCATTCGGTTTAAGACTGATTCGACTCGATTCAGAACCGGTTCGTGCTTTTCAGAACCGATTCAGTTCAAGTTTAAAACGGTTAAGACCGGTTCAGTTGATTTTCAGATCGGTTCAGTTGATTTTAAGACCGATTCAGTTGTTTTTCAAACCGGTTCAGTTGATTTTCAAACCGGTTCATGCTTTTCAGTACCGATTCAATTGATTTTCAGACCGATTCATGGCTTTTCGGACCGGTTCATTCAGTTTCAAAACCGATTTTAGCCATTTTTCAACCGGTTCAATGGGTTTTAGAATCGATTTGGTTTATTTTTGACCGGTTCATCCAAATTTTAAACCAGTTCAGTCTTATTTAGGGCCATGTGGGTGTTTTAGTTACGGTTTAAGAATATATGGTCCATTTTAAGGCTGATTTAGTGGTTCTTGATCCACTTGAGCACAATTATGGTATCAGTTTATAAAATTTTAGACCCTTTTGGGCCTATTTCATTGAATCATTTGGTTTTGGATTCAATGTAAGGCAATTTTGTATGTGAATTTTAATATATGTATCATGTTTTGCATGTTATTAAAATTATGGGTGTACCATAGATGAATATTTGGACTATGAATTTGATCTTTGGTTATGTCTATTATTCAAAATGAGTAGATTTATACTTTATGTCGCCAAAGTGACATCTGTTGTGCGAATCTGCCTATTTTGAACATTAGATGACAGTATATTTAATCCATGCGAGCAATGATCAACCCAAAGGAGGATAGTTGCTTGGTCAGATTTAAGTATACACGGCAATGAATATGTGATAATTTTCAGGTTTTCATATGAATAGTGAGTCAATCCAAAGATAGGCTCATTAATTGACAAGACTAATTACCTATATTCATTGTTGACTAAGAATACCACTTGCAGTTAATATTTCAATCTAAAGATTAGATATTAATGTTGCACTGGTACCTTGTGATGAGATTTAGGGCATTGTATTTAAATTCATTTATATTTGTTATTTCATCTTTGTACATGTATTGATTGTGAGCATGTTTGATATTTTTGTTCTTTATACAGTGAGCTCTGCTTCCATGATATCTGCAAATTTGAGTACTATTCCTAAGTTAAATGGTTCAAATTTTAAGGACTAGAAAAAAACTATCATGATTGTTATGAGTTGTATGGATCTAGACATTGCATTTAGGGAGTCGTGCCCACCTCAGTTAACAAATGAAAGTTCCCATGAGGATAAGCAGAACTTTGAACGGCGGGAACGCTCAAACCGAATGTGTCTAATGATCATAAAGAAATCAATCTCAGAAAATTTTAGGGGCTCGATTACTAAAAAGGTTAGTGCCAAGGCGTTCCTCAAAGAAATTGAAAAGTGTTTTGCTAAAAACGAAAAGGTTGAAACAAGAACTATTTTGAGTAAACTTGTGACGCTGAAATATAAAGGCAAGGGGAACATACAGGAGCACATTATGAAAATGTCTCATCTTGCTTCAAAATTACAGGCACTAGGTCTGAAGTTACCTGATGACTTTATAGCGCATATGGTTCTTCTTTCTCTTCTACCACAGTATGGACAGTTTAAAGTCAGTTATAACTGTCAGAAAGAGAAATTGACTCTTAATAAGCTCATTTCGCACTGTGTGAAAGAAGAGGAGAGATTGAAGCATGATAAGATAGAAAGTGCTCACTTGACTACTACGCCTAAAAGTAATAAAAGAAAGGCTATTAAGAAAATTGTAGTTGACTAGTCATCTATTAAGAAACAAAAGAAGCATAAGGAAGGCAAATCAAGCTGCTTCTTTTGCAAGGATGAAGGTCATATGAAAAAGGTTTGTACCAAGTATCACGCATGGCGTGAAAAGAAAGGTACGCTTCTCACTTTGGTTTGTTCTTTGGTTAATTTAATTTCAATACCAAGACACACTTGGTGGGTAGATTCGGGTGCTACTACTCACATAAGTGCTTGTATGCAGCGCTGCCTAAATTGTCGAACACAAAATGATGCTGAAAGATTCATCTATGTGGCAATCACAAGAAGGCGAAGGTTGAAACCGTAGCAGATTTTCGGTTATTGTTAAAGACGGGTTGTTATTTGAATTTGACAGAAACTTATGTTGTACCATCTTTTAGACGGAATTTGGTTTTTATTTCTTTACTAAACAAATTTGGTTATTATTGTTCATTTGGAGATAGTAAATTTAAGTTGTTTCTGCACTCAAATTTGATTGTCACTGGTTCTTTATCTGGTAGCAATAACCTTTATTTGCTTGATATAGTTGCTTCATATCATGAAACCTTGCATGTTATGTCTAGTGGTATTAAATGAAAATAGCCAATGAGAATTCTACTATGTTGTGGCTTAGGCGCTTAGGACATATCTCTGAAAAGAGGATAAAAAAGGCTTATGTCGAATGGAATTCTTGAATCTCTTGATTTTACAGACTTTAACGTTTGCATTGAAAGTATAAAGAGAAAACGAACAAACATTAAGGGGTTATAAATTTTACAATCCAACCAGTAAGTCTTTCTTTGAAACAAGAAATGCCCATTTCTTTGAGGATATTGAGTTTGAGGGAGGTGATCAGGTTAGAAGCATTGCCTTTAAAGAGAGACGTGAGTATACTCATACAAATGTTAAAAGCAATAGTCAGGTCTTTATTCTGGCCTTTGTTCCATCAACATATTAAGAAGAAGGCAATGATGACGATCTCCCTTTTCAAACCACTGAAAAACAAACTCAACAACCTCAAGAAAATCAAGTAGAGGTGCCACTGAGGAGATCCACTAGAGAGAGGAGAAGTAAAATTTCAAATGATTTTGTCTATCTCGAAGAACATGATGTTGATATGGGCTTAATGGAAGATGATCCTATTAACTTCTAGCAAGCGATAAAGATTTCTAAATCTCATAAGTAGATAGATGCCATGAATGAGGAAATAAAGTCCATGATGGATAATGACGTATGGGACGTTGTTCCCTTGCCTGAAGGTCTGAAATCCATTGGTTGTAAATGAATTTTTAAAACCAAGAAGGATTCATTAGGAAACATCGAAAGATATAAGGCACGCCTTGTTGCAAAGGGCTTTACTCAAAAGGAAGACATTGATTATACAGAGACTTTCTCTCTAGTTTCGTCGAAAGACTCTTTTAGGACCATAATGGCACTTGTGGCTCATTTTGACTTAGAGTTGCATCAGATGGATGTAAAGATGTCATTTCTAAATAGAGACATTGATGAAACGATATATATGGTGCAAGCAGAAAACTTTGTTTCAAATGATGTAAAGAATATGGTCTGCAAACTCAAGAAATCCATCTATGGGCTAAAGCAAGCTTCCCGTCAGTGGTATTACAAATTTTATCAAGTTATAGTTTCATTTGGTTTCGAGACTAATATGGTTAATGAATGTGTATATCAAAAGTTCAGTGGAGGTAAATTTATCTTTTTGGTTTTGTATGTCGATGATATATTGTTGGCAAGTAATGATGTGGGTATATTGCATGAAACTAAGAAATTTTGTCAACAAAGTTTGACATGAAGGATCTTGGTGATGCATCTTTTGTATTAGGAATCTAGATATTTCGATATCGTTCTTGGGGTATTCTTGGATTATCACAAAAGGCCCACATTGATAAGGTGCTTCAGCGATATGGCATGAAATATTATAAACTAGGAGATACTCCAGTTGCTAGAGGAGACAAGTTTAGTCTCAAACAGTGCCCCAAACATGAATTCGAATCTAAAGAAATGAAAAAGATTTCCTATTCATCTGTTGTGAGAAGCCTTATGTATGCTCAGGTTTGTACTCGTTTGGATATTACATTTACCATTGCAATGTTAGGCAGATACTTAAGTAATTCTGGTATGGATTATTGTAAAGCAGCCAAAAAAGGTATTGAGGTACTTATAAATAACAAAAAATTTTATGCTCACATATAGGAAGTCAGACCAGTTGGAGATCATTGGGTATTCAGATTCTGACTTTGCTGGGTGCCAAGACAGTAGCATAACATGTTACGAGGTATCCAATCATGCTTTGTGATTGCAGAATTTTGTCACGGGGCTGCGCATTATGAATTGTGTATAAAGACCACTAAAGTTATTATGTGATAATAATCCAGCAGTCATGTACACTAATAACAGCCGCAATTTGTCAAAGTCGAAGCACATCGACATTAAGTTTTTGGTTGTTAAAGAGATAAAGAGAGGATACAGAATGGTCAGGTGTCTTTAGAGCATATTAGGACAAACTCTATGATTGCGGATCCGCTTACTAAGGGTTTAACTCCTAAGGTCTTTCACGAACATGTTGTTCGTATGGAGGTTTTACCTTTGGATGATGTGCTGGTTTAGTGGAAGTTTGTATTTTGTTTGCTCTTATGTATAGACACATATTCAGTTTTCTACATAATATAGTTTAAAGTTCTTTGGTTCCACTATGTGTTTATGATTTTGATCTCCATAAGGTTTTTAAAGTAGGACTAGTTGAGAATAGATATGTTGTAATCACATTACATGTAATTCTTATGTTATACATCCATATCAGGTCTATGTCATTGATTGTGTTAACATTTGTGATCATTGAAGGTTTAGCTAATTTAATATAGCGAAAGCCGCTTTGGTTCTGTGTTCATATGATCATGGACGAGATTGGTGAAAATGACGTTTAATAAGATAGCAGTTATGAGCTCATAAGGTTTTATGTAATGTCTGAATGTATAAAGACATATTTGGCCCAAGTGGGAGATTGTAAGGATCATTTGGTGGGCCAGCATATGTCAATGAGGAATTTCAAACATTATGATTGTCTTAATATAAATATCTGTTTTAAGTGATTGTATTTTAGGATATTACGTCATTTTATATGGTATGAGGTATTTTATAATATATAGATACTTGTATGCAATTACAGACTCTTTGATGGGTTGAATCCATAATTGCTATTGATATAAAAGGGTAGTGGTCCCTGGGGTCGTGCAACGGTTGCTTGAAACATTGGTTTCTAGGGTTGTCTCTTCCCCATCTGAGAGAGACCGCATGGCGCCGCACAGACCCTGGAAGATCCTACTCCAATCTACCATTCGTGCTGTTCAGATGGATTCAGGTACGCTTCCGCTGCAGTTTAAAGTTTCAATTCCATGATTTAGCATGAACATGATCTTGTTTAGGGCATATTCGTTTTGTGATGCATGAGGGAAATCTCCCATCACCATCATGATCAATGATCGATACCTCATCCTTGTTGTGGAGGATCTGTTGGACGAGCTACATGAGGCACTGTTCTTTTCCAAGTTGGATTTGCACTTAGGTTACCATTAAATCAAGGTCGTAGACAATGACATTCCTAAAACTGCATTTTAAATCCACGACGGCCATTACGAATTCACCCTAATGCCTTTTGGGCTGACCAACATGCCCTCGACATTTCAATTGCTGATGAATGATTTATTTCACCCCTTCATGTGATGATTTGTTATCGTCTTTTTTCGAAGATATCTTGGTCTATAGCCCAGGGGAGCAGGACCACTTGCAGCACCTACACACGGTACTAGCAGTGTTACAGCAGAACCACTTGTGTGTCAAGCCCTCCAAGTGTATGTTTGGTACCAAAAGTATTTCTTATTAGGGCCATGTGATCTGTAGAGGGAAGGTGAGTATGGAAGATGAGAAAATACAAGCAGTGAAGGACTGAAATGTTCCTCAGTCCGTGTGAGAGTTGTGCGCATTGTTGGGACTTACAGGATACTACCATAAGTTTGCTCAGGGATATGGACTGATAGCAGCACCCCTTACTGAACTAACCAAGAAAGGGAAGTTCCAATGGGGAGAGAAGGCAAGACATGCATTCCAAAGGCTGAAACAAGTGATAACAGCAGCCCCTATTTTGTAGACACCCAATTTTTAGTTACTCTTTAACGGTCGAGTCTAATGCATCTGACCTACACATGGGAGTAGTCCTGAGCCAAAACAACCACCCTATTGGCTATTTCAGGAAGGCAATGGGAGTTACTTTTGGCGGCAAATCTACCTATGAGCGAGAGCCAATAACCATCATTCTTGCAACTCTCAAATAGGAACATTATCTCATGGCGCAGCGATTTGTGGTGCTGATAGACCATCACAACTTGAAGTATTGCTTACAACAACCTATGCTTTAAACGACTATGCAGAAGTGGATCCTCAAGTTGATGGGTTTTGACTTTGGGGTCTATTTTCACAAAGGCAAAGAGAATGTAGCTGCTGAAGGTCTCTCCAGATCTGTGGAACAACATCAACACAGCCTGCTACAACTGTCATAGGTGCAGGTTACACTTTGAGATCAAATCAGATGAGCACAGGAAGAAAGTTATTCCACCAAAAAGATTAAACAATAGCTGAGTGAAAATTCCTACAAGGTAATTGGCTATGAGTGGAGTCCTCCTTACCTATATCACCAAGGTCGCATTTTTATTCCACTAGAAACACCATTTCCTAGGCTGCTAAAGGAGCACTACTATAATGGGCACACTGCCGGGCATGAAGGAGTAGAAGCAACCTACAAAAGGCTGCAAAATACCTTCTATTGGCCAGAGGGATGAAGAGGGCTATAAGAGACTTTGTACGCCAATGTGACGAATGCCAACGAAACAAGCATGAACTAATGAGGCCTGCAATGCTATTACAACCATTTCCCACACCTGAATTGAATTGATATGGGAAGACATCTCCATGGACTTTATTGAAGGGTTGCTGAATTCCAAAGATAAGTTAGTTATACTTGTAATGGTAGACTAGCTTTCAAATTGCACACATTTTGCTGCAGTGTCTCACCCTTACACTGCTAAGACCATGGCACAAGTCTTCCAAGAAAACATAGGGAGACTCCCCAGGATGCCATGGACTATTGTCAGTGATCGCGACCCAGTTTTTCTTAGTGACTTTTGGAAGGAATATTTTTCAATTGTAGGGCTCGGCATTACAAATGAGTATTACGTATCACCCACTGACCAATTACATATGTTAAATGAAAAGAGGCTTGAGGCAATAGAACATGTTGAGGCTCATCATCAGAAGATAACATTACATTATACAAAATTTATTGTCTTTCAAAAGCAAATTCAAAATCAATGATTTGATCATCAAATCAATCATTCCACTCAAGAAAAATCTATGTCACATTTTCATCAAACTAGAAAGTGTCTTACATGGCTAAGGAAGTATAGCCCATTAACTCATAAGCTTATTGATGCCAACATAATGGAACTATTAGACCTTGTTAATGCCTTGCATTCAAGAAATTTTTACATTTGTCCTTGTGTCATCCTTGTACTATTTATTATGCACATTAATAAAAAGAAAAATTTTTCAATTTCAATTGCATTGTCAATCTTCAATTTATCCTACAAATGTACCATCTAGTGAACAAATGTTTACCGAGCCACCAACTAGGCATTTTTCCATATTGTACCATACTAGGGCATCTTTCTCGGCCTTTCGTTCGATCCATTAGGGTAGGAAAGGGCAATACTCCTACAATAAGATTTCTAAAGAGGACCTTTTTAATATCTAGCTTCAAAAACAAATTTTCCCAAGAATCCATTGTTAAATATGGTTTTTTAAACCAATTTCTCTAGTGCACAGTAGTACCTTTTTCTGGGTCACTAGTGAGGATGAGTTAAGTGAATATCTATTTTTATAATTCTTCAAGTTGATCTTCTAATTTATGTTTGATATGATTATGTGTTATTTAAACTCTTTATTAATAAATTATAGTTTATTAGTTCATGTAATCATGAATTGTTACATTGTTTTTTAGGTCACTAGCACATGTGGGAATTATGATTTGTTATTTTATTTTTAGGTGTCTTTGTTGGTCTTCAGACTTTATGCTTTTTTGAGACTAAGATTGTTGACTGAAATTGAAATGTGTAGATGATGACCTTGAATCATTAGCATATGACTGATCTTCCTTTGCAAGGTTATATGCCAATAAACGGCTGCTGGGAGGTAGGCTCCCATCCTTTTATTACAGAAAAATTAAGATATGTACAAGGCAAAAGAAAAATTTACACAAAGATGTGAAACAGCCACATCAGGGGAAAAAACCCAAAAAAACCCAGGCAAGCATAACCCAGCTGCCCCAAAAACCATCACCAGAAGGCCAAAAAATTCGACCAGCGTTACAGCTCCTGAAAAGGCAAAGACTAAAAACAGAAACAATATTAGAAAACCAAAAGAAAGCATTAACCACCATCATCCCTGCCATCCCTTTCCCCATAATGACACATCTGTTCTCCAGCCTCTAAAGTAGGCAGTTGACTAAGAACCCTTAGACGTTGGCTGGCCGCCCTCATGTGATGCCATTTCTGGTTAATCGGCCTCCTGCCTTCCAACATCGCTCTAAGTCTGCGCTTCCATCCTTCATTGTTAGATATGATCCCCAAATTGTCATTGACTCTCGCCATAGATTGCAGCCAACCATTGAGCACCTGTAATTCAGCTTCATCCTCCTTAGATTGAGCTTCAGTAAATATGGCCTCAATAGATTCCATGTCTCTCAATCTCCACATGCCCATCACCATGGTATTAATGCCCTTCTTATATGTGACAATTTGCAACACATTAGTGTCCATGCTTAAACTGGAGAGTCTGCCCTCGCAAAGGATTCCAGTCCGCAACCAAGTGGACATAGCCTTACGCTCGTCTTCCTTCAGCTGCAACCTTTGAAAAGCCTCCTTAGCTGAGCTCCCAACAACAGTGAAAATATGTTCAGACATAGCTGTGGTCAGTCTCTCATGTGCCACTTCATTCCTGAACCACCATAACTTCCATAACGCGATTGGAAAGAGCAACATCCAACATTTCCTAATCCATTTAACCTTGAACGACACCCTGCTCCAAATCTGAAATTCCTTATCAATGCTCTGCCACGGGAGCCTACTCCTACCAAAGCTAGCAATCGCCTTTCGCCACACCTTTTGCACAATAGAACACTTGAACATGACATGCACATTGTTCTCCTCCTCTCTTTTACATAAATGTCATCTGTTAGCCAAATGAACTCCATGTCTTTGTAATCTGTCTTGAGTGGTCAGTCTCATGTGGCTGGTGATGTAGGTAGTCCAGCTTGCTCTAACTAGGATGTGATTGTTCCATATACGCTTTCGCCATCCTTCCTGAATACCCTTCTGTCTTATGGCGTCCCAAATCGATCTAGAGCTAAGTTCTTTGAGTTCTGTAGCATTACTAACAAGTTTGTCAGTCTCATTAACTAGTTGGATGCACGTGCTCGCGGTTAAAGCCTTGCTTGGCAAAGTTAGCCTAGCTTCACCCAAACTCCTAACTTCTGCAACAGAAAGCTTCAACTGATCAACTATGACACCATACTCCTCTCCACTAATTGATTTCACCAGAATTTCGTCATGCCACCAATCGAACCAGAAGAAAACAGAATTACCATCTCCAATCTTCCACCTCACCCAATTTGCTATCTTATTCCAGCTTTTTCCTAAGCTTTTCCAAGCCCAAGATCCCCTCCAAGGTTTACGCACAGTCCACAAACTGTTTGATTTGAGATAAGTAGCTCTGATCCATTGTGCAAAGAGAGAGTTATTATTAAAGGAAGATCAAAGTCTACTCACTAAGAGGGAAACGTTGACTTCCTCAAGAAGGCGTAGACCAATACCACCTTCCGCCTTGGGCTTGCACAAAGTATGCTAGGCTATTTGGTGGATGTGCCAGTTAACCTCAGTATCAGCCCACAGGAATCCGGTCATGCATCGCTCCAGCTTTTTAAGTACTTCGTTCGGAAGAGAGAAAGCTTGCATCCAAAAATTGCCCATGGAGCTAAGGTTATGGGTGATGAGGCAAGCACGTCCTGCATAGGATAGAAGTTGGGTTTTCCAAGGTGCCAACTTCTTCTTGAATTTAGCAATCAACCCTGCGCAAAGGTTCGCACTTAAGTTTCCCGTAAAGAGAGGGACACCCAAGTAATCCAAAGGTAGCTTAGCCACCTGCCAGCCTCCAATGTTGGCCAACCTTTGCTTAAGGGGAGTATCAACGTTGAAAGTGAAAAGCGAAGACTTGGAGTTGTTGATAATGAAACCTATTCTTTCTTCAAGTTGGCTCAGGACCCTCTTGATATTGGTTATCGATTTAACTGAAGCAACACTGAAGAGGAGGAGATCATCAGCAAATATTAAGCAGTGAACATCAGGAATGGCTCTAACTGAGTAGGGTAGGCGAATGGCCCCCTTCATAATTTGTCCCTTAAGATATCTGACTGCCATTTCCATTACAAGTATGAAAAGGTAGGGAGACATCAGATCACCTTGCCTAACACCCCTCGCAGCTGTGAAGTTTCTCCCAGCGTCACCATTAATCAACACTGTATAGGAGACAGAGGAGACACAAAGCATGATTTTTTCCACCCAGAACGGGTGAAATCCCAGATAAAGGAGGCTATTATGCATGAACCTCCAAGACACTCTATCCTACGCTTTAGAGATAGCGAGTTTGAGACAGGCTACGGCTTCTTTCCTGCTATCAAAAAGGTGAACCAACTCATTGGCCATGGCAATCTGATCGTGGATCACCCTAGATTTGACAAAGGCCCCTTGAGTTATCCCGATCAAGCGAGGAAGGATGTTCTTCATGCACTGCACCATTACTTTAGCAATCACTTTGTAAAGACTATTGCATAGGGCAATGGGTCTATAATCTTCGATCCGATGAGCTCCTCTTTTCTTAGGGTTGAACATCAAGTAGGTCTTGTTCAAGCTACGCACCAACTTCCCTGTTTTAAAAAAATTGTCCACCACTCTCCAAATATCTTGGCCAATCTCCTCCCACATGATTTGATAAAAAAAGTTTGGGAAACCATCAGGCCCCGGAGCACTGTCCTTGTCCAGAGACATAACAGCTTCCTTGACCTCCGCATAGGTGGCTGGTCCCAAGAGGGAGGCGTTCTCTTCCGTAGAGACAAATTCTCCCTGCCCGATGTCACTAGGGATATCACCATTAGCCGAAGTTTCATTAAGGAAACTTTCAAAATGGCTGCTAGCTGCTTCCAGCATGCTATTGATAGAAGAGAAAGTTTGCTCAGCAATGCGGTTCTTTCTAGATCTATTGTTGGCAATGGTTTGGAAGAATCGCATGTTTTTGTCCCCATCTGATAACCACTAGACTCTCGACTTTTCCTTCCACATGATTTCTTCCAGGTGTAAAACCTTTTCCAGCTCTCTCTTGATGGATTCCTCTTCCCTCGTTGCCCACCCATCCCCAGCCTCACTATTTGCTTGGGCTTGCCTGAGACGACTTTGAAGTGACTTTATGTTGTCCTCAATACGGCCAAAAGAATTTTTGTTCCAGTATATAAGGCTGCGCTTCACCACCTCAAGTTTTCGAAGGACCCGCAACATAGGACACCCCTGCACCTCAGCCCCCACGCTTCACTGATAACCTGGCGACCTTTCCTGGTCAACATCCAGGGTTTTAAGACTCTGAACCGTCTAGTGTTCCTATTCTGCCAAAGAGGGTTGTCCATCTTCACCATGATCACCTTATGGTCTGAAGTGGCTCTGGGGGCCGTAGAAAGAGTACAAACAACATTTGTCTGTCTTTCCCAAGCAGAATTAGTGAAACCCCAGTCAAGTTTGCAAAAAATCCTATCTTTACCCTAGTGTCTATTGGACCAGGTGTAGTTACTTTGGTTATCACATAGTTCGTTTAGATTGGAAGATAGTACGAATCTGTTAAAATCAGAACAAGCTTGAACATTCGAGGGCTTACTTGTTTTGTTGAGGCAGTTACGCATAGCATTAAAGTCCCATAGATCAAAGTAGGAATGTCTTGAGCATTGAGAAAAAATGCCAACTCAGCAAAGCTATTACGACGAAGAAGGGGGTTGTTTGGCATGTAAACAGCTACTATCCGAAAAATCTGCATCACATTAGCAAAAGAGAAAAAACCGGCCAACCACCATTGGTTTTTAACCCAACCATGGTTGTGAGCATGCACCTGGTTCCAAAGGCCAAAAATACGAGCACGCCTCTCCTCCCCATCTTCATTCCTCTGCACCCCTTCCATGTTTAAGCGGCTGGCAATACTCCTAATAACCACCTCCTTAACTTGCGCATCAAGTAGAAAGCAAATCCAAGGCCTTTCAGACTTACAAAGATTAACGAGGTCTTGTTGGGCTGCCGGCCGTGCAGCCCCCCTCATGTTCCAACAAGCGAGTTTCATCGGCGCATCGCCGACTTCGCTCCATCCCCCCCATCCATAGCCTCTTCCATTTCCCCTGGCTGTTTGCCCTTGGCCTTTTCATCTAAAACACGACTTATCTCCTTAATTAAGTCATATCTTTCTTTTCTTCTCTTTCGTCCAACCTTGATCCATTCATTTTCTCCTTCCCCTAGCTTAGGATTGTCTACTGGGGGAGTGCTGAGTTGATCATTCATATATATGCTTTGCAAATTTACCTTATATCTTTGATGACTTTATTTTTCTCCCTTTTGCCTCTAAAACTACAGAACTACATGGTCATAAAAAAATTTGATGTGAAGATCACTAGATCAAGGTTACTTTTTAATATTTTTCTTTAAATATAGTTCTTGATACTGTCTTCATATATATATATATATATATATATATATATATATATATATATATATATATATATATATATATATATATATATATATATATATATATATATAGTGTTTTGATTTGATGATTACCAGATCAGTGAGAAGGTTGATGACGAACCTGTTATAATTTTCAAGAATGATGTATTCTATAATTGGGGTAGGTACAGAGCCCGTTTGTACATTGAATTTGTGATGTCCCAATGGGTTGAGTAGATTTTGGTATTATTTTGATTATTGGACTTTGTCTTGGCTGACAATTGGCTACCTTTGCTTCTGGGTATTTTTGTTTCTTTTATATTGATTGTGACTCTCCCTCTCTTTCTCTCTATGCAGTAGCAGAAAACGGACATTGAGTATATTTTCTGCCAAATTCTTCGAAAGCCATGTATGCTGCCACCTTTGTATTCCATTTATAATTGTTATGACAAATTGGATTCCAAATGAGAGACAAGTGAGTGACGATGATGCACTATGTGCAGCAAGGGCAGTTCATTCCTCAAAAACATGGGCATGTTTTTGTATGAACTTGCAGTGATTAGTTAAGTAAAGTTGATAAGTTTTGCATGTGAGGTATGTCAAAGATGGAGACAAAATTTTTTGCTTATTTGCCTCCATGTGATTCTCTTTCTATTCTTGTGGTGTGGGAGAGGTTGCTATCCAGATTGTATGTTATACTATTGAGGTTTGTCAGTGCACACTTGTCAAGTAAAGTTGTTAACCATTTTTCATCACTTTTAACTAGGCACAATTTCCCTAACTTCTGCTTTCTTAGGGACTTCTCATGTTTTATGTCACAATATTTTTTAAGGAGAGATACCATGAGTTTTTTATGGTTGAATAATGACAAATGGTCGAAGCTTTGACTGTTGTCCTCTTTAAAATCTATACATATGTACTGGCCTCTATTTCCTGGAATTATGACCTTAATCATCAATCCCCCTGCCCTTGACTCAGTGAAACTATTGTCGAGTTTCATTATGTTATATGATGTTTATTTTATTGTAGTTTCTTCTTTTTGTCATTTTTGTACGCTTGTTATTTGTAGTCATTGGGCGGTTTGGTGATCAAGCCTCCAAGAGTTCATATAGGGAGTTTATGAAAGGCTTCATTGTAATATGCCCTTATGTTTATAACCATTTATTTCACTTGATCGTAGCATTCTTCTGCTTTTATATGTCAAGAAGTCAACACAGGCTGTCTGCAATTGCCAAGCATAGTCCAAATATGGTTTTGTATTTTATAATTGTCATACTATTTTCCATTTAACTAGTTAACAAGCTTTATTAAGCTCATTTAAATGAGCTTGACGAGCTGAGCCATAGTTTTTTTTTTCAAATCTTAAATGAGTCAAGCTTGACATTGTGCCTCATGCACGAACCCAACATTGTACTATCAAGTCAAGCTTGAGCCATTCTACGGAGCTTGACTTGAGATTTTATGAGTCGAGCCGAGCTCGACCTTGGCTAGCTCGAGATCAACTCGTCATGTTCAGCCCCACTTTTTACTTATGAAATCTAAAACATCTAATGACATGTAACTAGGATGGAAATCCTCTCCCTTTCTCAAAGAAAGTGATGTTTTACAGAACTGGTGGGTTTGGGGTAGAAGAGCAAACTCTATGAACTTTCCCATAAATGATGGCTCTTCTACTGAAAAGAAACAAACTAAAGGACACAAGTTCCCAATAAATATAAGGTTGATAGTGACAAGGTTGCCGATCCCTGGTAAATCTAGGTTTTCTAATGATTGAAAAACTGTAAACAGTTGGAGAAAACTTCCCTTTCCTTGAAAAGAAGTTCATAATAAACTAGCTTGAGCGGCACATTTTAAGAAATCATTAAATAGAAAGGATAATCAAAGTATGGTTATGAAGTGGTGAACTGTTAGATTCCCCAACAAATAGTCTTCTATACAAAGTTTAACTAGCCATGAGCCTTTGATAGACCTAGAATTACATATTATTATGACAACAATTTTGTATACAATAACATCTTAAGAAGTGAGTTCCCCTCAAACTATTCCATAAGTATTGGATCTTATGATAGGTAAATCATATGAAAAGCAAACTCACTTGCATTTCCAAAAAAATGTATGGTTTCTTTATGATGAACTAAAAAGATTTTTAGTTGCTAAGGTGGGAGAGTTTCTTCCATAGATGATCTCCTAGTCAACTAGAAGACTACTTTCAAAAAGAAAGTTTGAAATTAGATTGAAGATTGCTTTAAAATCACTAGTTCAACAACTAGATACGAATTTGCATGAAAAAGCAAGTCAAAACAAAGGACAAATTTTCTGGAATTCTTCCTTAGACTTAGGGTTCCTTGTGGAAAAAAAGCCAACATAACAAATAACTGTAGCCATAAAGTACTTAATAAATAAATGTTGTTTAAGGCCTACTTACATTTGTTAATCCCTCACGCATTGGATCACCACTTTTCTTTACCAATCATCTAAGCAAACTAAAGCTTCCATAGTCCTCAGCACCAATGAACTTTGATTGTCATTAAGAATTTGACCTCGTACCGTAAGCTCTTGCTGAAGCAACTAAAGTAATTGGAGTTGACAACATATCATGTATCATTTATTAAAATGTTGGATCATTGGATTCCTTATCTTTCTATCATTTCAAAATATTAAAGGAATCATCACCGTCGTCGTCTTTATCATGCTTAATCAACTTATATTCCAATTGTATGTTGAGCATGCTTAATCAACTTATATTTCAATTGTATGTTGAGCTTGGACTTGGAAACAAGAAAAGAAATATTCTCAACTTCATCAAGAACTTAAAAAATAACTTAAATGCACCATGTACCATATCGGCCTCTATTGGAAACATTATGTCTATTAGAAGAACTATTTATTATAATATAAGTAAAATTAGACCTATCACTGCATTTTGAGTTTCATTTCTTTTAACATAATTCTCATAAACCTCTTGCAATATACTTTTTATCATTTTTACTTGTTTTTCCTTTCTTCTTTTGATTGACAAGTTTTTTAATTCTAGTTGTAGATCCAATATAGATGCAATTGCCATTAAAAGTTACTTATTTTCTAATATTTATCAAAAATTCCCTTCATTTTTTCTTTTCATTTTTTTCATATGCGTGTCTTTTTTGTCAACATTTTCCTACTATACTTCTTGAATTTTCTAAATTTCAAGAAAAAAACAAGTTTGTTGTAAATAATTAGACTAAGAGAACATGACAGAGATATCATGGAAAACCTAAAGAAAATCAAATATCTGGGAAAGCCCTATCATTAGGTCAAAGCAGCCATATAAAACATTTTTGTATGCAAACAGAGTTTCCAAACATAAAATATATAGAATTTCATTGAGTAAAGTGTTTATACAAACTTCCTTGTAATTGAAATTTTCGATTCTTTTGTTGAAGCTGTAAAACTGTGAGTTTTGATAGTAAAAGTTTGAGATAATTGCATCTACAAAAGTAACGATTTCATCTGTAATGGCATTAACTCAACTTGCACCATCAAATTCGAAGTCTCTGCTCAACATCACATAAGAAAAAATTTACCTTCATAACGTAAGTTTATGTCACTCTTTTTTATATTCCATTTTAATTTTCTTACAAGAACATCATTTGAAGTAGCATTATCGACTGTAATAGATATTATTTTTCTTTGAATTTTTCATCTTAGGATGTTTAACAATTGCAGTTGCTAAAACTTTTCCAGTATGAGGTAGCTCAACTTCAGTAAAATTCAGGATACGTTGTTGCATTATATTCTCCATTTTCTATCAATAAAATGAGTAATGTACTAACATATACCCAAGTTCTCGACTTGAAGGCTACATATCTGTAGTCAAAGCACTTTCATCAACATCCTTCGTAACATTTTTCAGTTTTTTTTTTGTTTTCATAAAATCTCATTACATCTCTCCAAATAGTTACATTTGAAGTTGGCACCCGCCTAAGAAAACCAAGCATAAGAAGAAATTTAAGTCAACAATTATCAGTTACAAAAAATGCATGTTCTTTAATTACTACTACCTTTGCAATAACCACTCTTATTGACTACATGTTAATGTTGAAGCTCATCTTCTTCAGCTTTTTTGTAACAATTGAAGTCTCACTCAAACTAAAACTTAAAACCCATTGTTTTTTGTCTACAAAACACTACACAGATTAATGAATGGGAAGCTAGTCAGCCTTGTATGAGGGCAGAAGTTGCAGATGAAAGGGTAAAAGAACTTGAAACAATACTTTATTGAAGCAAGAGAATTCACCTTTGAAACAACAACTCAAGTGTCTAACAATTTGTCGCTTTATGTACCTTACAATATATGATCTTTTATGTAACTAAGCTCTTACAACACTAATTGACAATGTCTTTCATTACTGATTGTGTAGGTTGCGAAATACAAGTTGATCAAACAATGGATGGATGTATACACTTGATGTATGTTTTCAATTAATTTTGACATATAAAAATTGCAATTATGATTAGATTAACCTAAAAATGATATTGCCAATACAAGGGTGGCATGTCCTACAATATTTATATTTTATTATATTTAATGTTTTTGTTATTTTAAATTTTTAAACATATACACAGACAGTTGAATCCAACCCCAAATTGTTTAATTGGTTGAATGATGACAATTACATTTACTTTGTTGACCAACAATCAACCTAATCAGCAAACTGGCGAAGACTCAAAAAAGAAAAGGCGCAGACGCATGAGCATTTTCTTTATGTTTGGATAGAGAGAAAGAGAGGGAAAAGGGAAGGAAATGGAAAGGAGAGAGAAATGAAGGGCAAGAAAAATGATTAATGTACATACTTGTTTGGATAAAAAGGAAAGGAAAGGAAATAAAAATAAATTATGAAAAACACCTTTTTACCTGTAGTTTAATGTTTGTTTTATTTATTCTTGTTTATTCCAACCCCGAAATTGTTAATGAAAACAGTTAAACCGGCGAAGACTCAACTAGAGAAACTAGAGAGAGGCAGGCGCGAGAGCATTTATTTGGATTAAAAAAATGCCACGGAAGAGGACCAAGGGGGCGAGCCTGATTTATTAAGCTCTTAATAAGAGGCTTATGGAGGGAGAGCAAGCAACATCATCACCACACAGCCAGCAGCCGAAGTCGCAGGTAGGTGACGTGTTTCGCCTCCCTCCCCACGATCCCTTCGACGTTACTTACGCACTCGTTGCGTTACAAACTAAATCTCACGCGACAGAAAGAAGAAAACAGAGAAAAAACGGACATTTTATTCCAGCCGCCATGCACTTTTTATTAAATACCGAAAAGGATATTTGGCGTCAACCCAATTGCCATCTCTTCTGTGGAGAGAGAGAGCAGGGAGAGGCCAACGTCTTCGGTTCTTCTTCTTCCTCTTTTGAAGAGCTTCTTTTAAGAGCTTCTTTTAACTCCTCACTTTTGGTTTTCCTTCTTAAAGACCCCAAAAGGAAAAGAAAGGCCGGAGAAGAAGGGGCTGTTTTGGAGTTGCACCTGAGATGCAGTGGTGAGAAAATTTTGTCAGGCGGAAGCATGGCAGATGTTTCGGTTGGGGCGCTCGTCCCCTCCGTGACCAACAATGGGCAGGGGAGGATGGGGTTCTCTGAGAAGGATAGCGCCACCGAGAGCAGCGGTGGTGCCGGCAATTTCAGTGGCAGCAACGAAAACAACAACGTGGGGAGTGATGGTAACTTGGCCCGCGGGATTGGGGTGGAGCTGGACAAGGACTTCCTATGCCCGATTTGCATGCAGATCATCAAGGACGCCTTCCTGACTTCCTGTGGCCACACCTTCTGCTACATGTGTATCGTCACCCACCTCAACAACAAGAACGACTGCCCCTGTTGCGCCCACTACCTCACAAACAACCACCTCTTCCCCAATTTCCTCCTGAACAAGGTGTCCATCAGAATTCCCTCCCCATTTCTGCTTCTTTTTTCTTTTTGGTCTTTTTGTTTCCTTTTTGCTTTTCCTGTATGCAGTGGGAAATGTTCTACAATTGCCAAATTAGCTAATGGTTCTTTGAGACATGGTTCTTTGTCTCAACTTGAATGTGCCGCATGATTCTTCTTATGGTGTTGTTTTCCTTGTTCTCTTTGAAATTGGGTGAAATCGGGGACTCGACATTCCTTTTCCATAATCCCTCTTTCGAATCTTCCATGTCTCGGTAATGTGCGTGGAGCTTTCCTGGTTGGAACAGAAGAATTTCGTGTCTAGTTCGGCAAATTTAGTTCCCCCGTGCTGCTTTATAAACACAATATAGGTACAATCGGGAAAGGGGTGGATGATTAGCTAGTTCAGAAGGCAAGCCTCATTTGAAAAGCGGCAAATTGACCATTCTAGGATTGCCATCTTCAGAGCCTAATCGATTCGAAACTCTAATCAGCAGTGCAAAATGAGGAAGAGATGGGGAAAGAAGGGTTCAGAATGATGGATTTAACGGGTTTTCAAAGGGAGTGCTTGCCTGTCTAGAACATGTTCTTCTGATTTAATAAGGCTACATTATGACTTAAAATTGAGTACCAAATGCAGAACGAGCATACATATCATAATTTCAGACAGGATCTCCTTTTCTCTCCTGAAGCCAGTGCATAGTTCTTGTGCATCCTATCTGGTTTCGTCCATTTTCCCCTTAGCGTTGCCATTCCATCTCTAGCAGAGCCTATATCGTGACATGCTTTAGTCGAGAACTTAGATACTTTTTAGCTGTGGAGTTTGTCTCTGCCACTTAGCACGGATGACCTATCTCATATATCTGAAAGTGGGGGCATAAAAAGATTCTAGAATATTGATATCACAGGAATGAAGCCGCACAGAAAAAACTGAATTCTATTGACCAAGAAAAATGCTGCAAAACAGGCACTAGAGCCCTTAACAAAAGCATGGATGGACAACATTCCCTTTTTGTATAATAGACGATACAACAAGGAGATAAATGAGCTAGCTCCAACGGCTAGAAAACTAGTCGTTGTTAGCTGTTACTATCCAATGGCTAATCAGTCTAGGTGAACACTGAACAGCCATTTGAACAAGAAAAGCAAAATAAAAAGACAGTGAAAAAATCCATAAAGACAAAGAAGAAGCGCCCCCCCCCCTTCCCACACACACACACATATATATGTATATATCTGCATAAACAGTTATATATCGTACCTAACATTATGATATATGATAGTATCATAGTCACAAAAAAAACTTTCTCGCATTTTAGATTGTGAGGTTTTTTTTCGGGTATAATACGGCAAGCTTGAAAAAAAGGAAAAAATATGCAGAAATATGGTAAATATTTAAAAATAAAAAAAACTGAAAATGAGGGAGAAATAAAATAAGTAAGAAACAAACAATACAAACATAAAAAAATAAGTAGATTTGCAATAAATAAAAATTAGAAATGAAAAAAGTTTGACATTAAAAAAAACTTGAAAGAAATGAATAAAATGAAAAACAGAAACAAAGGAATAAATCGTTTTTTTGGTCATTTTTTTCTTGTTTTTCTCATTTTAATATTTTTTTTCAAAAAAACGGCATGCTTTTCAAGTTTTAAATGGCTAATTTATCAGTCACATTTTTTCGGCATTAAAAAAAAGTGTTTTTTTTTTTGTTGAAAAAATGCGTTTTTTGTGACTATGGGTAACATATATAAATACATATAAGAGATTACATACATGAGCTTTTAACGTCCCTCTTCAAACATATGATCTAACAACCGAAATTTTGTTAAGTAAAAACTAAAATCTGGCACAAACAAGGGTTTGGTGAAGAAGTCTCAAAGTTGATAGTCAAAAGATGGAAAAGCTAGATCAATGGTCTTCCGAAGGTATTCTTCTTGAACATAGTGGCAATCCATTCGATATGGTTTGTTCTTTCATAAAATGTGTGGTTGCTTGCAATGTAGATAGTACTTTTGTTATCACAACATAATTTGGTGCTATGTCACATAGGTATGGGTACTGGTATGGGTACACAATTTTTCAAAAGACTTGGGTGCCGGGGTATTTTTGTATATATTATATATAAATTAACAAGAAGAAAAACTTAGGAATATATATCAACATAAACAAATAAACAACATAGAAATATATATCAAAGGCTTAGCAGCAGTATGTTTAGAAACCTATGAAAAACTTTAAGCTATGGACAATCGAGCAACGTCCTAGACAGTCAAATATGAACATCAGTGAATTTTCACATCCAAAACATGGCTCGCATTGTGGAACTGGAAACTAAGCGCTAAATGCTGAACTGAAATGGTTCAGTTACAGAAAATGCAAGATTTAGGCACCATTACAGAAAATACTGGAATGGCCTCAGCATCGTGAAGCATGGTTGCATACAAATGTAAAGAGAAAGGATAGACATTATGATTTTTGAAGAAGAAAAAGAATGTTAAAAATGACAAACCAATAGCAGAAGAAAACAAAATACTCTCCTAAGAACAAGAATAAAAGAAAAACAGTTGATGCAGGAAGGTCGTCGGAGGTCGTTGGAGGTTTTTGAGGTTATTGGAAGTCGTTGGAGGTCTCCAGAAGAAATATCGCCCAAATCAGTCAACGTTCACCCAAATCGTTTCCAACGGAGATCGCTGGAGTTTTTCGTCTGTAAACAGCGGCTGAGAAGAACAAAACAGAGCCCTCGACTTTGTTTCTATGTTTTCGAAAGGAAATACAAAAAGACCCCTAATTTTTCAGATGAAAATGGACTCGGTCAATGTTGACCGAGTCTGTTTTTGAATGGACATGGACCCGGTGCGTGCTGACCCATCTCCGGCCGTGTCCAATGGCATACCCGTACCCATACCGGTGTCGCACCTGACTAGTACAGGTACTCCTTCAAAATTGACGTACCTGTTACACAGGTTTGGTGGCTTCTGTTTAAGTGAACTCCCATGTCCTTCAATAGACTTTTTAACCACACAATGGTAGAGGTGGTCATAGCTTGATACTGTGCTTCAGTTGATGAAAGAGAGAATTTATTTGGCTTCCTACACCTCTAAGGGGATTAAAGAACCACTTAGAAAAAGACAAAAATCAGTGGTAGAGTGCCTATTATCAGGATCACCTCCCCAATCAGCATAAGTCT